>NW_020664441.1:2454915-2460312 GCF_002925995.2 Terrapene triunguis | reverse complement strand
CTGCTATCCCAGCCCTGGGCTTCCCACATACCCAGCTCTGGTGATGCTCCTCAGTCCTGACCTGCACCCCCGCTGCTACTCCAGTCTTGGATCTCTGCACACAGTCAACTCTGCCACTACCCTTCAGTCCAGCCCCGCAGCCCATCCTCCACACCTGCACTGGTCCAGTCCTGGGCCTCAACCCATGCATGCAGCTTCCACTTCCCTTGGGGTTTGGGTGTTGGAGAGAGGGGAAGTTTGGGTTTGTCTGAGCTATCTTGACCTGCACGAGCTGCCCTGCATTTCTTCAGGTTACTAGGAGCAGGACGTGGAGCTGAGTTCAGTGGATGGTGGTCCGTGCCTACCATCCTAAAGAGTCTTCCAACGTGTGTGTTTTGGGGAGAACTAAACCACCTTTACTTGTAGCACCTAGAGAACAAGCAGCCTGTAGAGAAGAAAGGTGGACTTGGGGTTAACACACTGGCCAAAGACTCAGGGGACCTAGGTTTGCCACAGATAGTGCAGGATTTGGGTGTGTTGCATAGTTTCTTTGTGCCTCGCTTCCCTTTCTATAAAACGGAAATAGTGAAAGAATGCTTCCTTTTACTTCTCTCTTATCTGTTGTGCCTAGTACACTGGGTGCCTCTAGCTGCTCCTGTGAGGATAATAGCTTTCATTTAGTCAGTCATTTGCTTGCATGTGACAGATCCCTACACTTCATAACACAGAAGCAGTGGAAGCTGATAGGGCCGTTGCCCCTTTTCTGCCAAGTGGCTAGTCAAAGTTTGGAGCCCTCTGGGCCTAGAAATTGGTGCTAGCCAGGTGTTTCTTTGATGCAGCTTTGTTTCTTTACAAGGAATGTTCAAAGTCCTGTGTCTCTGAATGCACAGGGAAGCAAATAGCAGGAAACAGCTTCTTTTGCTCACAGCAGTCTGCTCCCTGACCCAAAAAAACCTCTTTTCTGGTGTCTGCCAGGGTCAGCCACCACGCGTTCAGCTGCTCCTTCAGGCTGTCTGCCTCTCTCTCAGGGCATGTCTACACTACAGCAGCACTACAGCGGCACTGTACTGCTGTAGCGCCATAATGTAGATGCTTCCTACATTGACGGACGGGGTTTTTCCATTAATGTAGGCCAGTGGTTTTCAACCTTTTTTCATTTGCGAGCCCCTAAAAACTTTCAAATGGAGGTGCACCCCCTTTGGAAATCTTAGATGTAGTCTGCGGACCCCCAGGAGTTTGGGGACCACAGGTTGAAAACCACTGATGTAGGTAATCCACCTCTCTGAGAGGGTAGGTCTTCTGCCAACCTAGCTACATCTACACTGGGGGTCCGGTACACCTAACTATAGTACTTAGGGCATGACATTTTCCACAGCTCTGAGTGATGTAGTTAGTTCAAGATTTAAGTGTAGACCAGGCCTCAGTCTATTCTTGTCTGACCTCAGTTTCTGTGTGATCTCTTTCTTGCTTACACACACAAACATGCACAAAACAATACTCAGCCAAAAGCTGCGGAGCGGCTTCATATACACCTTTTGTTTTAGGTGGGGCTTATACTTAGAGTTATGTTAACTGAAGGGTGAGTTCACACCTACCACTCTTGATGTGGTTTTAACTCTACCCAGCACAAGGTTTCACCCAGCTCATAACAGTATGTATGAGCAGATGCAGGAAGACAGATACCAAGGGTATGGGAAATGAGTGGGAAATGGGAATGCAGGACAGTCTCCCAGGAGAAGTAGCTTATACCAACATGAATATGAGGTGTATGCGAAGATATGCTGATGTAAATAAGCACCTGCACTGTTATCTCCTCCAGCCCCTGTCCCTCAGTGCTGCCGAGATTAGAGGTGGGTAGAAACTGGTTCCCAGTCTCTAGCATTTGGACTCCCTACATCCTATCTCTGTCAAAAATGACCCAATTCTTAGCAAGAAGGCTGCCCTCAGCAAGTGTCTCAGAAACACGGAGGGTATCCCTCCTGTGTCTCCATGTGGCCCTGTGCCAAAAAATTAAAAATTCTGTGCCAAAAAAATTAAAAATTCTGCACACAATATTTTACAATTCTGCAAAATTTTGCATATTTTATTTGTCAAAATAACACAAAATAATCATGCCAGTTTCAATTATTCTGGTAATGTATTTCAAAATACCTATCAATGAGTATGTCTGTAATAATAATACAAAAAAGAACAAAAAAGATTCCGGAAATGTTTTTTGACAAATAGATAAATAGGCATATTACTACAGAATTTCGAGTAATAATTCATTTAAACTACAATACACAAAAGCCATCGGATTGGATTCAAGGAGCTAAGGAGGAAGTAACTTTCTGTCCAGGCTGAGACTTGATTATGCAAGTCATCTCTTCTCCCCATCCTGCCGGTATTCATCAGTGGTGCAACATCCTGCTAGAGCAGGCCTTGGGGCAAATACATCTCCTCTCTTCCCTGACTGACGTGTGGTCCTCCCTCCACCACAGTCCTGAGAAGTGAGTTTCAGTGGGAGTCCGAAACAGCTCTCCCCCATGGCACTAAGCAGAGTATGGGTCCGGTGATCCCATGCCCCGAGAAACAGAAGTATGAAAATCAAGACCAAGTCTCACTCCAGCCTTCCTAGTGCTCCCTACCACCATCAACCTGGGCAATGATATGGAGGCAGGAGGTTGGGTTCTGGTCTCTCCTATGGCAACTTCTTGCTGCCAAGATATAAAGCCCCCAACATGGCACTGATTCCTCTTCTTGCATTTCCTGGAATTGCCAGTGGATAGAACCAAGCCCGATCCTCCTGGATTTAATGAGATACTGAAGCGTTTAGTTTGGGCACAGCCCTTAGGGTCTGATCCAGAGCCTATTAAAGTCAATGGAAGGACTCCTGTTGACTCCAGGGCCTTCTGGCCAAGATTTTCAAAGATGAGTAGTGATTTGGGGTACCCAACTTGAGACATCTGATTTTCAGAAGGTGGGTCTTCAACACTTTCTGATCAGGCCCCTTTAAGGCATCACAAGCTGGATACCCCAAAACCACTAGTCAGCTTGGCCCAACCTCCTTATTCCCATATTCACACCCTCACCACGGACCCACACGATGGCAGGAGAAGGATTCCTCTCCAACCATCAATGTTTGTTAATGAGAGAGGGGCTAATAAGCGATACAGGACAGGGGAAGTGTGGTTCATAAGGAATCAAAGCACTCACTCGGTTAAATACTCTTTTGAAGCTGCACAAGCCAGCCACAGGGTATGTCTACACTAAGAAATTAAGTCGAATTTATAGAAGCCGGTTTTATAGAAATCGGTTGTATACAGCTGATTGTGTGTGTCCCCACATAAAATGCTCTAAGTGCATTAGTTCGGCGGACCGCGTCCACAGAACCGAGGCTAGCGTCGACTTCCGGCGCATTGCACTATGGGTAGCTATCCCACAGTTCCCGCAGTCTCCGCCGCCCATTGGAATTCTGGGTTGAGACCCCAATGCCCGGATGATGCAAAACAGTGCCGCGGGGGGTTCTGGGTACCTGTCGTCAGGCCCCTCCCCCTCCGTCACAGCAACGGCAGACAATAGATTCGCGCCTTTTTACCTGGGTTACCTGTGCAGACAACATACCACGGCAAGCATGGAGCCCGCTCAGCTCAGCTCACCGTCACCATATGTCATCTAGGTGCCGGCAGACGTAGGACTGCATTGCTACACAGCAGCAGCAGCTAACTGCCTTTTGGCGGTAGATGGTGCAGCATGACTGGTAGCCTTCATTGGCGATCTGGGTGCCGGAAGCCGTGGGGCTGGCAGCCGTAGGGCTGCATTGCACCAGCCCTTGACTTTTGCCTTTTGGCAGTAGCTGGTTTATTACGACTGGTAACTGTCCTCGTCGGACAGCAGTGGCTGTCGATCATGGGCACCTGGGCAGACAATGATGGTTATCAGTCATAGTATACTATTTTCTGCCAAGCACCCAGTTTTCTGCTAAGCACCCAGAAGAGGCTGAGGGCGATCTGGGTGCTGGCAGACATGGGGCTGGCAGACGTGGGTCTAGATTGCTACACAGCAGCAACCCCTTGCCTTGATGATGATGGTTATCAGTCGTAGTATGCGAAGTATGGGGCAACATTGCTACACAGCAGCAACCCCTTGCCTTTTGGGCAGTAGATAGTATATTACGACTGGTATCCATCGTTGTCATACTGCAGTGGGTATCAGATTGTGCAGTAGACCTGAAGGCTAACTGCCAAGCGCCCAGTATTTGCTGCCAAGCACCCAGAAAATGCCGAGGGCTATCAGTCATGCTGCACCGTCGTCTTAAAATGTAAAAAATAGATTTATTCTGTATTCATTTGCTTCCCCCCTCCCTCCTGCTAAACCCAGGCTTTTGAGTTCAATCTTTGGGGGGGGGCCATTCTGTGTGACAGTTGTTTGTGTTTCTCCCTGATGCACAGCCACCTTTCTTGATTTTAATTCCCTGTACCTGTATGCCATGTCGTCACTCGCCCCCCCCCCTCCCTCCCCTAGTCCGTCAGATACTAGTTTTGCGCCTTTTTTCATACCAGGCCCCATAGCTAGGACTGGGATCATGGAGCCCACTCAGATCACCGCGGCAATTATGAGCACTATGAACACCACGCGCATTGTCCTGGAGTATATGCAGAGCCAGGACATGCCAAAGCAAAACCGGAACCAGCCGAGGAGGTGGCGATTAGAGCGCGGCGACGAGAGTGATGAGGAAATGGACATGGACCTAGACCTCTCACAAGGCAGAGGCCCCAGCAATGTGGAAATCATGGTGTTCCTGGGGCAGGTTGATGCCGTGGAACACCGATTCTGGGCCCGGGAACCAAGCACAGACTGGTGGGACCGCATCGTGCTGCAGGTGTGGGACGATTCCCAGTGGCTGCGAAACTTTCGCATGCGTAAGGGCACTTTCATGGAACTTTGTGACTTGCTTTCCCCTGCCCTGAAGCGCCAGAATACCAGGATGAGAGCAGCCCTCACAGTGGAGAAGCGAGTGGCGATAGCCCTGTGGAAGCTTGCAACGCCAGACAGCTACCGGTCAGTCAGGAATCAGTTTGGAGTGGGCAAATCTACTGTGGGGGCTGCTGTGATCCAAGTTGCCAGGGCAATGAGAGACCTGGTGATATCAAGGGTAGTGACTCTGGGAAACGTCCAGGCCATAGTGGATGGCTTTGCTGCAATGGGATTCCCAAACTGTGGTGGGGCGATAGACGGAACCCATATCCCTATCTTGGCACCGGAGCACCAAGCCACCGAGTACATAAACCGCAAGGGGTACTTTTCAATGCTGCTGCAAGCCCTGGTGGATCACAAGGGACGTTTCACCAACATCAACGTGGGCTGGCCGGGAAGGGTACATGATGCTCGTGTCTTCAGGCAGTCTGCTCTGTTTAGAAAGCTGGAGGAAGGGACTTT
>NW_020664441.1:2442455-2454515 GCF_002925995.2 Terrapene triunguis | reverse complement strand
CGCGGGGCTTTTCCTGTCTACCTGGCCAGTGCATCTGAGTTGAGAGTACTGTCCAGAGCGGTCACAATGAAGCACTGTGGGATAGCTCCCGGAGGCCAATAACGTCGATTTCCGTCCACACTAACCCAATTCCGACCCCCTAAGGCCGATTTTATCGCTAATCCCCTCGTCGGAGGTGGATTAAAGAAATCGGTTTAAAGGGCCCTTTAAGTCGAAAGAAAGGGCTTTGTCGTGTGAACGTGTCCAGGCTAAATTCGATTTAACGCGACTAAAGTCGACCTAAACTCGTAGTGTAGACCAGGCCACAGGATCGTGTTGCAGCACTGACAGGAAGCTGAAAGCCAAGATGTGGTTGTGCTTGACTTTGTTACAGTTACACCCCTGAAGGCTTTGGCCCATGCAGGTTGACAGTCAGTTCCCATTGCACTTTTTGCAACCGTCAGGGTGTGAAACCCACAGCAACGTTTTTGTCTTGTTGCAATCACAGCTAGACCTGAGTGGTTCACAAAGGCTTAGTGGACGCACACAGCCAAATGTAAACAAGCCTGTTCTGGTATCCAGGACAAATTCCAATTAGAGCTACACTCTACCCTCTGTGCAAGAAATTATTCTTCACTTCCCCTCCTAAAAACAGTTGCATGATGTTGTAGTGCGCTGTTAAACAGCTACCATGATCCAGCCCAGAGGTGGCTACATTTCAGTACTGAGTTCTGCATTATGGGGCACAGGGTGCTTGCGAGGATCATCTGGGGATATCTCACTAAAGCCAGGGCCGGCTTTAGGCCAATTCCACCAATTCCCCCAAATCGGGCCCCGCGCCTAAGAGGGCTTCGCGCCCAGTGGCAGGGCCACCGGGGGACGGGGAGAAGAAGTGGCCGAGAATCCCTTCCCTGGCTAGAGGCTCCTTTTTAATTTTTACTCACCTGGCAGTGCTCCGGGTCTTCGGCGGCACTTCGGCAGCGGGTCCTTCACTCGCTCCGGGTCTTCGGCAGCACTTCGGCGGCAGGTCCTTCAGTGCCGCCGAAGACCCGGAGCGAGTGAAGGACCCACTGCCGAAGGCTAGGAGCACCTCCCGGTGAGTACAAGCCCCACGTGTTTTTTTACATGGTTTTTTTTCCAGTCATTCCTGCTGGGGCCCCGTCGAAACTGTTCGAATCGGGCCCCGCACTTCCTAAAGCCGGCCCTGACTAAAGCAATTCTGTGCCATTGCTGGGGCCTTGGGCATTGGTACACCTCGGTTCTCCTTTCTGTTCTCTGCCCGTGTGGCATACAATAGTTTAGTCTCCTGGGGGCTGTAATGTTTTGGTCTAATTCTGGCTGTTGGGGAGGGGGGTGGTGACTGGTGGTGTTGGTATCATGTAATATACAGTAAATAAGATTAAATGTCCCTTCTAGCCTTCAACTCTGAGTGATAACTTGGATTTTGTGGTGTGTTTAAAGCTCTATAAAAATTACAAGCTCTCACTTTAGAATTGGGGTTTCCTGGTCCTGCTTGCAAGCTAGGGGCCTCTATAGGGACCTGTGAGAGTCAGTCCACAGAGAGCCAGCCTAGAGCAAGGTGGATGTGTTGTGCTTCACTGCATGGGCGGCAGGTATAAGAGGCCTGGGGAGGCTAAGCCTCCCCAAAAAAGGCTGGTCATGCAGCAAGGCAAATGCTGTGGATGTGGTGCGGTCACCTCCTTTTGGAGGCGTGCCGGCCCGCCACCTTTGGAGTGCTGGAAGCAAAGCTCCCTAGAAGTGGGGTGGCCACCGGGTCCCAGACCATGGCCCTGCTCATGCTTTGTCCAGAGGCCCCACCCTTGCTTGGCCTCTTCCCCTGAGGATCCCCCACCCGCCACTCACTCCTCTCTACTGTGGAGAGGAGCGAGCAGTGGGCAAGTGGGGGCACCTCAGGGGAAGAGGCGGAGAGAAGCAGGCGGGTGGGAGGCTCAGGGGAGGGGCAGAGGGGGGGTGGGAAGAGATGGAATGAGGCCTCGGTGGAAGAGGCAGAGTGGGGGCGGGGTCTCCGAGACAGGGCCATGGTCCGGGCACCAGTGGCCCCCCACACTTCTAGGGAGCTTCTGGCACTCGCGTGTAAGCCTACCCAAACGGAAGACTTAAGCACCGCCTATGCATCACTGCCTTATGGAGCAGCCTGCTTTGTTTCTCTCTGGTTTTGGTTCTTGTGTGTTAGGGTTCTGGAGACTAAGAAATAATAAGTCATGTTAAAGTCATAGGTGCCAAAAAATTAGTGGGTGCTCTGCAGCCAAGCTCCCCTCACCCCCCCTCCCCACCTCCTCCTCCTTCTCCTCCCCCTCCCCTGGGCACTCCACATCCCCGCTTCTCCACCTACCTCCCAGTGCTTTCTCCTGGCCGCCACCAAACAACTGTTTGGCGGCGTGCTGGGAGGGCGGGGGAGGAACAGGAACGTGGCGCACTCAAGGGAAGAGGCGGGGCCAGGACAGGGATTTGGGGAAGGAGTTGGAATAGGGGCAGGGAGGGGGTGGAGTTGGGGCGGGGACTTTGGGGAAGAGGTTGAAATGAAGGCGGGGCGGGGGTGGGAAGGGATGGGGCAGGGGCGGGGCCGCATGGAAGGGGTGGAGTGGGGGCGGGGCTGGGGGGAGAGGGGGGTCAAGCACCCAGGGGAAAGCGGGGAAGTTGGCACCTATGGTTACATTGCAACCTTCCAGCAAGAGTATTTTATATTTTTAGCTAAATTGCCTATGTGTATGCTGTGAAACACATTTGGAACAGGCACAGAGGCACAGACAGCGAGGGGGGGAGAGAGAACAGACAGAGACACACAAGGGTATGGCACCTCTGCAACCATGGGCAGTGATTCCAGTTACTGTAGACATACCTGAGTTAGCTTTAGCCTAGCTAGCTTGGGTACTGGAGCAGTGAAGCCATGGCAGCCCCCCGAGTTATTACCCAGGGTTCCAAGCAGGCACTGCTGCAGCTTCCCACCTCCAGTACCCAATCTAGCTAGATTAAAGCTAGCTCAGAGATGGCTTCTCAGAATATGCGTACTCTGCTTGAGGAGCAATTGCACCACATGACTGCAGTACATACCACAAACAGGCTGGTCAAGATGGAGGGTTGGGCACAGACATAAAGCGGAAGAGAACGTCTCCCAGCAGGCCTGCAGCCTCCAGCCCCCTGAGTGGACTGCTGTCATTATCGCCAAGGTCACTTCAGTTCCATCCTCTTCCCAGGTTATTGTCTCATGTGAGCCTTGCAGCAAGGCCTTTGCCTGCCCAGCCAACTGGCCTCCTTCCCCAGGAGAGCCCTGTGCAAGGCGTTCTTCAGGCAGTAGATCGGGGATTTAGCATGGCGGTCACCACCGTGTAGAACACAGAGGCCACCACCGTGTAGAACACAGAGGCCACTTTGTCGGTGCCCAGCGAGTAGCTGGAAGCGGGGCGCATGTACATGAAGGCTAGGGTGCTGTACAGCAACCCCACACCTGTCAGGTGGGCAGCACAGGTAGAGATGGCAGGGTGCAGACCCCCAGCTGAGGGGGGAGATCTTTAGCACAGCAGCAGCAATGGAGCCATAGGAAGCCAGGATGGTGGAGATGGTGGCCACCAGGTTGAAGTCCATGAAGAATAAGATGTCAGCCTGAGTGGCCCATTGTTACTTGTGAGAGCTGGGTGGGAAATCGTTTTTCCACCCTGCAAATATTTTCAAGAGTTAGAAATTTTTCCCCGTCTTGAATCAGGACAAAAAGTTGTAATCTCAAAAAAAGTTTGCAAACAGAAAAACTAAAACAGTTCATTGCAATTTCAACTTCTTTTCTTTTCTTTTCTTTTCTTTTCTTTTCTTTTCAGTCCAGTTAGCTTACATTTAAAAAACAAGTCATTTTGAACTGGAAAACCAGGATTGTTGTGCTGAGATCAACTGTCGATCATGCTGACTAATATTTTCTCATTGTTTCCTTGTGTTTCCCTATCTGTCTGCATCCATCTGTTGTCTCTTGATCTTGTCGTATAGTCACACTGTCAGCTCTCTGGGGCAGGAACCATCTGTTGTGTTTTGTACTGTGCCTAGCACTATAGCGTCCTGGTCCACAACTGGGGCCCCTACATGCTATTATAATAAAAATAATTTGTGACTTGTGGGCACCTTTATCTGTGATACTTCTGGAATCACATGATGAGCTACCTGCAATTCACAGTGTGTTTGTTATTACATTGCTACTTGATGTGTTGTGCAACATCTCAATTTTTTTTAATTCAGTAGTTGTCCACTAATAATGGAGGATCATTCCCACTTAATTCGAACAGATCTGTACCAATTTTAAACCAAAGGCAAACAGAGATTCTTGTTTCCTCAGCTGACTGCAGATTCCACACTAGGATACCTTATCTTCAAAGGGGCATTCCTGCCTGGCTGCAACATGGCATCTCGGGCTTTATTCTTACACTTCTCCATACTCAGAAGAGCACTGTGGATAATGCTTAGTATTTGTGATCTCATGCTGTGTGGCATCATAACAATGATGTCCTTTGGACAGAATCCCATGAGATGCAGAAATTCCATCACTGTATTCCCAATTGGATTTTGTGTTTGGAAGGACCTGGGGTTTTTTACATAGTCCATCCATCTAGAATTACTCTCTCAAGCTCTGATAAGATTCAGGCTTTGGCTACACTGGTGCTGTACAGTGCTGCAACTTGCTGCGCTCAGGGGTGTGAAAAAACACCCCCCTGAGCGCAGCGAGTACAGCGCTGTAAAGCGCCAGTGTAATCAGTGCCTGCAGCGCTGCACGCTCGCTCGCAGTGCTGCAAGCTATTCCCCTCGGAGAGGTGGAGTACATACAGCGCTGCGAGAGCTCTCTCGCATTGCTGGCGGCGCGACTACACTTGTGCTTCACAGCGCTGTGAAGTCCCGAGTGTAGCCAAGCCCACAGTCATTTATCTGTGCCTCTGGGCTACTGAGCTGTGCCCTCAGTTACTCTGAGTCAGAGCGAGGGCTCTTCTTAAAAGTCTCTTTACAAATCACAGACCCTTCTACCCCGAATCAATTTTCAGTTTAACAATAGTACTGCAGAATTTGAGATTAACAGCCCAGCCTGTTCATGAGACAAACACCTACAAGATCTTTATCAAGCATTCGTAAAACTACAATACCCACCTGCTGAAGTGAAGAAACAGATTGACAGAGTGAGACTGGTACCCAGAAATCACCTACTACAGGACAGGCCCAACAAGGACAATAACAGAACACCACTGGCCATCACATACAGCCCCCAGCTAAAACCTCTCCAGCACATCATCAGCGATCTACAACCTATCCTGGAAAACAATCCCTCACTCTCACAGACCTTGGGAGGCAGGCCAGTCCTCACTTACAGACAGCCCCCCAACTTGAAGCAAATACTCACCAGCAACTACACACCACACCACAGAAACACTAACCCAGGAACCAATCCCTGTAACAAATCCCGTTGCCTACTCGGTCTCCATATCTACTCTAGCGACACCATCAGAGGCCCCAGCAACATTAGCCACACCATCAGTGTCTCATTCTCCTGCACATCTACTAATGTGATATATACCATCACGTGTCAGCAATGCCCCTCTGCCATGTACATTGGCCAAACGGGACAGGTTCTACGTAAAAGAATAAATGGACACAAATCAGACATCAGGAATGGTAACATACAAAAGCCAGTAGGAGAACACTTCAATCTCCCTGGACATTCAATAACAGATTTAAAAGTAGCCATACTTCAACAAAAAAACTTCAAAAACAGACTTCAAAGAGAAACTGCAGAGCTACAATTCATTTGCAAATTTAACACCGTTAATTTGGGCTTGAATAGGGACTGGGAGTGGCTGGCTCACTACAAAAGCAATTTTCCCTCTCTTGGTATTGACACCTCCTCATCAATTATTGGGAGTGGACCACATCCACCCTGACTGAATTGGCCTTGTCATCACTCATTCGCCACTTGTAAGGTAACTCCCTTCTTTTCATGTGCCAATATATTTATGCCCGCATCTGTAATTTTCACTCCATGCATCTGAAAAAGTGGGTTTTTTACCCACGAAAGCTTATGCCCAAATAAATGTTAATCTTTAAGGTGCCACCGGACTCCTTGTTGTTTTTGTGGATACAGACTAACATGGCTACCCCTCTGATACCTGTTCATGATGCTTTCTCTGGACACAGATCTCTGGAAAAAAAACAAGGGAAGGTGAGTGAAGTCATCTCCTTAATTCCTTTGTTGTACAAACATGTTTTCATTGTCATTGTTTCTTGGTTTTCTTGCACGTTTCTACTAGCTGAGCAGACCTCACTTGCTCTGAGTCTGCCTTTGCCTCACCTACCCCCTTTTTCCCATGGGAACTCAGCGCTCTTAAGATGATGCTTCCTTTTTCCCCATGGGAATGTTTTCTTTCCTTCTTCTCACATCTGCTTCCACTATTTTCTTGCTGGGTGATTTGCATTCACTTATTGTGGCACCACCCTGACTGAGCCATTTCTAGTGGCTATTGCCAGTTCCAGGAGGGCAGAGTTAAGGTTGTGTGGAGGGGGTATCATGTACCATAACTCTTAATTTCTTAGTTTTCAGAGGTTTAAATTTAATCTCTCTCCCTGATCTTGAAGGGCACGAGGCACTACTGAGCAACCTTAACACTGCAATAGCAAAGTTTTTTGGCAGTTAATTTTCACTAGCTCATGTTGCTGTGCTGGTTGGATTTGCCTGGTCCAGCGCTAGCTCAGATATTGGCTATGTTTGTTCTGAAAGCTCCTTGCTGAAAACCCCAGCTACTAGACAATCTCTGCTGCACAATGTCCTTGATCATGGATACCAAAGCCACAATGCTCTGCTTGTTCATGTAGAGCTTGGGCAAAGGCTTCCATGTTTTCTCTGCACCTTATTGTGAAAGCTCGTCTGTTTGCGTACAGCGTTCCTTTAGAGAATGAAATGCTTGTCAGGCTTTTGAAGAAGGATGTGACACATTCTTATTTCCTTCCTTGGAAAAGGCAAATGATTTTCAGTCCCCATTGCATAAGCTAAAACTGATCTTAGTGTTACCCTTCTGTGATGCATGGCTAGAAAGGGTTAAACATCCTGCAAAATAAATAACCCTCAAAAGACACTGGGGAGATAATGTTTGTGTTTTTACATATGTATGAATAGGGTCCGACAATGTAATCAACAGTCCCTGTCTATGCTGTATTCTGATAATTCAGAGGTCAAAAGAAGATCCTTGCATTTAAATTAATTGTAAACACGGGATATCTGGGTATTCATCTCTCTTTGAAATGTCCTGTGAATGGTGGAGGAAAAAGCAAATGGCCTTATGTTAATTTGTATAGCTAAGTACCGGTGATGGACCTCCTTCAAAGTCATCCTATTGACCTTTTGTTCCCCGAGGAAATCCCAACTTGTCAAAAGACATGAAATTGTATAAAAGATCCTTGGGTCCTGATTCTGTCATCTCAGATCTGCTAAGACTTCATCAGGGGAAGTTTGAGTCGCAAGACAGGTCCCAGTTATGCTGGTATGCCCTGAATATGCGATTTGGACATTGGACTATGACCTATGAACTGAATTCTAAAGGAACTCTTTGCAACTACAAAGCTCACCATCTCTGCTGTGAATCTGAACCTCAATGAATTGAACTCATGTCTGTATGTATATTGATCTTTTAACCGTACTCTCTCTCTCTTTTGTTTTTTAATCAATTTTAGTTGAGTTAATAAGAATTGGCTGTGAGCGTGTATTTTGGGTAAGATCTGAAACACTCATTAACCTGGGACATAATATGTCCAATCCTTTGGGATTGGTAGAACCTTTTCTTTTCTATGATGAAATAAGATTTACAAAAATTTTCATCATATTTGACATGGGTATCTGGATGGAGGCCTGAGGCTGGATCACTTTAAGGGAACTGTGTTGTTTGGACTTCTGAGTAACCAGTAAGGTAATAAAGAAGCTGTTTTACGCTGGCTTGGTGAATCTAAGGGCTAGTCTACACTTACCCGGTAGTTCGACGGCTGCGGATCGAAGTTCCGAGTTCGATTTATCGCGTCTGGTCTGGACGCGATAAATCGAACCAGGAAGTGATCCCCGTCGACTGCGGTACTCCAGCTCAGCGAGAGGAGTACCGCGAAGTCGACGGGGAGCCTGCCTGCCGCGTGTGGACCGCGTCTGAACCGCGGTAAGGTCGAAGTAAGGTATGTCGAATTCAGCTACGTTATTCACGTAGCTGAATTTGCGTACCTTACTTCGATTTGGGGGGTAAGTGTAGACCAGCCCTAAGTATTGGAATATCCACCAACTTTTGGGGGTTTGGCTGCCCCATTCTTTGCAGTTCACCCTAATTGAGTGACCATAGCTGGCCCCCACTAGGACCCTGGTCACACCTTCTCTGGGTCGCTGCTCTTTGATGGGGTCTGGAATCCAGGGAAGAGCTCCTTGCACTCATGTCATTCCAGGGACTTATCAAAGTCTGGTGGAGGATTTGCATTTTCATCAACCTCTTCTTTAGGTTGCTTCAAAGTGAGTTTGACATCTGGCACCATGTCATGTGATGAGGGGAAAGAATCCTGGAAAGAGTTGCTTGGTTCAAACACTGAACAAGGAACTTTATTAGAATAAGGGAGGCAATATCATCCCTACAGCTACCCTGTCCCTCCCATTGCTTCACTGCAATGCATCTATGTTCCCTAGCCCCAACTCTCTTGCTAGGCTTCCTCCTGCAGAGTTAAAGAAATAGTACGCGCATCCTCACCTGTCTACCATGAGCCCAGTCATATGACAGGAAGAGGGAAACATCCGTAGATCTAATAGTCTTTCCAAAGAGACCCATGTGGCAATATTGCCAACTTTTAACGACCATGTTGCTTCTTAACCCTGCAAGACATTGCAGCACAGTTGCAGGAGAGGAAACCGATCTTGAATGTCGTCTTTTTAGATCAGCCCTAATGTGCTCTGATAAATCTTCCTAATTACTCATTTTATTAGTTGATTTAACTGTATCGCTATGGCTCCGACTCAGGGCTCTAACCCCACTTTGACAGAGAGAGAAAAATTGACCAAGTTTAACTAGCAAAACCAGAACAAACCCCTAATGCAGATGTAACCCACTGATGAGAGTATTACAGGGTCCCAACGCGGTGCCTGATCAACAAAGGTTATGAGCCTCACACAGCCCTAGTGTGAGAGCCTTGCCTTGTTAGCTTAAACTATAGCAGCTGATGTTCTTAATTCTGGAGGTCCCCAGTTCAATCCCCAGCATGTTGGCCAAGCTGGCTGTTGCCACTTGAACCAGTTTAACACTCACATTGGGATTTGCCCATGCAGGTTAACTCAATGTGTTAAAAGCAAAGGATTAAACCAGTTTAAATGCATCTATACAAGCAGATTGCACTGAGATGATGAGATTGGTTTGAAATAGATTAAGCTAAACCAATGCAAGCCAAACAGAAATGGGCTCTAAGTGCCTGTAACAGAGTGTAGATGGGCAAATGAAACAGATATCCCCAATGAAAAGCTCATATATTTCCCATCTATAACAGCCTCCACACATCCCTCACTCCCCGTTTTGGGAGAACCCTAGGGACATAGATGAGCCTTCCAGCATGGAAGGATTCCAAATAGATCAACAGATCTGGGGGCTTGAGGATCCAGGAAGGAGGAGCATGTCCCAGAATTAAGGACATATTCTGTGCACACCCCCTTCCCATTTAGACCAGTGGCTAGTGATATCAGAGGGGAAGGTCTCAAACCACATACGGCTTTAGAGGTCAAACACAGCCTCCTAAACTCCCCCTGGAGCCTAGTCAGAAGCCAGTACATCCTGCACACTAGTGCGCTGGGATGCCTGCATGAAACATCACTTGATAAGCAGGCAACTGCATTCTGCACTAAAATTCAGCTTCTGAATGGTCCCAAGGCTCAGGCCCATGTTGCACACATCACAATAGCCCAGTCTTGCCTTGATAAAGGCATCGGTAGCCATTGCCTTCTTCTCACCCAGTGTAGAGAAAGGTCTGTAGACCACAGCTGCTACTCGAGCATCCAGCAGCAGCTAACAATCCCACAGGTTCCCCCATGGCCACAATCCTCCAGTCAAGGGGGTGATATAATCTTCACTTCTTCCTACAGCTGCTTTCCCCACCATCTGAGCACGACTTCCGTCTGATCTGGGTCCAGCCTCATCCAGCAACTGGCTGAGTAACTCAACTGCATCAGCCTGCTCAGAAAAAAATAGAGACGCAGAGCTTGTGGGTGTCATCAGCATATCCTCTGCACCATTGCATCCTCATAACAGCCTTATACACATATCAAACAGAAAGACCTGGGAGAGAAAATTGAAGGACGCCCTACAGTAGAGACCCTCAAAGCAATGAACTATCAGCTGATAGGATCCACTGGGCACTTCCAAAAAAAGGGGAACAGAGCCACTCCAGTGACTGCTAAGGACCACAGATGCACCACCGGAAACTCATGATCAATGGCAACAAAGGCATCTGACATATCTCAGAGGATCAGTACAGATCCCTGATCATCAGCTATTAGTGCAACTTCTCAGCCTTATATTGGCCTCCAGTCAAAGTAATTGGAGTCATGCAAATGATTAGCATTACTGCATTCCAGAAGCCTCCATAGGCCCCAAACTGGAGCGGGACCCCATTGTGCAAATACCCACCTGAAAACCCAGTCCCTGCTCCACAGAACTGTCACTCAAAGGGCCTGGCCCAAAGCCTGTTGAAGTCAGTCGAAGGGCTCCCATTGACCTCCAGAGTCTTCGCATCCAACCCTAAGAAAGCTGAGGACTCTGGGCATTGTCAGAGCTGCCTCACCACAACGTTCTTAGCGAAACCTGATTGTCCACATCACATGGTCGGTGTCTAGAGCAGAGGCCTAACAGTCTTTCAAAGGGCAGCAGCCCAAGGACTTTCTCCCCGAGTGCTGGATTTTGCCTGCTGTCCTTCACCAGCCAGGAAACTTGAGTCCAACCCTAGATCATAGCCCAAAGCTCCCCCAGCACAGGCTGAAACTCAAGCTGAGAAGACCTGGCATTTCGTCCCTCCAGACCTTGCTCTGCCCTCATGCCGGGAGACTTCTCAGTCCAGATCTGAGCCAACCTATCCACCATATTACATGGAAAATCCTCTCAACAGGACACAACTGGATTAGCCCGATGGAGATAAATGAATTAGCCCAGTCCCCATGTCAGGCCCTCCTTCTGGGATTTCCACCATGGCTTGCTGGAGGCAAATAAATCATCCCTGGCCTCTGTTACAGCCCTGGCTGAGTTCCCTTCTAGTGGCTGATCACCAGTCAGCTCTATTGGACCCAATGTCAGGATTCCCTGTGCTTTCCAGCCTGCTGGCTCTGAGCAGCCTCCTGATACTGTCTCTAGCTCTGAGCTTTCACGCACACTCCCAGGGTGCAGATGTCCTCTCTGGTGCCCCTTTTGGCATGTGAAATCCCACAGTCCTACTGCCCTCCAACCCAAGAGCAGTGCTGAGCCCCCTAGGCCTCCCACCAGTAGCTTATGCATGCTGTCCTCAGAATTCTGCCCCCATGTACCCTCAGGAGTTTAACTCTTAGGGTATGTCTACACTACGAGAGTAGTTCGATTTTACTTAAATCGAATATGTGCAATCGATATTAGAAAGTCGAACGTGTGTGTCTACACTAAGGACAGTAATTCGACTTTGTCAGTCCACACTACCAGGGGAAAGCGTCGACATTGGAAGCAGTGCACTGTGGGCAGCTATCCCACAGTTCCCGCAGTCCCCGCTGCCCATTGGAATTCTGGGTCGAGCCCCCAATGCCTTCTGGGTAAAAAAATGTGGCGAGGGTGCTTTTGGGTAACTGTCGTCATCCGTCAGTCACTACCGCCCTGCCTCCCTCCCTGAAAGCGCCGGCGGGAAATCAGTTCGCGCACTTTTTGATCAGTGACAGCGCGGACGCCACAGCACTGCGATCATGGATCCCGCTGCGACCATCGCTGCAGTTGTGGCCGTTCTCAACACCTCGCAGCTTATCATACACCTTTCCCACAGGCAGATGCAGAGAAATCAGGCGAGGAGGCTACGGCACCGCCGTGA
>NW_020664441.1:2352322-2437455 GCF_002925995.2 Terrapene triunguis | reverse complement strand
ATTAGCGTCGATTTCCATCCACACCTAGCCTAATTCGACATGGCCATGTCGAATTTAGCGCTACTCCTCTCGTTGGGGAGGATTACAGAAATCGATTTAAAGAGAGCTCTATGTCGAACTAAATGGCTTCCTGGTGTGGACGGGTGCAGGGTTAATTCGATATAACGGCGCTAAATTCGACATAAAAGCCTAGTGTAGACCAGGCCTTAGAGGACACATGGCAGATAAAGCAAGGAATACAAGCTTTGCAAAGGAACTTCTTAAACACAGACCCTGTAGTCTTAGACAGCACAGGAGAGATTCAGATGTAGACAAAACAATGAACATCTGAATGCAGTTCACCACCTTTGCCTCCTTGGAGTTCTCATCCCTCCTGAGAGTCCTTGGGGCTTTGGCCAGTGTCCTAGAGGAACGACAAGGTGCCTCTTGCCCCGATGCCTCCAGCTATGTCTTGTCTTTCTGGCAGTGAACTGGCTCTCCTTCCTTAGAGAGCATGTCTCCTTTAAAAGCGGACTTTTCCTGACACCATGTCAGGTGGTGAGCTGGAGAAAAATTGCAGCTCTTTAAATCATGGGCCAAGATTGGGGAGTGGGGAGAAGGAAGGAATTCCAGCCTCCTCTCTTCTCCCCCTAAAAGGTCTCTGGGAAGAGGTAAGTCCATTCAAAACCCCATTGTTCAAACAGAGAAAGCCACTCACTGCTGATGGGGCCAGAGAGCCAACGCAGCCTTGATTGCCCCATTTCCCAAACATAGCTTCCTCCTCACACACCAGATGGATGATCTAATTCACAAGGACCATTACAGTCAAATACAAGTTTATTTACCAAAGCAGAGAGATCCTAATAGTAGCAAGTGGAAGCATTGGAAACAAATGGCTACATATAAAACAAAATCATAACATGCATTCTAGAACCTAGCCTTAATTCACAAGATACTCTCATGTCTTGTAAAATATTGCTCGCCTGAAATCCTTCTAGAGCAGGGGTCGGCAACGTTCGGCACGCAGCTCGCCAGGGTAAGTACCCTGGCGAGTTCCGTGTCGAACGTTGCCGACCCCTGTTCTAGAGTTTTACAGCCAGGCTGGTTGGGACCCTCCTTTCATGAGAAGAATGCAGTCAGTTGGCCTCCTTGGTGAAGAATTCAGTGTGTCTCTTGCACACCAAGATATACCAGGTCAATCCTTTATCTTTATTCATCAACAGGCCACCCCCACCCCTGCTGCTTGTTTCTCCTTCTTTTTTGTAGCTTTCACAGCCTCTCAATTCACACCTGGCTCAGTTTGCAAATAGACATCCACTGAGAGGCGCACAACACACAAATGGCCAGACAGGGAAATAGGTGTCTATTACCTTCTGTCTGAAAGGAACATCTCCGAGGTATGTCACTGCCTGGTGACCGGCTTTAACTCCAAGACCTTAAGAACATAATTTTTATTATAGATACATGACTCTTTAAATATTACCTGTACGTACATTGCACAATGACCGTGACAACCAGTAGGCTACTGGCTCTCGCTAGAGACTTCACATGCCACCCTTGGGTGAACTATTAGGCAGGTAGCCAATCCAGGGGATCCCTGTAAAATCCTGTGTTTCCCTGTGCCCTCTGCCAGCTGGCATCAAGGGCTCCCTGGGTCACAGGGCCCATGTTGTATACAGAAGATATACTGGGGATACAGAGGGGCCTCCAAGTGCCCAGGGCTGTGCTGTGGGCACCACCGATGCATACTTCATGAAAATACAGAGTAATTAACATTATTTTCTCCCTGCGTACGGTCTTTGTCTCCGGTCCATGTTGTCTCTCTTACAGGCACCCAGATCCACAGAGGTGGACTGATCCTCCCTCTCGCCGCCCCCTGCTTCCCTCCCCAGCTCTGGGAAACAGGCCAGAATGGGAGACTTGGGAAAGAGGAACCCTCACAAATGTCCACAAACAAATTTCCTGTCTGTGCGGAGCTGCCAGAATGGCAACGAGTTCCTCTGACAGGCTCTCTGCATTCCCGCCCACCACTGGACTCTGGCCAACGAGGTGGGGAAAGCTGCCAAGGCAGAGAGAACCCTGAGGCTTGCACAACACAACACACGGCGTCCTACCAGCCAGACAACTAGGCAGAGTAAGTGAAGGCAGCGGGTCAGCCCCCTGCATTCCCCCTGACAGACACTCGCTGAGCCAGGGAGACCCTGAGGGTGCGGGGCTGGGGGGAGTGGGAGATCCCCAAGGGGCTGGGGGGCGATTGTTAGATTGATGGGGGGAGTGGGAGATCCCCAAGGAAGTGGGGGATGATTGTTAGATTGATGGGGGGGGGGGGGAGGTCGCAAGGGGCAGGGGGGGGGGGGGGTGGTTGGGGGGGGGGGGGGGGGGGGGAGTGGGAGATCCAGAGCCATCCTTAGGCATACGCAGAATACATGGCTGTTCTGCGTAGGGCATCTAAAAATTTTGGCCACCACTGGGTCTTAGTGTCCACCCCTTGGCTCTTCCTATCCCTGTTCTGACCCTTCCTGCAAACTCCCACAGCTGGCTGCTGCAGCCTGGTGACTCTTACTCCGGAGGGGATCTAGTAGTAAAAAGTGAAAAAGCCTCCAGCCTGCCAGACCTATTAGCACAACACTGAAACTGTTAAAGAGCCATTCAAGTGGTAATGAAGCCATTTAACAGGCATTTGCCAAACCCCAGGTATATACTGTCAGTTTCTGAATTTACTGACAAAAACAGTTGTGCGTTACTGTAATGGTTCTGTTGTAGAGCTCTGATGCATGCCCTGGAATATGGGATGCGGGGCTATTGCAGATTATGTATTTCTTATGCCACCTGATCTTAAACTGAATTTTGCACCCCCTCGATAATCTGTACGTTATTCCCTGATCGCCAGAAACTTCTATGCCTAAACTCTGTACCGTACCCTTTTTTCTTTTTTTAACATCATCTTAATAAAAAGTTTACATTTACTCAGAACATGTTAGTCTTCAAGACCTTAGTTTAAAATTTGCTTTAAAATATTTCATTAATGAGTTGATGAAGATTATGAAATCACATCTCTAAAAAATCCTTGCATAGACTTTTAGATGCACAATCATATTTAGCCTTAAATGCTTGGATCTTCAGACATATGGTTTTTTAAATAAATCCTTCAAAAACCACCCTTATCTAAAATACACATTTTAATTTTAATTACTATAGTAAAAAAAACTTGCTTCCAAAGTCTTCCTGTCAATCCCTTTCTCCCTCTCCCCCCCCCCTCCCCCCTCCCCCTCGCACCTTGAAGAGAGCCCTTAAAGGGACAACAGCCCTTTCCTTCCAGATAGCTGGACAAAGAGTTTCCCTTTCTTTATTTCTGACTATCTGATGAACTAGTTTTAAGAACCCTCCAGCAAAATCAGTACCTTAGTAAGATATAAAATCCTTTGTTATGCCTAAAATCTTTGGAAACATATTTTTTCAAGTTGGTGAAATTTCATAAACATGTGTATTGGTATGGAGATCACATAAAGTAAATGAGTGTTCCCTTTTTCTAAAAGCAATGAACATTGTTATGAACACACTAAACCTCTGTGACTGATTAATTTAAAATAATGTCTTTGTTTCAGTGAGTTAAATATGTAGTAATCTGGAATGATTACTTTATGAAGGCTTAAGAGTACATTTAAAATATAAAAGCAATTTAGAAATACTGATTAAGAAAATGTAAAACAGAGAAGAGCTGCATCATGTATTTCATAATATTTAATGTTGTATTCAGCAAGACAGCTGACTCGCCCTTACTACAAAGTTTTTGCAAATAAATGTCCGCAAACTTCAGGGCATATCAAAAAACCTGTGACTGACATTTTTTATTCCCAAGTTTAGTGCTTGTACTTAGGTACCTTCTGCATGTCCATTCTGCGTGAGGAAGAGGGTATGGGGGTCTCTGTGGGGAACTGTGACTCTCTGCCACCGTGAGGTGGGCCGGGCGTCTCGCTATCCTTTGCTGCCTCGTTCCTCCCCCCGCACCCTCCCACCCCCGGGCTGTGAGCCCGGGCTGCCATCAGGCATAGGGGCACCAGTTTAATAATACTGCATAGGGCCCCATAAATCCTAAGGACAGCCCTGGGGAGATCCCCAAGGAACTGGGGGGTGATTGTTAGGTTGGGGGGCTGGGGGGAGTAGGAGATTCCCAAGGAACTGGGGGGCAATCGTTAGATTGGCACTTGCATCGTGGTAGTTTTGAATCCATCAAGAGTCCTGAACAGCAGGAGTCAAAATGCGTCTCTGCCGATTTCCCTCTCGCTGTGTCTCTCTGAGTCCATCATTTCATTTCTCCTTCCATCCTCCTTATTCCCCTATGTGCTTCTCTCTTCCCCCTCCCTCTTTCTCTCTTATCTTTCCTCCTCCTCCTCTGCATCAGTCACTCTATCCCTCCCTCCCATAGGGAGCTCGCCCGGAGATCCCCATGGTGAGCACAGCCTTGGGATCTGGTCTCCCAAATACTTTGTCCCTCCTTCTCACTTTTTGTCCTTCCCTTTGTTTCCTTCTCCCTCCCTATCGCTTTTCTACTGTATCTTCCCCTTCACACCAATTCTGTTTTCCCCTCTCACTCTCTCTCTTCCTGTTGTTTCATTTCTCACCCCCCCCCCCCCCCCCCCCCCCCCCCCCCTCTCTCCCTTTTTTTTCTTTCCCCCCCCCCCCCCCCCCGCCCCGCATCTCTGTTTGGTTCTGTTGTTCCCCAGGCCCTGCTTTCTCCCAGCAAATGGGGAGTGTCCTCCTTCCCTGCTTTGGCCTCCTCTCTCTAACCACGCCCACTCCCTTATCCTTATCCCCTGGGATTTCTTCTCCCTTTGCTAGGGCATTCCACCCATGTGCTTGGCATGAAGCAATCTTTGAGTGTGTCCATGCTCCTCTCAGAGGTCTGACTGCAGCGCTGTGGCATACCCGCACTAGCTTTCATCGAGCTAGTGTGGAACAAAATTGCAGTGAAGATGTGGCAGGTTTCAATGTGAGCTGTCCAAGCCCGCCCTGGATCCTGGGGACCTACTTGTATTGCTAGTCCACCAGTCTTCACTGCAGTCTACCCAGAGCGGGGTTACTCATGCCATGACCCCTTCCCCACTCCCCGAAGTCTGCAGCCTCATAACTTCCAGGTGCCTGGGACGTGACAGGGGCCAGGATCTGACCTGCTGTCCCCACAGAATGCAGCCACAGGACTGGCCTCATTAGCCCCTGCACTGCCTTTCAGTGGAGCCTGGGATTCACCCCTCCCCCGGCTCCTTCTGGAAACCCTAAGGGGTAAACCATTGGGATCATTGTACATCAAATATCCATGGGACTTCTCCCTTGGGATCCCATAGCAAGCAGGCCCCTAGGATCTCCCTTGGGATCCCCCTAGTGAGCTCATCCCTGGGATCTCTCCCCTGGGATCCCCTTGGCCAACAGGCCCCCGGGGTCTCTCCTCTGGGATCCCCTTAGAGAGCAGGTCTCTGGGGTCTCTCCTCTGGGATCCCCTTAGAGAGCAGTTCTCTGGGGTCTCTCCTCTGGGATCCCCTTAGAGAGCAGGCCCCTGGGATGCCCATAGCAAGCTCACCCTTCCCTTATAGGCTATTTGTCTGAAGAGATTCCCCAGCTAGGAAGGAGTCAGCTGTCCCATTCCATTGACAGGAGGCGGAGGATTCCCCTCTGCCTGACTGCTGCAGTGGGGAGCTGCCATTCCCCTGCCCCTGCCTCGTCCTGCTGCTGACCCCAACTTTCCCGTTCTCTCCACAGCTGGCACCAAAATGGCAGCAACAGTGACAGAATCCGGGGGGGTGAAGGTTGTCACAGAGGTCGTCCCGCAGACCGACCCCCGGGCTGCACAGCTGGACTCAACGGCACCACAGCCCAGCTCGGCCCAGGTCAAAGGCTTCAGGAAGGCACAGCCCAAGGCGCTGGGGGTGAGGGTCTGACATCTCTGCTGGACGAACGAAGGAGAACTGAGAGTGACCCACACACACACACAGTGCACTTAGCGAGGGGCAGCTGGGCCCTTCCCCTCGGCTCTCTAGGAGACTAATGGACTCTCCTTGCCTTCACTTGCAAGGATGCTGTGGGTGAAGCCTAGAGAAGCAAGAATTAACCCTTGACTCTGTGTGTGTGTGTGTGTGTGTGTGTGTGTGTGTCTTAGAACTGGAACGTGCGCCCTGCACATTCAGCCCTTGCCTGGCTGCTGAGATGGCCCAACAAGGGACCCAGCTAGCGCCAGCTGAACTGTAAGCATTACCCCCACCCCCCCCACTGGATGGTCACGTAGCCCCTTGCATCCCTAAAGATGCAGCCACCTCTGGGGTGACGCACAACAACTGTGCCACAGCCATATGCAAGTGAAACAGCAGGAGGGAAATTTGGGGAAGGCAGTGTGTAATTACATGAGCCAGGATGCCAGATCTAGCCTCCCCTTTTGGCATCTTAAAAGACCATGAGTGACCTCAGTTTTATCTCTGCTCCAAAAGGCAAGTGCCTCACTTTCCCTAGGGAGCAGGTCTGGAGCTAACCCCAAGTGAAGAACACCCCTATTGCATCACCAGCCTCCCCTGGTGCTATTAACACAGCCTGAGCCCCATTTAGCTGGCGAGAGCTGGCAAGAGCACACCACAAAGTGCTACAGCTGCAGGGTTTCCTAGCTTAACAGCTCCCTGGCATCCAAAGGCATAAACATCTCCCCGTGTGCCCAGAAAAATGCTGGCCAGCCAGGCAATGTAAGGCAGAGAGGATTATCTCCATGGGAGGATTTTGGTGCCTCAACCCAGTTGATTTCCCCCATCTGCTCTCATTCTGCTGATAAGTTTAGGGTCTGGGGCTAACCCAAGGGCTGAAGCTGAGCGTGTGTGTCTCAGATACTGTGGGTCATCAGGAGACGAGCTCCTCCAGGAATGGAGGTCTGAAGTGGCGATGTGATGGAAAGTCGCAATTTGTTCCCCAGGCGGGGTGGGGGGAGAAAACAAAAATAATGACAATGGCAGCAGTGGGGATGCAGCTGCTGTTCATAACGGTACTGGGGATGGTAAAGATGATGGTTAGCATTGATGGCGGGGGTGATGGCGGTGATGATGTTGGCAGGGTGATGGGGCGATGGTGATAATGTTGGTGGGGGTGGTGGGAGTGATGATGATAATTACAGGGTGATGGAGTTGGCAGGGGTGATGGTGATGATGATGTTAACGGGATGATGGGGCTGATGACATTGGCAGTGTGATGGGGTGATGATATTAGCAGGGTGATGGGATTGGTGGGGCTGAGGGTGGGGCTGATGGCGGGGGTGAGGCGGTTGGTGGTGGTGATGATGTTGGCGAGGGTGATGGGGTTGATAGGGGTGAGGAGGTTGGTGGGGATGATGGCAGTGATGGGGTTGGTGGCGGTGATGACATTGGCAGGGTGATGGGGTTGGTGGGGCTGATGACATTGGCATGGTGATGATGTTGGCGAGGGTGATATGTTTGGTGGGGCTGATGGAGGTGATGATGGTGGGGGTGATGGGGTTCGCAGGGTGATGGGGCTGGTTGGGCTGATGGGGGTTGTCAAAGTTAGACTCAGGACTCAGTTTGTCAGACCACTCTGTTTTATTAGCACAGTGCTCTGCTAATAACACTCAGATAATGTGAGCACCATGCAAGATTCAAACAGTCTTATTTATACAGATAAAAGGGTGCGAACTAAACAAAGGGACAGAGAGAGCAAAATTGTAAAATTTGCCTGGGGCACAATATGCATATCCTGCTTCCTTATTAACTCTTATCGATCTAAGGCTAATGCTTCACCAATCGCCCTTAAGTGGAGCAATTGATTAACAGTTAATATCTGCTTTCCTGACACCTGGATTGCAGCATTTCTCATTTCTACTTAAAGGTACATACAGCATTCTTTAATTCATTCTATTTCTTTAATATAATTCATTTCACTTTCACAGGGTGATGATGTTGGCAGGGTGATGGGGATGATGGTGGAAGTGATGATGTTGGCGGGGTGATGGGGTTGGTGAGGGTGATAGGGTTGGTGGGGATGATGGTGGGGATGATGGTGGGGGTGATGGGGTTCGCAGGGTGATGGGGTTGGTTGGGTTGATGGGGGTGATGATGATGTCAGGGTGATGGGGTTGGCGGGATGATAATGGTGGGGGTGATGAGGTTGGTGAGAGTGATGGCGGTGATGGGGTTGGCAGGGTGATGGGGTTGGCGGGATGATGATGGTGGGGGTGATGATGTTGGCAGGGTGATGGGGTGATGGCAGGGTGATGGAGGTAATGATGTCAGTGGTGGTGGCTATGGTGATAACAGTGATGCCACAGATCATGGTAATGCTGCTGCACATATTGTGTATGTGACACCAAGCTCCATCTCCTCTTCCCCTCTAGGCCATACAGATCGTATCTGGTTTCATTCAGATCTCCTTTGGGATTGCCTTGATGATAACTGAATCCCCAGCCCCAGCCCTCACCGTGGCCAGCGGAGTCTACTTCTGGATCGGCTTGCTGGTAGGCACAGACAGCTCCGGGAGTGAGAAGCTCAGCCCTTTGATCCAGTTTCAGGGGCGTATCTCAACAAATCTGCTCTGGCATATGCCCTGGGACTGTGGCACAGAAGGCAGTGAGCATAGCCAGGCAGGCTTTCAGAATAACAGGGAGTGTGCTATGCACTGAGCCCTTGGGAGGGGAGGAGAAGATGGTGGTGACCCTGCAAACACTTTGACAGCTCCATCGGGCCCCCCATGGTGCAGGGTCACGGCATGCAGATGTGCACCATCCTGGGCCAGCATGCCATCATCAGCGCTCACACACATTTTGGGTTGCAGGCCTGCAAATGAGGCTCATGGAAACATGGGAGAGACCCCTGAATGCTGCGGCAGACTGGCAACCCTACCCCTATGACATTGCTCTACCCCAATCCTGTCCTGGATCAGATCCATTCCCCAGGCTGGTGTGAGGGAGGGGTTCAGTCTGCTAGATTTCACCCCCCAATCACCGCTGCGACAGAGAGGCCCCAGCTCGGGCAGGGAAGAACTCCTCTGGGGTACGATGGAAATTCACCCCTACATTCAATCAGGCTCCACTGTGTATACACCCCAGTCTGGGAGATGGTAGATCTTTCCCCCCTCTCTAGTGGCGGCACCCCATAAGACACTACTGAAACTGATGCAGCCATCAGCAGGGGACTAAATGGGCCCTTATTCTTAGATCGAAAGGCTCATGCGATTCTCTCTCTGAGTCCCAAGCTCAGGGTCAGTTACCTGTGCATATAGGCTTTAGGGTCCTGTCCATCTGTCATGGAGGCTATGTATCCAGGTGGTGACATGGAAGAAAAGCAAATCCCATCTGGAAAACTTCACAACCACCTTTCCATAAGGAAACACCCAGCAGATTGCACTGTGGCACCAGACAATGAACCTTTAGCTTCTGAGAACTTGGGAAAATCCCAGCTCCTCTGCAGTGGGATAAAAGGAGAAGGAGTCCCATGAGATGGGACTTGAGAGCCTGTGAGACCTCAATCCCACCATTGAACTCAGGTCTCTTTACACCTTGATCCTAGTGACAATGATAGAATATCAAGGTTGGAAGAGACCTCAGGAGGTTATCTAGTCCAACTCCCTGCTCAAAGCAGGACCAATCCCCAGATGGATTTTTGCCCCAGATCCCTAAATGGCCGCCTCAAGGATTGAACTTACAACCCTGAGTTTAGCAGGCCAATGCTCAAACCACTGAGCTATCCCTCCCCCAATCGTGTACCATCTTGTGGGGCAGGGCTTCCATGGTCCATAATCCTGTGGGGTTCATTCCACCCAGTTCCAACGTGCGTGTGATTTTGAGTGGGCTGGGAATCTGCCAATGACTCTTCCCCATTTGCTGTTCCCTGGGCAGCTCGTGTCCTCAGGATCCGTGCTGGTGGAGACTGAGAGAAGAGAAAGCATCCGGCTGGTAAATATCCTCCAAGCATTTTCGTTCATGGGAGTGGGACTGGTGCAGGGCTGCACTACAGCTAGCCACAGTGGTTGATGGCACCTAGGAGGCCCTACATAGCCTGGATGTAAATTTCAGAAGCCCTGAGCCTGCTTTAACTCAGGCCGTTTCTACATTGCAGCTGGGAGGTTGGATTCCCAGCTCAGGCAGACGAACATTCGCTTGCTCTGCAGCGTGGCCATGGCGGCATGGGTGGTGGCCCCGAGTACAACCCTGTCCAGGATCCTATGTACATACTCAGGTTACCTGGCTTGTGCCGCTATGGCCAGCACTGCTAGTTTTAGGTGCTAGCTCGAGCAGAGCTAGCATGTGCACGTTTACCTGAGCTGAGAGTCACGTCTTCCAGTTGCTGTGTAGATGGACCCTTACACTAGGGGCTGGGATGTGCAAGGGTGGCTTTAACCACATTTGCCCAACCCTCTCCATTCCTGCATCCACCGGAATGAAGATTTGAGCCCATGGACTTTGCTGGGAGTTGATGGGGCTCCAAGCCTCACAAAATGGGGCCCTAGGACTTTAATATCACAACTGCATAACAATATAGCCCCATCGCCCCCTGCTGGAACAGATACGCTGCATCCTCCAAGTCAACGTGCTCAGACTCTGTAGACCAGCACAGGAAGTCCATTCCAGACCCCAGAGCTCCCCAACGTAGGC
The DNA here is from genome assembly GCF_002925995.2 of Terrapene triunguis. NCBI lineage: Eukaryota > Metazoa > Chordata > Testudines > Emydidae > Terrapene > Terrapene triunguis. The sequence goes on along the minus strand of NW_020664441.1, from coordinate 2,426,846 downwards.
CACGCAGCCCCAGCTGTTTCAGCCCATGGACTGTCGGCTCAGGTGCCTCAGCTGATTGGCCCGGATGTGGCAGTCACTCGTCCTCCAAACTGTTACTTGTGTTGTGTGAGAGGAACTAGACACAAACTGGCTGTCTGCCTCTGCAGACAGCAGAGCCTTTAGAGATTACACCCTTATTATAAACGTGCCATGAGGATGGTTTTGTAATTAAGGCTTTGGCCTGGGGATCTGGAGAGCCGGTTTCTTTTCCCAGTCCTGCCACAGATTTGACCTCAGGCAAGGCACCTAACATCTCTGTGCCCCAGTTCCACACCTGTAGAGTGGGAGGCGGGGGACAGGGGTTATAACAGTTCTTTCTGCCTAGTCTGTTTGGACGGTAAGACCTTTGGGGCAGAGACTGCCTCTTGCTGTGCCTGTAGGGCCGTCATTGCACTGGGGCGCTAATCTCGGTGAGTGCTGTAATGATGACAGATGTTGTGCCCTGCTCTCCTCTAATTGGCTGTGATTGATCCAGGTGAAAGTCTGCTACATTATCAGCGGCCTGGTCATCCTGGCCACCCTGACAGCTGTGATCATTCACAGCGTGGAGATCGGCCAAGACATCCCGTGGTGCAACATACATGAGGGCGGCAAAATGACCCCGCTGAACTGCTCCCAATCTGTCTACGTGGGTACCTCTTCCATTCCCCCCCTGCTCCTGCAACAGTCCACAGCCTCTTTGCAGGGCCTGACTGGGTCTAGCACTCCAGGGGACCTGGGATCATCCCTCTCAGGACCCACTGGCTCTGCAACATGAGAAAAGAAACTCAGCAAGGGGCAACGAATCCCTCTGTCCACCTGATTGGGGGTGGGGTTTCAATCAAACAAGAGGGGTGGGAAGCTCTAGTAGTTATTCACTAGACCAGCGTGGGTCAGGAGACCTCAGCTCTGTCACTGACTTGCTCTGCAACCCCACTCTGTGCCTCAGTTTCCCCATCTAGGAAATGGGGCTAATAGTGCCTTTCTCAGGTGAGTTGGCCATCATAATGTTTGTGAAGCCCTTTGAGAGGCTCAGATGCAAGCGGTGCTGCCAACTCTTGCAGATTTATTTGAGTTGAACAATATTTGGTGTTTTTCTTAAAGCCCCAGCTCCTGGACTAGGTTGATTAGTTGAGACTCTCAGCTGCCATTTAAAACCAAAAAAAAAAAGTAAGGTTCCTCCAGGCTTCTGGCTGTGGGGAACCGAAAGGCAAATAAAATGAACCCCATATTTGGGGGTGGGGGTTAAATCTCATGATTTTTACACCAAACTTGCAATTCTTTGAGGCTCATGATTTTTGCTTGCTTGAGATTAGCAATAAGTAGGGAGAGGTTAGGAACGGGCTCTTTTGTTAATGGGGTGCCTCCACAACAGCAGCATTGCCCCAGGGCTAGATGGGGCCCACACTGAGAATTGCTTCAACTCAGCACCCTGAGATTTAAAGAGACCCGTTTTTCCTTGGCCCACCGGTATAATGATACCATCAGTATGTAACCCGGAATGGGGACTGGATCATTCAGCTGTACAGCCTTATGGGAGGAAGCTCAGGAGTGGGTGTAGGGTCAGTGTGTGGGTGTTATGGGTCCTCATAGCACCTAGTGCACAGCAGGTACTTGAGAGCCTGGCTCTTTAGCTCAACCTGTAAAGACTCAATAGTTTAGTTCTAGGAATCCCCAGTTCAGTTCCCCCAGAGACTAGCCAAGGCTGATCCCCTACAATATAAAGTGAGTGCTTGTAATTTTAACACCATTTCCAATACACCACACTCCAGAGGCTCCAAGCTTAGTTCCTGGTGCACCAGCCAAGATGGCAGCCATCACAATGGCCGTAGTGAGGGGAACAGTACAGAGACTATGCTTTAATGCGGGGCCTTTGTGGGGCCCATATTGTGCCATGAGAAGCTGCCCCGCTTCCCCCCTTCCTGCCCTCCACCCTGTTGCCAAACCCTCCTCCCTCAAACACACTAGGTGGGTCACTGAAATCTACCTGGGACCCCATGGGTGTGACCTGGCCCACGGCCCTGCCAAAGCTATGAGCTTCTCTGGTGAGCTTCACAGAGCGAGTGAGAACAAGGGGCAGGAGAAGAGCCAGAGACAAAGGAGGGGCAGGGCGCTAGACTCTGAAACAAGACAGGCTCTGCCCAGCTCAGCCCTGGGAGGAGAAGGGATTCCCTTTGGTTGTACTGGGAGAGTCACTGCCTAATGCAGCCAATTTGAGTCCTAGTCAGTGCCATGCAGGATCCAACACATAGTATGTCTGGCCACTGGATGGCTGGGCCCCATTGCCATGACCTGCCCCCTATCAGGGCATGTGGCAGAGAGGAGAGCTCAGGCAGTCCTCACCCCCTCACTGTGTAGTAATGACACCTCCCAGCTGGGGCACAGGCCTCCCCCGGGATGAGGTGGCTCCGTGCACTGAGGTTGCTGGATGACTTCCCCTGGGCTTTCTTCCCCACAGATTCTGAGTCACGGGATTAACTCGATATTCATCCTGCTGTGCCTGCTGGAGCTGTGCACGGCCATCGCCGCCTTGGTCTACGGACACAAGGCCTTGAAACAGCAGGACTACACGCAGATGGTGAGGCTGGAGCCCAGAGACACTCCCTGCCCTCCAACCCTGGAGCAACCGTGCACACACAGTGCTCCTCATCTCAGGCCTGATCCATAGCCCATTGACATCAGCAGAAAGACTCCCCTTCCCTTAGCCCTTGAGAGACCTCCTGCCCCATTGCTCTGACAATGGAGCCACCAGCTGAGCCCCGTTGACGTCAATGAGGGTTTGTCCAGGGATTTCAGTGGGAGCAAAATCAGATCCCCTTGATCCCTTTCCTTGGGGAAAGGGGAATTCGTTGCCCATGTTGGATCAGTCCAGCGCTTTACCTCTATGTTGATCCACCAAAGGATTCTAACCCTCCCCTGGATGAACTACTGTCAGAAAAGGCGGAGGTGGGGAGGGGCCAAATGCCGGTTTTCGGTGTGATCCTGATGAGATGGGAAGGTTAATTCTGTTCTCTGATTATTCCCCAGGTGCTGTGATGGAGCAGAGGCCGGCTTTGCTCCTCCCACCCCCAGGTGCACTGAGAACATGATGGAGATTTCCCGCACTGGAGCCACAGTGACATGGACCCTTGGCCACTTCTTCACCTTCCCAGGCAGGACGGCAGAGGGAGCAAACTCTGAGCCCCAACATCTCCTGCAGCCCACCCTACCCCCCCAACTCTTCTGTGTCTAGGGGATAGGGGCAAATGCTGAGCCAGACACCACTATTCCTGAGCCCCCAACTGAGAGATGAGAGCAGCTTTAACGCTCAAAGTATCCGCTGACTTTCCCCACAAACTCTCCTGTCTGTAACCTACTGCAGCCCATGACCTCTCTCAGGACCCTCCTCACAGAATCCCCTCGTGGACTCTGACCCCTGAATTCCAACCCCCCCGAAATTAGGAGGCAGGAGACTCTGACTTTCTGCACCCCAAAACCCTCCCCTGATTCCTAAACGCTCCAGCCTGTATGGGGACGGTGAAAACAAACTGACCCACACACACCTTCCCTGGCCCCTCAAACTCGCCAGTCAGTAATGGGGGAGGAGCTGGAATGAGACTGAACCCAGGCCTCCCTCTCCCCTCAAATCCTCCTATGATCCCTGGAACTCTCTGCAACCAGAGCACAAGACAGTGAACTCCAAAGCCATCCTTCCGTCCTGCTCACGCCTCTCCCCCAATTCCACAAACCCTCCCGTCTGCACAGGCAAACAAGACGGATGGGGAAAACAGACGGAGTCAACAGGATTATGGAGTAGAAGTTGATCCATCCCTTTTTCTTGGTCTTTGTCCCCTGGTCCCCTCACACAACTTTACTGCACCAAGGCAGAGAGTCGGGGTCTGTTTAATTTTTTTTTATTTGTGTTGCAGTAAAGGAGTGCTGTAAGCAATGGGCTGTGGATAGAAGGTAACAGATTCGGTAACCAGATATAAACACTTCTATTACATGATGGAACATACAGGGCAGCATGTGATATATAAAAAAAAAAAAAAAAAAAACACTAGAGACATGACATCCTGATTGTCCCAGAACATAGCAGTGATGCCATGATCTCCATGTAAATGCCACATTCAGCCCTCAGTAACTCCTGATGTCTTGGGCTTCCACCAAGAACTTGGCCCCTCTGTCTCCTGAAAATCCTCACTCGTTCTCCTTTCATGTTGTATTATCCCATCCAGATCCCATGTTTTATGGACCAGCCTTTAGCACTTGACTTCTTTGCTGATTTCCAGGTCCTTAGAATGATTTCTTCAGCCATTGCTGATCCTCTCAAACAACATATTTCTGAGGGGAAGTCAAATCCTTAGCAGCCGTCAGGACTTGTAGAATAAAGGGCTTAGGACCACCAGGGTTACTGCTGTTTAAAATCACATTCACTCACCTCCTAACTTCTTCCCAATCTTCTTTGGTTTTATGGCAGTGGTCATCCAACTCTTTCACTCTGAGGATCATGTCATAAAAGAAAGATCTTCTCACTGATCTCCCTTCCCTTCCAGTATCCCAGTTGTCTTCCAGTACCCCACCACTCCCATTGCTTGGATCTTAAAATGTCTCATTCTGTAACCCACCAGGAAGGATTTAGTGCGCCACAACGGGAAAGCCACACCTCTAGGGCAATATAAATGTATCAGATTTCCTTGTTCCCTTCACAGCTCCAGCAAGAATCCACCTCTTGTCTGTTGCCAGGTTGATTCTACCGCGCAAATGCTAAAGATGCATTTTTATTTTTTTTTGCTATATTAGCCTGAGCTTACAGTATTATTATAACAAATGTTCCCACAGAATGTTATGTCTATCTACATCCCTATCTGTTCATTCAAAACCAAGCTTACCTCTCGAATTTGAGAAGTGTTCACTAGAGGTTAGAACCTTACCAGTCCAGATTCTGAGTGGTACTGACTAGAGCTAGTCAGGAATTTTTCAGCAAAAAAAATTTTTTTTTGGTGTGGAAATGCCAATTCACTGAAACCAAAACGGTTTGTGAGAAAAGGGTGGTTTCGAGGAACTTCTTGTTTTGAAAAATTTTGGGACAAAAGAGTTAGAATTTTATTTTTCAAACCAAAAAAAATCAATTTTTTCAGTGCAAAACTACTTTTTGTTTAGAAATTTAAGCTAATGATAGCAAAAAAAAGTTAATTAAAAAAGGTAGAAATCAAAATGAAATGTTTTAATCGACAGAAACAAAAAAAAAATTCAGATTTTTCAGTTTGCAAAATGTTTTGAGATTTTGACATTTCATCCCAATTTGGGCCAAGAAAATTTTCAAAATCTCAAACATTTTATCCAGATGGGATCCGTTTTCTACCCAGTTTTACTACTGAGTACTCAGAGTTCTAGTTCACTGCACTGGGCATTGCAGATATTCAGCGCTGCTTAGGGTCAGCTGTTAGATAACGACAGCAGAAAGTGTTATATAGACTGGATCAGAATATTAGAATTTGTCCCCTAGATCTTTCCACAGGAAAAATTCTGTTTTTAAATTTTCCGATTGGAAAACGTTGGTTTTCTGTGGGGCATTTCAAAACTAAAGCAAAAAAAACCCACACTCATTTTGTTTTGAAATGCCACTTTGAAACAAAACAAGAGATTTATTGTTGCATTTCAAAATGTAGATTTGAAATTAAAAATTTCAGTGTCTTTCAATTTATACTCTTTCATTTCAACTTTTGAAAACTGAAGAAATTGGGATGGTTACCCCCCACTCCCTTTTTTCACTTTTTCCAGTGAAGAAAAATGGAGAACAAGTTGAGAAAAGTAAAAATAAAATGAAACACTTGTTCACACTTTTTTCAGTTGTAAAAGAAATTACAAATTAAATAAAGTAGCACTTTTAATGACTTTTAAAAAAACTTTTCACATCTTTTCAGTTCAAAAGAGCTTTTCACTGTTTTAACTCTTCCGAGTTGGAAGAAGTTTAAAAAAGAGGGCAGGGGGGATTTCAACCACTTTTTTGCTTCCTCCATTGAAAAAAACAAAGAGGAGAAAGTCACCAAAAGAGGAACTTCCAAAACATCCCCAAACCCAAAGGAAAACTGAACTTTTTCAGTATCTGAAACAAAACAACATTTTAAGTCAAAAATGAAAGAATAAATGTGCCTTTAGCTGTGGAATGTCAACAAAAAGGCTTGTTGCAAAATGTCACTTCAAAATACCCTGGACATTGATTCCTTAGGAAACGCTTGTTTACATAAGGAAACTAACCAGAATAACTATTTCAGAATAGCTCCCCATCTGGACATTCTATTCCAGAATAAAAGCCACTTTACTCCAGAATGTGCTTCCAAAGTGGAATAACTATTCTGGAGTGAAATCACTTTTATTCTGGAATAGTGCATCCAACTAGTCTGGTCAATATCATGGTGCCGACAAACTGCAACATAAGAGAATCAAGAAAGTGGTGACAATGCGAACTGCTTAAACGGTTTTACATACACCAATACAGAGGTAACTGGGTGAACCTATCTGGCCTAGGTTATGTAGAAGGTCAGACTAGAATGGTCTAATGCAGGGGTCTCCAACGGTGCCCACGGGCGCCATGGCGCCCGCCGGGGCGTCTTAAGTGCTCCCGCGTACTGGCCGGCGGACAAGCATCCGCCGAAATGCCGCCGAGAAGCAGCATCATCCAGAGGCGTCGCCGCCGAAATGCCACCTATTGACGATGCCGTTTGTCGGCGGATTTTCGGTGGATGCTCGTCCGCCGCCACTGTCCTCTGTGGCTCGTCAGACGAAAAAGGTTGGGGAGCACTGGTCTAATGGCTCTTTCTGGCCTTAAAAACTATGAATCTAAATCTTTGGAAAATGAGGTCCATGGGACACACTGCCTTATTTAAACTGGTAAACGGGCAAGCGTCAGGATTCTGCTTAGAGCTCACACCTTTTATTATGTCAATCACACAATGAATGTCTTTTCTGCATATAACAGGGGTGGCCAACCTGTGGCTCCGGAGCCACATGCGGCTCTTCAGACGTTAATATGTGCCTCCTTGTATAGGCACCGACTTCGGGGCTGGAGCTACAGGCGCCAACTTTCCAGTGGGCCAGGGGGTGCTCACTGCTCAACCCCTGGCTCTGCCCCCACTCCACCCCTTCCTTCCCCCTCCCAAGCCTCCTGCATGCCACAAAACAGCTGATCGGGAAGTGCGGGGAGGGAGGGGGAGGTGCTGATTGGTGGGGCTGCCGGTGGGTGGGAGGCGCTGGGAGTGTGGTTGAGGAGCTGATGGGCTGCTGACATATTACTGTGGCCCTTTGGCAATATACATTGGTAAATTCTGGCTCCTTCTGAGGCTCAGGTTGGGCACCCCAGCATATAATCAGCACATGGCAATATTAGCATTAGCACTGAAGAGAATAACCGCATAATGCTGCTGTTCTGAACAACTGTGTTATCATTTCAGTATATACCAGCCTCTTCCCGTGCAATTGCCTTTTCAGATTAAAAGTGCTATTATTTTGTGAAATGCTTTGTTCCTCATTTTGCTACCTGATCATCACCTGGAGCTTGCACCCCTGACCTCCTCCAGCGCCCCAACACCCAGCCCCGAACTCCTCCCACACCTCAACTCCCCACTGGAGCCAGTACCCCACACCCTTGCCCCAGCCCTGAGCCCCCTCCTGTCCTCCAAACCTCTTGGCCCCATCCCAAAGCCCCCTCCACCCCAAAGCCCTCATCCCCAGCCCCACCCCAAAGCCCCCATCCAGAGCCTTCACCCACCATGCTCCAACCCCCTGCCTCAGCTGAGCCCCCTCCTCCACCCCAAACCCCTCATCCCAGCCTAGGGTGACCAGACGTCCCGATATTATCGGGACAGTCCCGATTTTAGGGGACTTGTCCCGCGTCCCGACCTTACATTGGTCGGGACGTCTGGTCCCCCTATATGAGGGGGACCGCGGCAAGCCGGTGCCACTCACCTTCCCTCCCTGGGCCCTGGGGCAGCGCGCAGCTGAGCTCTTGGCGCCGTGGCGCCAGCCCACGGGGCCCCCCGCCTGGCTGGCAGGAGCCTGCAGAGTGCAGCCCTGCCCCTGCCCCGGCACGCAGAGAGGCAGCGAGGAGGTCTCACTCCCCTGCGTGCTGCAGCGGAGCAGGACCTGTAGATTCCAGCAGCAGGCAGCGGTCGGCCGGGCAGAGAGCCCCTCCGCCCCCTCCCCTCGACCCGATCCTAGGAAGGGGCCAGAGGGACTGGGAGGGACCTGCCTGCTGGATGCTTCCTGGGAGCCGCTCCAGGTAAGCACTGCTGGGCTCACCTGGCCCCCTGGCAGGTCCCTCTGGGGGGGCTCCCCTCAGACCCACTGCCCTCAGGCCCCACCCTGACCCTGTTCCCTCAGCCTCCCCCGCAGTGTCCCCCTTGTGCCCCCCACCCTCAATCCACTGCCCTCAGCCCCCCGTCCCTGTTCCCTCTGCCTCCCCCACAGTCCCTCACCTCCCCCGATCATCTCACCCGACCCACTGCCTTCAGCCCCCCCGACCCTGTTCCCTCAGCCTCCCCCACAGTGTCCCCCTTGTGCCCCCCACCCTCAATCCACTGCCCTCAGTCCCTGCCCCTGTTCCAACAGCCTCCCCCACAGTCGCTGCCCCCTCCCCCCCCATCATCTCACCCTGCATGGATGTGGAAATCTGTCCCGGATTCCAGGCTGTCGTTAGCCCCTGGGGCAAAAGATCAGCAGAGGTTTCCAAAGGGAAGCTTGCAACCTTTGCTCAGACCCAAACATTTTCACTTAAAAAAATAAATAAATAAATACCCAAACCCATCCTGACACCCATCTGCTCTGTCCAGTTTTGCTGTTATCCCTGTTGAGGCCAAAGTGGTTTGAAAAATTAAAAATCCTTGACACCATTGTGTTGCCTCCCCCTGTGTTGCTCGTCAGTCTGATGGACCAGCCGATAATGAATAAAGATGAATGCCCTGGGAGCAATGTGTCAGGCAGACAGTTTGTGAAGTAGGAATGTGAATGCTGAAGCCCTCACAAAATGCAGAGGCTTTTCTTAACCTGAGAACTGAAAAATTGCCAGATACCCTGCATGGGTTTGAAAGTGACAAGAGCCTAGCGACTGACCAGAGCAGCATCAGGTTTGAAGTGACGAGGAGGGTCTGTGTCATGAAGTCTGCATTTCCACTGAGGACTCTTCCATTGCCAGGGTAGCGCTGGCGCAGGTCTGCCGCCCGGCACAGCAATGCTGAGAAGTGCCAGTGTAGACCCAACCCACTGCCCTCAGCCCCCACCCTGACCCTGTTCCCTCAGCCTCCCCCGCAGTCCCCCCTGTACCTCCCACCCCGAACCCACTGCCCTCAGTCCCTGCCCTACCCCAAATCTCTTCTTCAGCCTCTCCCGTCAACCCACCCCCATCGCTCCCCCTGCTGTCCCACCCCCTCAACTTCCCCCCATTCCAGACCTGCTCCCCTCTGTCTCATCCCCTCCAGACCCTGTCTCTCTCCCCAACCCCCCGACCCTCCCCAGCCCAGCCCCATTGTCTCCCCCACCCCACTCTACACAGCTCTCTACCCTGTCCCATTCATGCTCCCCTCAGCCCCTACCCTACTCTCCCCATCCCACTCCTGTCCCATCCCCCTCAGCCCTCCCGACTCTCCCAGTCCTGTCCCCCTCAGTTCCTCCACCCTGCTTCCCCTGGTCCATCCTCACACACCCACCGACTTCCTCGACCTCCCTCCCCCCAATCCCACTGCCTAGACTCACCCCCGTCCCACTCAGCACATGCAGGAAAAAGAAGCAATGGGCTTAAATTGTAGCAAGGGAGATTTAGGTTAGACATTAGGAAAAACTGCCTAACTGTAAAGGTAGTTAAGCACTGGACAAATTACCTAGAGAGGTTATGGAATAGCAGTCATTGGAGTTTTTTAAGAGGTTAGACAAACACCTGTCAAGGATGGTCTAGTGTTGTTATTACTCAGTCCTGCCTCAGTGCAGGGGTTTGACTAGATGACCTGTTGATATCCCTTCCAGTCCTACACTGCTGTGATTCACACTGAATTGCCTTGTGCCACTGTCTAGTAGTAGTGGCACACAGTTCTCGGACATGCAGGTTTATAAAATTGTAGTTAATATACAGTTTAGAGCATAGCAGTTTTAAAGCTCTGGTTCTGAATATGCTTTGTTGTAGGCAGAGCTAGCCTATAGTTAAGCAACCGAAAATTTAGAATGGGAAGTGTTGAAATGTTGGGAAGCCTTATAATTTTGCCAGTCTGGAACGAACATCCCATCTGAGGGATGGGGGCGGGGAGAGAGGAGAGTGAGACAGGACCAGGAAACTGGGACAAGGAATCCAGAGCGGTAGTGGGGGGCAGTTGAAATCAGATGAGGAGCTGGGGCGGGTTAGACAGCAATAGGATAGACATAGACTGGAGGGGACGGGAAGAAGGGTCTTTGACTACTAGAAACCACTCCATTCAGGAGCCTGGGATAGACCCAGGATTCCTGAGTTTCACAGTTCCTCTTCTGTCAGCAGATATCTGTGAAACCCAGTGGCAAAAAAAGTGTCTCATCCCCCTATAGAGCTGATCTATCACATATAGGATGACAACCTACTGCCTCTGCCATCACTTACTCCATTAGCTCAAGTGGCAGAAGTCTGTGCAGTGGATCTAAAGGTTCATCGGCAGGGTTGGAGCCATGCAAGTTTCACGATGATTCCACATGCCAGAATTTCTGGGGCAGTTCAGTTTTGATTTTTACAAAAAAACCTGGGGAAATGCATACAGAAATAGGGTGACCAGATGCCTAAATAGGGGAATCTCAAGCAGGAGCAGAGAGGTTATTTTATCTCTGTATTTGGCACTGGTGCAATCACTGTTGGAATACTGTGTCCAGTTCTGGTGTGCACAATTTAAGAAGGATATTGATAAATTGGAGAGTGTTCAGAGAAGAGTCACAAGACTGATTAAAGGATTATAAAACATGCCTTATAGTGATCGACTCAAGGACCCCAATCTATTTAGCTTAACAAAAAGAAGGTTAAGAAGTGACTTGGTTATAGACTGTAAGTATCTACATGGGGAACAAATAGTTAATAATGGGCACTTCAGTCTAGCAGAGAAAGGTAGAGCATGAGCCAACGGTTGGACGTTGCAGCTAGACAAATTCAGACTGGATATAAGGCATACCTTTTCAATGGTGAGAGTAATTAACGATTAACAATATACTAAGGGTCATGGTGTTTTTCTAAAAGCTTTTTCTAAAAGCTACCCTCTAGGAATTATTTTGGGAAAGTTCTATGTCTGTGCTATACAGGCGGTGAGACCAGGTGATCACTGGATCCCTTCTGGCTTTATAATCTCAGAACTAGGTACATCAATTCACATGCAAAATTCTCATTGAATTCAATAGGTGTCCTTGCCCTGTGGCTTGTGGTGCGGGCTGCAGCAGGGGCCATACAACTCCTCTCGCAGCTTCCTAGGGCCCCCTCTCATGGCTCTGTGCACCTGTGTCTGTCATTGTCGTCCTCTCCCCTCCCCCCGCCCCGCTCGCCCAATGTGTCCTGATATTTCACTCTTGCGATCTGGTCACCCTATCCCAGCCCCCCCCCAGAGCCCACACCCCCAGTGAAAATGGAAAAGTGAGCAAGGTTGGGGGAGAGCGAGGGAGGGAGCGGAGCCTCAGAGCAGTGGTGGGTAGGTGCAGGACTTCTGGGCCGGGGCAAGGATGTTCAGGTTTCTGCCATTAGAAAGTTGGCAACCCTACCTTTGCCTCTGATGCCCCTCACAAACATGGCGGACAGGGGGGCGGGCTCTTCGATGGTGCCCCTCACAACATGGCGGACAGGGCGTGGGCTCTTGAATGGTTCCCCTCACAAACATGGCAGACAGGGGGGTGGGCTCTTCGATGGTGCCCCTCACAAACATGGCACCTGACGTCGGTGTGCTTTGATTCTGAGCACGCGTAGATTCGGGAACGGTTCCTGTCGCGCGCGCCAATGACGTCGCTGGCACGCTGAGAGGGACGCGGCGGGAGGCTGGAGCTGGACACGTGGGGATGGAGCCGGCTCGGGGCGTCACGGCCAGGAGGCGGCTGCGGAGGAGCCGGAGGCTGCAGGCGCAGGGGCTAGAGCCGGCGCCCGAGCGATCCCGGGAGGAGCCCCTGGCTGCGCCACTCGGCCCCGAGGACGGGCAAGCGGGTGCCCCCGGGGAGCCCGGCCGCGGCGAGACCCTGGGGGTGGCACCGGCACCGGCCCTGGCCCTGCAGTGGCGGAATCCGGCCAAGAAGGGCAAGGAGGCGCTGGCGGTTCCCAAGGGGAAACCTAAATCCGGGCGGGTGTGGAAGGATCCCGGCAAGAAGCGGTGAGGGGGGAGGCCGGGCGCGAAGGTGGGATACGGGAGTGGGGAGCCTGGGGTGCGGGGGGGGCAGGAGTAAGACCATGGAGTGGGGGGGGGGGGGGAGACTAGGGTAGAGTTGGGGGTGACATAAGGAGGCTTATGGCGCTGGCATCTAGGAAGGCTTGTGACTTTCCCCATGATGTATTACAAACAGATGGAATTGGAGATGGGCACTAATGCTAAATGGGCACCCAGGATAACGCCTTTCCCCCTTGTAAAAGTGCTCTGGAGTCTGTTCCTGTGTGAAGCTGTCTTAATGTAAATGCTCCCCTCTGTGTGTTGGTGGCTGATGGGGACTTCTTTCTCTCCTCTCTTCTTCTTTAGGTTTTCCCATATGATTCAGGACAAGCCCCTCCGCACCTCCTGGGAGCGAAAGATGAAAGAGCGCCAGGAGAAGAAAATAGTCAAGGATTTTGCCCAGCATCTTCAGGAAGAAAAACAAAGGGCGCATGAGGTAATGGGACAGGATGGTGCAACACAGCTCATTGCCCAATTATCCCAACCCCGTGTGTGTGTGTGTGTCTCTCCCCTCCCCTGGACCCACATGTTATCACAGTGGTAAACTAGGCTCTAAGAGGAGGCCTGCAAGGGTTAATGAACCCCAAAATTTGATGGTATCCTGACCTTGGAATTGCCACCCCTCTGCCTGTTGTGATCAAGTAACCTTGCTGTACTGTCTCAGTTCTTTCACCTCTACGTCTCCAGGGCAGAAATGCCTCTCTCAGGCTATAGAAGTCTCCCCCATACACCCCAGCTCTAGTTCCCACCTCAGCTCACCTCTTGTTTGCCTCTAACTTAAGTGTCATTTTTGAGCCTGACCTCTCTCCTTTCCACCTCCCTCCTGTCCAGCGTCTGGGACCTTCCTTGTTGCCTCCATTGCTTGTGCATGCTGCTGCTTCAGCTCCACCCCGATCTTTGGCTCTCCTTCCTATGATTTCCCTGTGTTTCAGCTCTCCACATTAATGATAAATACGAGAGGATACAAATCTGAGGTGCCAAGCCTGCTGTGTCAGGATCTAAGCTGACCACTAAGAACAGCCTGGGCTCCAGGAGAAACTTCTGTATGGGGAGGTTGTTCCATATGTGGCGTGTGGGTTGTTTGCACCTTCCTCTACAGCATCTGGTGCGGGCTGCTGTCAGAGACAGGATATTGGGCTGGATGGATCTCACCTCTGATCTGGGGTGGCAGTTTGCATGTGCAGATACCTACTGCCATGTGCCGATCCCCTCACTTCTGTCCTGAAACAATTCCACTGGTTTTCTGTTCAATTCCTGATCCAGTTTTGTTTAAAAACCTGCCACATCCTAGCTCCAGGCTATCTCATGGACTGTCTCCTCTTTGCTTTAGCCACCTTCTCTCTTCCTTCACACCATGCAACTTAATTGTATTGCCTCTTCTTCTGACACCAGCGTCGCTCCTCTGTTGGATGGTAGCAAATGTTTGGGGCCTTGCTGGTTATTTTTCCAGTAGAGGAGAAATCAGTGACATAGACTGGGTATAATCTAAGTGTGACTTTGATGTAGTTATGCTATACATAGGTTTGGCAGAATTCAATTTTTTTTTTTATCATTTTGATGGATAATATGAATGTTTATTTTTAAACATTTTTTTGTTTTTTTATTTAAATGTTCACAATTGTATGAAATTATGGGGGAGGGGGGGTCAGACAATTATTTAGTGACAGTCAAACACTGAGATTCAAAGAGCTAAAGCTTTATGGCTGTTAAAACACACATTATCAACATCATGTCAAAATATGCAACATAAATAGCTTTAAATCAAACCCTAATAAGTTCTCAAGCAGCGTTTTTCTTACTTTGCCCATCTGTACCTTTCAATTACTATCTCTAGAAATATTTTTTCATCAATTTCAGCGTGTATGGTGAAATCAACATTTACTGATAAATATCTAATACTTCCAAGCTTACCCATACACCAGTTCCGGAACAGAGGTGGTCAAACAGCATACAGGGCAAATTTATTCTTCTGGGAATTTCTGAACAGCACTAGAGCCTGGTTCCCAGGGAGCAACTCTGCCCCCAGAATTGGCTGATCAGAGCAGTGAGCAAACTCTCCCACCATTGATGTGGCTTCCTCCTTCCCAGGATCACTGCTCCCAGAACCTTGCATAACCCAAAACTAAATGACCCAGCATGTCTGTCTAAGAGTCACACTGTTTAAAGGGACGGTCTCCAATTCCAATATGCTACACTTCAAGCCACTCCTTGGTCTTCTCTTTATCAGTCTGTAGGTACCTGCATAAGGAACAGAAATTTGATAATAGAGGGCTCTTTAATCTAGCAGACAAAGGCATAACAAGATCCAATGACTGGAAATTGAAGCTAGATAAATGCAGACTTGAAATAAAGTGCAAATTTAAGCTCAGACTAGATGATCACAATGGTCTTGTCTGGCTTTTAAATCTATAAGACTTGTGCACTAAGAAAAAGAATTTGGCCTGGTCCACACTAACCCCCCACTTCGAACTAAGGTACGCAAATTCAGCTACGTTAATAACGTAGTTGAATTCGAAGTACCTTAGATCGAACTTACCGCGGGTCCAGACGCGGCAGGCAGGCTCCCCCGTCGATGCCGTGTACTCCTCTCGCCGAGCTGGAGTACTGGCGTCGACGGCGAGCACTTCCGGGATCGATCCCAGAAGATCGATTGCTTACGGCCGGACCAGGAAGTAAGTGTAGACCTGCCCTTTGGGAAGGTATAGAACAGTGCCACCTGCTGGCACCACTCCAAGGAATTAAGCCCAACAGCTGGTACATAAGCTCCCTCTGGTACATAACACAGTAGCCCAACTGCTCAGTGGCACAGGTCCCCACAAACTCGTCACCCCAGTTTCCTGACGTTTACTATCTTTTCTGGCCCCCCCATTGGATACAGAGTGCAAAGCAAGGGGTATATCCTGCTATTCAAAGCCCTGTGTAGGAGTGTCTCTGGCCACCTGAGATCGCCTCTCCTTCCTGCAACTCCGATCCCAGCATTCCACTGAAGCAGTGAACTCCCCCCCCCCCCCCCCCCCCCCCCGTGGGAGAGGCTTATAAGGGAGGCAGAACTTCCATAGCAGAGGTCCCTAGATTATGGAGCTCTCACCCACTCATTGTGTTGATTCCCCTGTCCCCCAGGAAGGATCTCTACGCACAGACACACAACTAATTATTAAAGTACCTAGAGAGAACCTCACTGGGCCTGGTGCAAGAGCCTTCTCCTCTGCAGCTCTTGCCCTCCCTGTGCTCTCTTGCCTCGCTGATTCCATCTCTCTTACGATCTTTGCTGTGGACCTCTCTCACCTTTTCTGCCTCTTCCCCCTCTGCTCCCGTTCCTGGGCATGACTCTAGAATGCAGTTTCCCTGAATGGCAGGATATAAAATCAAAGCTTCACTCTGCTGTTTCTGCAGGAGAAAAAGCAGCGCCGGGAAGAGAACTTGAAACGACGCCTGGAGAACGAGCGGAAGGCAGAGATCGTACAAGTGGTGAGTGTCCTGGCTTTTTAGCATCTCCTGCAGGGAGACCCAGAACCCACCTTTCCAACATGGAACGGATTCATTTGGGGGGCTCCTCCTCCCGTACTCACTGTGTCCTGGTTGCTGCTCGGAAAACCATATTTGTGTTGAGGCCTGACACATGCTCATGTCAGATTTTTGTGAGTTGCTGGGGTCAACCCAGTTTCTCTCCCTGCAGAGAATGGTTCTTGTTGAGTGCCCACGGCAGGGACAAGAGAGTGAAAATGAACAGAGAGAGAGAGAGAAATCCAGATGGATAGTTGGAAAAACAGCCTCACACTGGAATCTATGAGCCTCTGGAATAGTCTTTTGTTGCGTGTGGAGCCCATCATTAAAACTGTTCAGAGCTAGACTAGGCAGAGCCCTGCTGGCCATACTTTAGGGAACAGCCCCGCTTTGGGCCCCGAGATGCATGACTTGCCCCAGTGCAGAGGTTCCCAAACTTTAACAGCCCGCGAATGCCTTTCACTAAACTGAAATCTCGTGAACCCCCTCCTAAAAATGAATATTTTCAGGGATTTAAGTTTAAATTTCCTCAATGTGATGGATGCCCCAACTGCCCGGCCCCGCTCTTCCTGGGGCTCAGGCTGCTAGCCCCGGGCGGAGCGCTGGGGTTTGGGCTGCCAGCTCCCTCGTTGACAGGGGCAGGGCTCGGGCTGCTGGCCCTGCTCTCCCTGGGGCTCGGGCTGCTAGCCCTGCATGGGTAATGCTGGGGTTTGGGCTGCTGGCTCCCCTGCTGACGGGGGCAGGGCTCGGGCTGTCAGCCCCAACTGCCCGGCCCCACTCTCCGTGGGGCTTGGGTTGTCAGCCCCGCACGGAGCGCTGGGGTTCGGGCTGCCAGCTCCCCCGCTGACCGCCGGGACTTGGGCTGCCAGCCCCAACTGCCCGGCCCCGCTCTCCCTGGGGCTCGGGGTGTCTGCCCTGCAACCGGCTCCCACCTGCTGTCTCCAATGCCCAGAGTCCTCTGTCCGCCACTAGTGAAATTTTTCTGGCGAACCCCCTGTAACGTTCTGTGAACCCCAGTTTGGGAACCACTGCCCCAGTGCTATGGGTGGCTGAAAACTTTCCACTGAAACTGTTTTTGACTGAAAATTGGAGGATTAACTTTTTTGTTGTTGTTGTGAGAACGGTCTATTTTTTCATTTGAAAAACTGAAATGTTTCCATTTGGAAAAGCTGCCATGGTGCCTCCTAGGAGTTGTAGTTGAGTTACCTCATGCTCCAATTCTTCTCTATGGGCTGCACTCCCCAACCAGACTACATTTCCCATGATGCATCACAGGCAGGACTGCCCATTATATACAGTTTCACGAAGGGACAGTGTGATGCATCATGGGAGATGTAGTCTGACCAGGCAGCCCAGCCTATAGAGGAGAAGTGGGATTATGAGGCACTTGAAATACAACTCTCATGAGATACCACAGCAGCATTTTTTTCTGACCAGCTGTCCCCAAGAGGTGTTTTGTCCTTGGTCTGTGTTGTTCCATGGCTGAGGTTCACAGCTTTTCTCTCTTGTTCCACCCCTGCAGATCCGGAATCCGCTCAAGCTGAAGCGTGCCAAGAAGAAGCAGCTGCGCCGGATCGAGAAGCGGGATACGCTGGCACTATTGCAGAAACGCCAGGCGCAGCGCAAAGAGGCCAAGGAGTGAGGCTGCTGCGGGGAAGGGGAATAAAGCCTCAGGGCAGCTGATTCTCTGGGGTCCATCTGTCCTGACACTGCTTTCCCAGCTATCCTGCCCACCGCCTCCTTATGCCTTTGCTGGGGACTCCCCATCACCTCTCCTCCCTGCTGTGGGCTGATCAGCCGCACTGAGTACACGCTGCTGGTTCACACGCAAGAGCAGGGGGTTATACAAACCCACAGTCTGCACGGCTGCTCTTAAATGGAAACCTGCATTGTCTTCTCTTGCACCAGTGAGGCAGGATGCTGCAGTCCACGGCGCTGGGAAGTGTTATAAGCCCCGATGGGACAGGGATGAGGTGTCCTCATACTGCCTGACTTGGGGCAAAAAAACCAAAGACCATGGCAGCTGAGCCAATGTGTGAACCGGAGCCCCTGGTGTTAAAGGCCCTGAATCCTCTTAAGCAGCACACACTCACTTGCTTGTGGAGCTGGTGGGAGCAGGGAGCTGCTTCTGGTGTCTGTCTTGGCCTGTGCCTCAATAATTTGATCTTCTGTTGGGAGGAACAACGTGGAAAAAGATTTGGGTTTGTAGGGACCTGGGTTGTGGGCTGGGTGCTGTCTGTTGCTATCTTATATTTTTAATGGGCTGTCGCCTTGGTCTGCGGTAAAGGACAGAAGTCCCAGCTGCCCAGAGTAGGCCAAGCTTCTCTCCCATCTATCTGCCTCTTCCCTAGGTTTGAGGTGGGTGTTTGTCCTTCTTGCCTTAGCCAATTGTTGGCCTTTCTGCTGAGACTAACAACGGGAGAGTGGGTTTTTATTTTGCTGGACTCCCATTGGAAGTCAGCCTGAGGTGACCCACTAACTCGTTGAAGAGGTACCTGGCAACAGCTAGGAGAGGATGATGAGGGTGGATTGCTCCCAACCACGTCATGGCTGTATGTGAGAAGGGATTTGTTGATCCATGCAGAAATATTGCTCTGGCCAAAGAAATGAAACCGAAAATACCAGCCAAGCCTGTGTCCTGTTCTCTCCTTTTCATCCAGAGGAATGTAAGGCGCAGGGAGTGTCCACAACAAACTGGTGGGGATGGCGGGAGGGAGCCAGACACGCTGTGCAGGAGCCATTCAGCATGGGGAGAAGGTTTGCGGCCCTGGGAGGAGCAGCGGGTATCCGTGCACTGCCCACCCCCACAAGTGCCATCCATGCAGCTCCCATTGGTTGCAGTTCCCAGCCAATGGCAGCTGTGGAGTCAGTGCAGAGGAGCAGGGGCAACGCGCAGAGCTGCCTGCCTGTCTACCGGCAGGGAGCCTGCCGTAGCCCCGCTGCACTGCCGGCAGGGAGCCACCTGTGGTAAGCGCCTTCCGGCCAGAGCCTACACCTCGCACCCCCCCCTGCACCCCAACCCCCAGCCCCGGGCTCATCCCCCAGACCCCTCCCACACTCCAAGCCCCTCAGCCTCAGGCCAGAGCCTGCACCTTTACCCCAGCCCAGTGAAATTGAGTGGGGGGAGGGAATGGAGTGAGAGGGGCAGGGTAGATCCTGGGTTGATCTTAAATTCAGAAAGTGATCTTGTGCGTAAAAAAAATGGACACCACTGCTCTAGGTAAATTCTAAGGGGACACAAGGAAGCAGGGGGGCTAGAGAAGAATGGGGGAACCTGTGTAAAGAGTGAATTGCTGGGAGGGGGCAGCATGGAGTTGAGTGGGGGGTAGATCTGTAAAAAGAAAGGAATGAAGTGGTGAGGTGGGCCTGAGGTGAAAGGAAAGGGGATGGTAGTGAGGATTAAGGCTGGGCATGAGGGACACTTAGAGGGGTGGCCAGACGTGTATCTGATAACAAGGCCTTTGATTGATCCCTCCTGCCAGGCCGTTGCCTGTAGCAATAGATCACCCCATCACCTACAGTTGGCAGCTTTCAGCTGCTGGACTTCTGCCTCCAGCCCTGCCGGGCACATCCTGTCACCTCGCTGCACCAGCAGGCCTAGCAACCCGCTGAGCTGCTGCATCCATCCCACAAGGTGAGTCTTGCAATTGCCGTAATAACAGGCCCGTGTGGAAGAGCCTGCCTGGCCAGGTTCACTATGGTAAATGGTGGAGCCCATAGCAGAGGGGCAGGATGTCCACTGAGGCTGAGCTGCTCCTTCTCCAGTGGGCGTAGGGTGGATGTGGCAGCAGCCACGGAGTTCTGCCCAGCCATGCCAGTAACCAGGGTTTGCGTCAGTCCCTCTCTCATCAGGCATTTACGTGATAGCAGGGTGTGTTTGGCAATTGCGTGGGTGCCTCTGTCCCCAGTAGATGCTGCACTGCCAGGGATCTGACTCCCCTGCCCTTGGGTAGGAATGGGCGGGCAGGAGCATTGGGGCGCTCTCTGGGAATGAATATGGGGCAGGAAGCACCAGAGCTGGGTTTTATTCCCAGTCCTGCCACTGAGCCGCTCATTATCTCCCTGTGCCTGGAAGGTCTGTAAAACAGGCCACCTCCAAGGCCCAGGAGGGGTTAATGAGGTGATGCTCTGACAGTCTAGAAGGGTTGAGTGGGAGTGATACACGAGACAACCCCGAGAAGTTCCCTCATGGACCTTGCGCCATGGAACAAATTAGGGTATTGGGCAAGTCCACAGGTCCTCTAACTAGGAGTACAATATCCAGTTGGTTGGCTAAAATGTCTGATATACCTGGGACAACAGGAACAGATGTCTCAACTGTGGTGGCAAAAGAACTAAATAACCCTTGCATGTTTGAGCTGAGGAATCTAAAAGGTTAGAAGATTCCTGAGACCAGGTTCAGCAGTTGCTCCAGTAGCAACTGGAATTTTGACTTAGGCCTGGTCCACACTACCCCCCCACTTCGCACTAAGGTACGCAAATTCAGCTACGTTAATAACGTAGCTGAATTCGAAGTACCTTAGTCCGAACTTACCGCGGGTCCAGACGCGGCAGGAAGGCTCCCCCGTCGATGCCGCGTACTCCTCTCGCTGAGCTGGACTACCGGCGTCGACGGCAAGCACTTCCGGGATCGATCCCAAAACATCGATTGCCTGCCGTCGGACCCGGAGGTAAGTGTAGACGTACCCTTAGGGAGAAGGTTCAGCTTGAGAACTCCACATTACAAGAGAAAAGTTTAAAGGATGAGCTGAAGATTAAAAAGCTGTAATGCACTTGTGATAAGCAATGGCTTGAAATATTAAGGGAGCAAGATTGCTGTTTAAGGAAAATGGCCACAAAGGCAGCAGGCAGTAAATGTGGTTCTGAACTCTCAGAACCAGCAGACTCTGGCTAACCATGCATATTGCCAATAGGAAGCAGCTTGCTTATAGGAAGAGCTGCAGGCTATGAAGGTAGTAAACAGTGCAGCTCAGGGAAGCAGTGCTGTAGTGAGCATTAAGAAAGTTGTGTGCAGAAAATTAGAGGAAAAGAATAGAGTTAGCTCTCATACAAGTTCAGAAAACTTTTCTGAACTTCCCTATGGAAGTAATATTGAAAAGAAGTGAAGTTTTTCTGATTCTGTAGAGAAACAATGGGTAATAGAAAAACCAGAGTCATGTATGACTTGGAAATTAGTGCATGGAAATCCTGAATTGACTCGGGATGGGAAGGTACCGTAGAGTGTGATATAACACAATCTGAAGGAACGTTAGTGTTACAATTTGGCTTAACAGTGAAAACAGCAGAATGTTTAATAATTCATATACTGCTTTAAACAATCTAGGAAAAGTTGTAGGTGAAATACAGAAAGGATGGCCACCCCCAAAGAAAAAAACCTCAAGGGGCATTGCTGATAACTTTCCCCAACAATGGGCCAGAAGGAAAAAAGGAACCAGCAAAATAAACAAAATAAAGGGGAACCAAGGAAAGAAGACGGCAAAGATAAAAATCTTGCCCCTTGTGAAAAGAAGAGAATTTCTGATCTGGGTAGAAATTGGCTTTGGAGAAAATTACTACAGTATGAGCCTAGGGATCAGATTGATAGGCGACCCACTGAAAAATTGCTTCTGAGATGGGCAAGTCATGAGAAGAGCATACCTACGGTTCCCCCATGCTCCAAAGACCAAGTATAGGCCTCCCTATCTCCCCAGTGTCAGCAAATGATCATGCTGACCTAGTGGCACATTTAAAACGTGATGAATGGGGAAGACCAACAGTATATGTGGTGATTAACACCAGAGCCTTCAAACAAAATATGTTAGTAGACACAAGTGCCACTTTTGGTACTGGTAAAAAGAATTTATTTGGACCACCAGTAGCAATAAAAAGATTGCAAGGATGTAATGAAACAGAAAGTAAAGTGCCATTTAGCTAGCCAATATGTTTTTGGTTAGGAATAAATCAAGGAATAGGACAATTTGGCCTGATAAATTTGGATGGCAATAAAATAATAGGAATAGATATGTTGAATAATAGTAGCCAACTAGTATTAATGGGCAAAGTGAATGCTCATAGGAGAAACATTGAAAGAGCTCAGTAGAATAGCAAGGCAGATGAACAGGCTAAGAAAGGAACCAAGGAGGGGATAGTATGGCAGCCACAATTCCAATCAACCCCAATGGCAAAAATAGAAGAAGAAAAAAAGATAGAACAAATTGATTTAGTAGTGCTACAGAAAAGGGATCCTGAAATTGGTAACAAAAGAAAAATATCAGGGATGAAAGATTTGGCAGAATGAAACCAGAGTAGTGTTAGCTACCGGATTAGTGTTAGCTACCAAAACAGAAGATGACATGTTTGTATGGGTTGTTCCAACAGAAGTTAGATCTGAAATTATAGCCTTAGTTCATACTAAGGAACATTAGGGATAGATAAAACTCTTAGCAGGCTATAGGATGTGGCCAAGTATCAGAACAGATGTGGAAGAATATGTAATGAAGAATATGCGCTGCCAATAATGCAGATACCAAGATAGTAAAAGGGCCATTGGGACATCAAAGAATAGAAGGCCAATGGGTCAGGTTACAGATTGCTTATATTGGTCTGCTTGCGAAAACTGCAAGAGGAAAACAGTATTGCCTGGTAGTATTGGATCCTTTTATAAAATGTGTAAAGGCTATCCCTATGAGAAATAACAGCTTTAACCACAGCTTAAGTCTTGGTATATTATGTAATCACTAGGTGGGGTATCACTAAGGAAATTGATTCAGATCAAGGGTCACACTTTATAGGAGAAATTAGGAAGCTGGACATCCTCAGAGTTTGGGACAAGTGGAAAGAACAAACAGAATGCTAAAAACAGCCTTAAGAAAAGTAGTGAATCATCAGAGTAAGGATTGGGACCAAAAGCTTCCTTTAATATTAATGGCCATCAGAGGAAAAGTAGCTTCACATGGAGTAACTCTGTTTAAAGCCATGACTGGGCAAAACATGAGATTGCCTGAACAACGATGGGTGGTTGGAATGCCTCCAGACGAATTACAACCTAGGGTATTAACAGATCAGTGGATGCAACAGTTATTAAAATACATTGCTGAAACGCATAAACAGGAAGCAATTGCTCTTAAGGCAAATATCGAACAAATGGATAAGAAGATGGGACCAATCCTGCACCCACAGACATAGCAAATAGGTGATATGGTTATGTACAGGCATATTACAGAAAAGGGCCACATATATAGTCCAATATGGATGGGACCAGTAAGAATTGTGGACAAGGCCAATCCTACAATATACCAACTAGATATTCGTCAAGGAAAGAGAAAAGAAACAAAGTGGTTCCATTCATCTCAACTAAAGAAATGGAGGGGAGAGGCTGTAAAATAAAGTTTAAATTACTGCATAATTAGTCATTTGTTTTACTTTGTTTAATAGGGAGAGAAAGGAACTAGTTTATAAATTATAATTAAAATGCAACCAGTGCAGCAAGAAAGAGAATGGTACAAATTTCTGCCAGAACTAAAGTCACAGGATGTAGTCAAGGTTTTTGTCATTAGTAGCAGTACAGGTGGAGGATCCATTTCAGCCAGTGGACCAAAACCCCACAGAGTACAGAAAAACTATTAAACGACAGCCAGGAGAGACCCCTAACTGATGTCAGTATAGACAGGGAGAGAATTTGACGGGTTTGTTATGTGGATACTGGATCCACATGCTCCATCTTGAATACCATTGGAAATCCCATAGAATTTATACCATATATTTCATCTGACAAAAAAGTGATTCGAGGCATTCACAGAACAGAGGGTTCAGTCCCATTAAGCATCCCTGTAACGGTGGAAATAAGAAACAGAATAGCAGGAATTAGATCGGTACTCATGGAAATAGGACTAATCAATTTTGGAATAATAATTTCTTGCACAAATGCAATGCATAGTTGATTTTGTCAATGGAGTTGTATGGGCCATTAATTGAAAAATAATTGTTGTTGCAAATAGTTAAAAATGATCATATAATAAAAAGCATTTATAATTGTTAGTGTTTATTGTATATAGTTAATGATTACATTGTTTTAAAATAATATATTTTTAATACAATTATTTAATAAAGATTGTTAGAATTAAAACACTCATCAGAGAGAAAAATAGTCTTCTGTTATGTTTTGCAGAAAGAAAGAGTCCAGAAGGTGTGAATGATGCAGTTCTATTCATCTTGGCTCTTCTGGGTATCAGTGGTTACTGGTTTCTGCTATGGTGGTGTGAATTCAGAAATTGTGAAAACAGCAAAGATCCAGTGGAGTAAACCTAACCAAACTGCTGTCGCTGACAGTAATGTGAGCTGTCTCTTTACATTTCCAAAACTAAATAATAAAAATGTTGAGAATTGGGTAATTTTGGGTCACTATGGGACCAGTAGGAGATATAATGATGCAAAACTCACACAAATGTCTTATTTCATTTGTTCACGCCAATGGTCAGGGTATTGTGGGTCCCCACAATTTTCCCTTACCAGGACCAGCAGGATATAAATGGACAGCTGAGGAAAGGAGAAGAATAACATGGGGAAGGGTGGTTAAAATTGGACAATGGCAATGTACTCTAGTAAATGGATCTGGAGTATTTGCATGGTCCAACAGTCTCCTAGTAGCTCCGAAAATATCCCAAACATCACTCCTCTTGTAGCTGCAACACCAATCAGTAGTATCCAGGCAACAGAAGAAAAGAATAATATCACAATGATATGTAAATGGTTCATCGGCATGAATAAGGAAGGATGGCATGTAATCCACCAAACTGACGTAATAAATATGAAAGGTAGCCAGCGATAAGACACTCCATAGGTAACTCCACCCAACCCATGGGATGAAGGAGAGAGTATACAGATCTCTGTAATCTTAAGTGGGCAAAAATGTAAATGGGTCTGGATACAAAGGGAAGACAGATGGGCACACGTAACTGACATAACATCACTGCGTGAAATATGACGATTATAAATAATGGAAAAGATAAGCCTATGTTATGGTTTAGAGGAGGTGGGGTCTGCATCTGGAAATACGGTAGATTAAGTAACTGTACATCATTCCAAGGGAAAAACCCTCACGTGCTTTTATAGCATGATATGCCCCTAAATGGAAAAAGAAGAAAGGGAAACTATAGTGTTAAAATGGGCCCATAACAATGTTGAAATAAACAACATCTTATTTAATATTATTGATCCATAATGAGGGCACAATGGAATAATGATTCAGTGTGTGCCTCAACAGGAAATCATATCAAGAGATCAGTTAAGTTTACAAGCACCCTAGTACAAACAGATAGAGCAGAATAATGGATGTAGAAAGGTTAAGAAGAGTCAAGTCCTGTTTTCCTATTGGTGTGAAAGTAGCAGACATATAACAAGAAAACATGGAAGTGGAACATGGAGGATTGTTGGCCCTAACAATTTCAGTAACATCTTCACCATATTATGGTATCCACACCTGAGAAAGTTAGAATTGGTCCTTGCATAATAAAAGAGGATGTTAGAAGGCAATTGATCATAAATCCCCCCTACGCCTTGAAAATGGTGGTAGTAGATTTAACTCCCATGAATATCTCATTTATACAACCACAGTGTGCTAGATACATAGAACCCCTGTTTATAGGATTGAAGAGATGGCTGGGAACCAACTTTTAACAGGAATCCCTGCTAACAAAGTAAAAAGAGATCTGCTAGACAGAGGGGCAGGAACAGGTCTTGGCGTGTTAATTAAATGCAGTAGGACAGCAAGGAGAAGCTTTGTCTAAATCCCTTAAAATAACTTTAAATGAGATAAGCACTAGCCATCAGCTGATAGCTAGTTTGCTCCCTGGATAGGAGAAGCTACAAGAAGTGGATCACTTCGCAGTATTACAAACAGTGGAGGTATTACAGAGCAATGTATCTATGGCATTAGCTTGTATACAAGCACAAACATGGACTAATGATGTGGTAAAGGACATCATAAGGGATGGAATGAGTGGGATTTTGCCTTTAGAAATAAGAAGCATTATGTGGAAATATGCTACTATCGCTGAACAAAAATTGTATTCTTAGTGGAAAATGATAAATTTTACATATGATGTACAATTAAATCAAATTACCACCTATATAGTGATGTCTGATGCTCAGATAGAACTGATTGTGGCATTAGGATTAAATGTTAATGATAGTGTAATGCAGCCAGTGGAACATAAATTGTGGGGCATGAAACAAAGCTTTGTTTGGAAAACTGTGGAATTTGAAGCCTGCATGGAATAGTGTGGTATTGGATATGTTTGCAGTTATGATGCTATACAACCATATGATATATGTTTAAATTCAGAAAAGAGAAGATGTCATTACCAACTAGATCCTTTTTCACTTAATGGATCTGTAGTTGTGTATATAGGAAATAAATGTGTATGGTTTTGAAGTTGGTGTAACTGGTTTGAAGTTAATCGTTTGTTTATCATAACACATGATCCTCAGGAAAACCAATGTCTATGTAATATAACTACTGTAATAGGATGTGATTTTAATTTTTCATTGTCTGAAATAAAAAGTGAAGTTAAGGATCAGTTTCAGATATATAGCAAGGTTAACCCAGTACCATTGGGAATGAACATATGTTTAGTTAGGCAGCTATTAAGGCATCCTGACTTACAAAAACAATTACAGAAAGCTCAGGAAAGTACACAAAAAGTCATGATCATTGTACACCACTCTAATGATGAAATTGAACAAGTTATGGAACAAATACAAAAAGATGCGTGGTGGTGGAGGATATTTTTGGAATGGTCTCCCACAGCAACAGGATTCTTTAATGCTATTCTATATCCTTTAGTAATGATTTTGGCGTTTCAGGTTTTGGTGGCAATTACACTTATCATTTTGGTGTGCTTGCCCAAGCAGAAATTTAAGCAGCTAAAGCGTGTACAGTCCACAAGTATTAAAAGAGCTATAATGGTGCACAAGGTATGCAGCCTTAGTGAGGCAGAATCAGGGATGACGAGATATTGTGCCAGCAAGAAGAAATATCTGTTTGGTTTCAAGGAGAGCCTTGAGCCAATGCTGAACAAAACTGAACATCCACTGAACTCACTAATAGGTGTTGGGTTGGTTAAAAAAAAGTATATCACACAACAAGGAGGGGACTGATACATGAGATTTTTCTGGCTGCTCTATTCTGTGTGGAAATACAGCACCAGAAGCACTGTAAGATTTGAGCTTGTTTGAATTAGTGAAATTGGCGTGGTGACAGTGAAACATAATGTTAAGGTACAGATAAGTGTATAATTTGTTTAATAATCATAAGGATTTAAATAGTTAATAAAGATGGTTTTAAGTGGTTACAGCTAGGGAAAACGATGGCGGCCGCAAGAAATCAAAGCTGGGAAAACCAAACTGGAGGTCTTAAAATGATCTGGCCAATGGCAAGCAGGCAGGTTGGTGGTGAAATAAAGGTCAGTCCAAAAACCTGAGGAGAGAAGAACACAGGTTTTCAACCAGATCCAGCTTTGATTGACAGGTGACGGTCTTGAAGCTGATTGGCTGATAATGATAGGGATTGAAAAGAGAACCAATCAGGATAAGCTACGTCTGTATATAAGGCAGAGAGCTAATAGGCTTTAGTTAGTCTGTCAGTCTTAGGCTACGTCTTCTCTACTCGCCTGAATTGGCGGTAGAAATCGATCTCTCGGGGATCGAATTATCGCGTCTCGTCGGGACGCGACAATCGATCCCCAAATCGACGCTTTTACTCCACCAGCGCAGGTAGGAGTAAACGCCGTCAACGGGGGAGCCGCGGAGGTCGATTTGCCGCCATCCTCACAGCGGGGTAAGTCGGCTCGGATACGTCGAATTCAGCTACGCTATTCGCGTAGCTGAATTTGCGTATCTTAAATCGATTCCCCTCCACACCCCAGTGAAGACGTAGCCTTAGTGTGAGTAGAAGGAGCTAGGATGAGTGGGAGAAGTAGAAGAAGAAGAAGAAAGGCAACTAAAAGAGTTGAAATCATATGAAGAAAGAGGGTAGAAGCAAAGAAGAAGTAGCAGTGACAACATTAGGTCTGACAGATCAGAAGGACCTAAAGTGGAGGGAAGGAAGCTAACAGGAAAGGAAGCTAATAATAAGAAATAAGTGAGTGAATGGGTGTGTATGGGATAATAAAGCTGGATATTTGTGTATGTATGTTGATTATTTTAATGTTTAAGAACTTGCTGTCAGCATCCTATAGCCGATTAGCTATTGCATATAGAATGTAACCACTTAAAGCTATCTTCCAGTTGTAGGATATTGCAATTTTGAGTACTTTAATGTGCATCTGTGCTAATAAAGTCACATTTTCTTAAAAAAGGCATAACATTCTATTTCTTTTAATAGATTTTAGATTTGCTGTTTTCTGAATATTATGTTTTTTAAATTTACTGTATTAGGAAATATTGTGTTTAAATAAGCAGTAATTCAACAACAAAAATCTTTGAGTGTCAATCCTTTGAGCAGAAGGCTGTATCCATATCCTCCCAAGGGCTAACAAAATTAGTCTGTTCTCCACAGGTTGGAGGGAAGCCCCCTGGTAAAACCCTGGCAGTTCCTCTATGCTGTGCCACCCCCTTTCACTTCTCAGTTTGTCTGTTTTTGGTGATTAAGTTGTGAATATAGGCAGGCCCTTGTAGGGGTGCCTGGAGTCCTATTTTCGGGGTAATAGGAACAGTTGGCTGATAAATAAGGGGTTCTGTGGGTCCCAGGACAATTGCCTACCTTCCAGGTGTAGAAAAAGACATAATTTTTAAAATAAAAAGCTAATTTCTGTCTGTCTTCTTGCAGAGAAACTGGCACTTGATTTCTGCCTCTCGGGCTCAGTGGGAAAAGTCATTTTCACACATCTGGGAATTCAGACCGGTTCCTTGTCTCCCCACCCCTGCTTCCTCATCAGGCTGAGCACTGCAACTATCATACCCTGTTCCCTGCTGGGGGCCAACTCAGGGGTCTTTAACCCTTCCCATATTGCCACTGTCCAGACAGGCAAAAAGCATAGGCCAGAGGAGGTGGGGCATCCATTGCTGCAGACTCTAGGGCAGCCACTGTGGCTTATCAGGAACAGGCTTTGGAGCCACCAGTGATTTATTGTGGGTTTATGTAGATTTAGATGTATAGATTGTGGAAGGAAAGTACCCCTCCTAGGTTCTAGGCACCTGGGCATAGTTTAAAAGCCCAGCCATACAGCGAGACCAAAGCAGCACCACCCAGCCAGCAGTAACAATTGGAAGTTTAAGCCAAAGGACAGCTGGAGTGGGAAGGAAGTGAAAGTTGAACAACTGGGAAGATTTAGAGAAGCTGTTTAGAGTCTGGGCTTTGTTTGCTGCTGTTAATGCTGAACTCTGACAACTAACAAATGTTTTGGAGAAAAGTCTTGTGAAGGCCTCAGCCCTGAACAACCTGCAGCTGCTCCAAGCCCTGCATTGGCTCTGCAATGGGCAGTGAATCAAGTCTGTGGTAATAGACCTGGGGTAAAAAACTTCAACTGTGTTAAAGTCAATGAGGGTTTTGCCATTGATCTTGCTAGAGTCAGGATTTCACCCCGATCTTCAGTGCTCGTGGCAAGCCAGGCCCAAGGCTGTGCTCGGCAGGAACAATGGAGCTGCCTGTAACAAGAGGCTGGTGGGCTAGAGGCAGGGCTTTCTCAGGAACCAGCCTGTGGTCATGTAGCTCCCTGCCTGGGATGATCACCACTTTCAGTTCATGCCGCTCCAGATCCACTGTCAGCACAGGAGCCTATAGGGATCCTGCCTGAGATCAGGGTACACACAAGAGACGACAGTCCCTGCTGTGAAAAGCTAGTGTGGCCAAGTCAATAGCTCACTAGACTAGGACTCGAGACCTGGAGTCCATTCTTGGCTCTGCCACTGGCCTGTTGCGTGACCTTGGGTAAGTCACTTCATTGCCTCGTGCCTCACTTTCTCCAGCTGTAAAATGGGCATGATACTGACCATCTTTGTGTGCGCTATAAGAGCTAGGTATTATCACAGACAAAAAGTGGGAGGGAGAACTGGGGAACAAGGCAAGGGCCTTGGCCGAAATCACACCGCAGGTCAGTTGCAGTGGTGGGAATAGACGCGTGAGTCTTGGTCTGATGCCCAGTCCTGTGCTCTGTCTGCTAGGCCACACTACCTTGCAACACAGCACCTTCTCCTCTGCCCTTGCTTTCCCTCAGTAAGGAAACTCTTGCCTACTAATGAGCCCTAGGAACCGGGACAGACATGGCCCTGTGACAGTGCAGCAGACTTTATTGCCTTCCTATAGTGCTCAGATCCCATGGAGATAAGCACAGTATAAAGTACCTGGATGGATAGAGAGATTAGATAGAGGAGCGCTGGGTTATAAATGCTTCAGGCCAGGCTGGGGCGGGGGAGAGCGGCAGGCTCTGAAGTAGACAGGTCCTTCCACCATTAGGGCCTTGAACTTCACCCTGGAGCTGGCTGGCTGCAGAGCACAGATGTGATTGCTCTCAGCCTAACCCCTTCGTGTTGGGCTCAAGGGGTTAGGTTGGGCAAGCGGGTTTTGCCAATCCCACCAAATGCCTGGCTGCAATTGTAAGCACCTAAGACCTTGGAAAATGAGGTGCCTATTTCATCTTTATTTTTGGATGAGGGTAGCCGTTAAATGCCACAACATGCTGGGTGCTGGATACGCACCTAGTGGGAGACAGAGCCTGCCCTGAACAGCCAGAGAAAGGATGAGACCAGAATGGCAGGAGGCACTGAGGGGCTGTGAGCTGGGATTGAGAGGCATTGGCAGCCAAGCCCAGGGGCAGCAGGGGATTGGGGGTGGGGGGTAACCCCACGCTGAGATAGCAGGTAGCTGTGGGTCAGGATTGAGGGGCACTGGCAGTGCTGAGTGTGGGCAGTCCAGGGCTGGGACAGCAGCGGGGGCTATAGGTTGGGATTAAGGGGTGTTGGCAAAGCGGGGGGGAACACAGGGCTGGGATAGGAGGGGGCCAAGAGGGGCAAGTTTGAGGTTCATTGGCCCCTCAGTCACACTGCAGTGCCCTCTGAGTCAGGAAAGTATCTCCAGCTTTGATTGTCCCTCTGGGTTAATGATTATTTCCACTATTGAGCACAAAGGGCATCCCAGGAGGGCGGGGAGATATAAAGCAAGAACAAGAGGTTTGTGGGGTCAGATGAAGAGCAAAGGCCTGGATCTCTCACACCCTTCTCTCTCCTGCCACTCTGGCTCATTGCAGACACACCAGGGGGGAACCCTGAAAACTGCCCTACTCAGTGGGAGCCCTGGAGATTTCCAGCAGACTCAAGGAGCTCACCTTCATTCCTTCCTGTCTGGTAAAAAGACCTTGATTTTCCTCCTGGGCTCAGGAAATGCTCTTACCCGGGGCTAGCTTCTGGAGCACATCACAGCGGTATCTGAGCTGTCTGGTAGCTGGAGTTCTCAAGCAGTGGGGAGCATCCATTCCCTTGAGTTGGGCTGGGAAGGGAGCAGGCTGAATTTGGATGGGATCATGGGCCTCCCACAGCAGATTTCCCTCCCTACTTCCCCAGAAGTGCCCAAACAATTTGTGTAGTGAATGTGCTGCTGAGAGCCATTGAACCAAACTGTAAAACCTGTATATGATGGAAACCACTTCCAGCCATGGACTGCGGTAGTACTGTACCCCTAATTCCAGTACCTATGTACTGCCCTCCCTGTCTTCTGAGTTTAGACTCTGGGAAAGTGGTGGAGGTGGGTGTGAGGGAGAGAGAGCTGAGGAAGGCGGGAGTCACGGGGGGCGGGGGATGACATGCGCTGGCTTAGCACAGGGAATCGGGTCTCCTTTAGCAGCTGTGATAGACGATTACTTAGTGACAATCTGCAGAGTTGGTCCTTTGGCTCAGGTGGGGAGTATATGAGGTTTTTTTTTAGACACCTAAGTCTCTTTGTGAATCCAGCACTTAGCCTCACTGTGCCTCAGTTTCCCCATCTGTATTATGGGGATAATGGTACAATAAAGACTGTGAGGTGCTCTGATACTACAGCAATGGAAGCAATGTAAGTACCTAAGATAGATCCACCTGTGCCTATGTTCAGGGTTAGCACAGTGCCATTGGGCAGAAGCAAGGGGGCCTCAGGGCTGCAGGTGACCGTCACTCAGCTCTCCAGGCTCCATGCCAGCCAGTGGAGCCTGATTTCACCCTAGACGGGGGGGGGGGGGGGGCACAGGAACTGCCAGACTGGAATGGATCAGAGGCAAGGGGGTCCATCTAGCCCAGTAGCCCGATGGGGGCCAGGCCAGCACCTGATCCTTCAGGGGAAGGTAACCCTCTTACCCAGCGCTTCCCGTCAGCGGATCTCAAAGCGCTTCACAAAGGAGGGTGAGTAGCTAGAGAGGAGTTTGAAGCCGGAGTGGAGGCAGGGGGTTGTGGGGACTGTGCCTCACCCGCTCAGTACTGGAAGGGCAGGAAATAGCCCTGCCTCACCCCATGTCACTCGGGATCCCCGTATTGAGAGGGGCAGGGGAACAGCCCAGCGCCGGGCTGGGGGGAGGATCACGCACATTGGGCGGAGGGGCGGGGAGACTGCAGGATCACGTGAGGGGCAGGTCACATGACAGAGGGCCCGGCTGGCTATCTGCGCAGTTGGGAGCTCTGGGGGGTCTGGCCGGCCCCTGGCCATGGGGGGAGAGGCGGGGGCACCGAGGGGCTCCAGGGCTGGAGGAAGAGTTGGGGACACTGAAGGGACTCGAGGGGGGACAGGGAGCCTAGTTTTTAGGCTGACCCGAGTGCCCGGGTGCGGGACTCAAAGCTCCTGTAATGGCGCCAGCCTTGGAAAGTCAGACCCTGTGCATTTTGGGGGGGTCAGGGAGCTAGGGGCAGGGGTATGAGGGTGCTGGCTTTAACTACTCCCTGCCAGTGTCACCGGGGGAGGTTCTGGTCTTGCAATCAGTTCCCCGCCCCAAGCTCAGCCACCCCATTTTCACTGCCCCCGGGAGGCAGGGAAACCAGGGCACAGAGGAGGGACAGCTTAGTGCTGCTGGTATTTTCCCTGCCCCCCTCAAACCTTTCCTAGCTTCTCCCATTGATAACAGTCCATCCCCCCATTTCCCTTTCCTCCGTTTCCCTCCCTCCTCTCTGCTCCCCAGACTCCCCCTTTCCCAGGTTCCAAGCCCGGCACCCATTAGCCATGATCCAGCTCCGGGTCACCCCTGAGACGTCGCTGGCCGACACGCCGGTGAGGATCCACGTCTCCGGCCTAGCGCCCACCCAGCTGGTGACCCTGCAGTCGTCGCTGACGGACGAGAGGGGGGTGCTCTTCCAGGCCCGAGCCTTCTACCGGGCAGACGAGGCTGGGGAGGTGGACGTGGAGCGGGCGGCTGCCACGGGGGGCGACTACGTGGGTGTCTGGCCCATGGGCCTCTTCTGGTTCCTCAAGCCGGAGAAGCTCTTCCACAGGCTGATGAAACGGGATGTGATGAACAGCCCCTTTTGCTTCCAGCTTGACCTCTTTGACTCCTGCCAGCTTCTTCCCTCACCCCAGGTGGTGCCCCTGGCCACTTGCACCGTGGAGAGGTGGTATGTGGGCCCCGGAGTGGAGCGTGTCCCGATCAAGGAGGGCCAGATCCGAGGGACCCTATTCCTGCCCCCTGGTGAGGAAACTGGCTCATCGCATCCCTGCCTCTTGCATCCCTTATCCCTGTTCTCCCTTCCCAGCCCAGCCTGGCGTCCCCTTCCCACCTCTCTCTGGTGCTTGTCTTGCCCTGTTTGCCATGCACAAGATCCTCTTGTACCCCCCACCCCAAAGGGTCAGTCTCCCTGCAAAAGGGCAAGACCATCAGGTAAGCTCACTGCGGACTCTGTCCTCCTCCCCGGTGTCCCAGCAGGGCCAACAGCTTGTCCCCCTTCCCTCTGTCACAGCACCCCCTGCTGGAGAGGGCGGGTTGGGACAGCTGCAGGCTCCCTCCCCTCCATGGTGTCACAGAAATGCCACCCACTGACACATCAACATTTGTATTCAGCATAAAGCCAGACTCTCCCTGTTCTCTTCCTAAATCACCCTGATTCCCTGCCATAGTGAATAACAAGCCCTTCCCGGTTGCTGAAGCAGATGTCTGGGGTCCCACTGCAACAAGCTCATCTGGAGGCCGTCCATTCCGCAGGCCTGGTTGGGGGAGTATATCGTTGCTTTTAGCTCAGCTAGTTCGGCTGCACAGCCCTGCAGCGATCACATGCTGTTGGTTTCCCTGGACCAAAGATTGGATTTAGGTGGAGCTTATAAATGCACTTAGCTTTTTATCGGTAAACATCAGTAAACACTGATTTCACCAGACACATACAAACTGACAGAAAATTATTTCCATCGATAATAATCCAAATTTGCTGATAAACAAAGTAAGAAAAATGCTGGCTGAGAACTGTAGAGTTTGATTAAAGGATAGCGACTGTATATTCTGATGTCATGTTGATAGTTTGTATTTTAACGGTTGTAAAGTTTTAACTTTTTAAATCTCAATATCTGCCACCGTTAAATAATTATTGTCTGACCCCTCCCCCCATAATTTTCCACAACATTGAACATTTTGATCGATAAATTTTTTTAAACATGCTTGAAATCCATAATTTTTGCACAACTGTGAAAATTTAAATCAATAAAAATAGAAAAAAATGCTTATAAATAAACATCAATACTATCTATTGAAATTATAAAAAAGAATTCTCCCCCCCACCCCGCCACTTATAACAGCTTCAAGGCTCATCAAGAAGTTAATTCTCTTTAGAGCCAATTCTCAGAGGATCAAATACAACGAAAACTTCCAAACTAATCACTCGGCCCCTCAGAAAAAACAGAGGTTGCCAACCCCAGGTGTTCAAAAATCACCAGATTGGCTTAAAAATCTTGAGATTTGAAAAATAATAACTATAGGGTTCTTTCTGTTGGGCATCTGCTTTCTGAGCATCTATGGGTCACATTTAACATTTCTCCAACAATGGGAGCTAGAAACTATTTTTTAAAGAAAATGAAAGCTGAGATCCTCAGGAGCATTAAAGAAAATCCCCAAATCTCACGAGACCTCAAGATGAAATGGTGAGAGTTGGCAATAGTCCTGTGGTGTTGGCTTCAACACATGAACGACAGGAATATGGAGTTCCTTAAGAGGCAGTGGCCCAGATCAACAAAGGTATTTAGGCCTCTAACTTCCATTGATATCCAGTTCAATGGAAGACTTTTGCACAAGTGAAATAGATTCCTGTTCCTGTGATCCTCCCTCTCTATTGAGCCCTAGTTTGCCTTGGAAAACAAGCTAAGCCTTAGCCCTGGGGTCACCATAACTAACTGCTGTGTTTTTCCCTTTCCCCACAATGCCTCTCTCCCCCGTTCTCTGCAGGTCCAGGCCCCTTTCCGGGGGTGATCGACATGTTTGGCGGGGCCGGCGGGCTCATTGAGTTCCGAGCCAGCCTGCTCGCCAGCCGGGGCTACGCCGTACTGGCGCTGGCGTTCTTTGGCTATGACGACCTGCCACGGGTGCTGGCAGAGGTGGACCTGGAGTATTTCGAGGAAGCAGCCAACCTGCTCTTGAAACACCCCAAGGTATGTCCCACTCTTTCACTAGGGTCCCTTCACAGCCACTGGATGAGGGGCTCCAGCCTAGATATCGGACATGTAGCAGGTCCTGGCTACAACTCTCACCCATGGGATCTACCCCTCCCTGGTGTCACAGCGCCCCCTGCTGGGGAGGATGGAGCTGGGCAGTGCAGGCTCCTCCCTCAGGGTCACATTGCCCCTTGCTAAGGAAGGCGGGGCTGGGCAGTGCAGGCTCCTCCCCCTCCATGGTGTCACAGCGCCCCCTGCTGGGGAGGATGGGGCTGGGCAATACAGATTCCTGCCCCACCCTGGTGTCACAGCACCACCACTGGGGAGGACAGGGCTGGGCAGTGCAGGTTCCTGCCCCAGGATCACAGTGCTGGGATTGGCTAGTGCAGGCTCCATCTTCTTCTGTGTCACAGCGCCCCCTGCAGGCTCCTCCTGGTCCCATCCTGTGCTGGCTCCAAATTGCCGATTCCCAGGCTGTTGGCATGATTGTTCCAATGTGGCTCCTCGTGGGTTTTTCAGGTGAGAGGCCCAGGCCTCGGAGTGATCGGGGTGTCCAAAGGGGCTGAGGTCGCGCTGGCCATGGCTGCCTTCTTAGAGCAGGTGGTGGCCACCGTCTGGATCAATGGCACAGGATTCCTGAATGGCACGCCACTGCGTTACAAAGGGGTCCACATCCCCCACATCCCCTACTGCCCTGAGCGGCTGCTCATCACAGAGATGGGGGTCCTGGACAACTACCACGTCTTCAAGGACCCCCGGGACCCGGCCCACGCGACTGCCGCCATCCCTGTGGAGAAGGCTCAAGGGGAGGTGCTCTTCGTGGTGGGAGAAGCCGACCGCAGTTTTAACAGCAAACTGTTTGCTGAGATGGCCATAGAGAGGATGAAGAGCCATGGGAAGAAGAACTATACCCTGCTCTCTTACCCCGGGGCCGGGCACCTCATCGAACCGCCGGGGTCCCCACTGTGCAGCATCTCTCTCATCCGGGGGAGCCCCAAACCTGTGCACTGGGGGGGGTGAGCCAGAGCCCCATGCCAAAGCTCAGGAGCATTCCTGGCAGGAGATCCTGAACTTCCTTGACCGCTGTCTCGTACCCACCAGCAACCTGTAACAGCCAAGGGAGTGGGGGGCCAGGGGGACCCCCTCCTGCCAGGCTGGGAGAGCTCCTCCCATCCCCCCCAGCCTGATCAACATAATAAATACTGAGAACATAGAAAGAATCTGTGGGAAACTTCCAGGGGA
Source organism: Terrapene triunguis (assembly GCF_002925995.2). NCBI lineage: Eukaryota > Metazoa > Chordata > Testudines > Emydidae > Terrapene > Terrapene triunguis. Next base: position 2,390,144 of record NW_020664441.1, on the reverse strand, counting down.
GCACTGGGGATGGGGGTGGGGGCAAGGGCAAGTGCCCACACAAGGAAGCAGGCTGGCCTGCTGCTTAAGGCACTGCCCTGGATTTGGGAGACCTAGGCTCAACTCTCAGCCCTGCTGCTGACACCGTGGGTGGGTCACTGAATCTTTCTAAGCCTCTGTTCCCTGTCTGTAAAATGGGGATAATGCTTCTCCCTTGTCTGCGTACACAGCAAGCTCATCGATGGAATGAGCAGCTCTTAGTGTGTGTGTGGTGCCCAGCTCACGGAGCCTGGCTCAGAGTCTGAAGTGCTACTGGAATCTAGCTGGTAAAGAGGGCTATGTAGGGGAGGGCACCACTTTGAAGGGAGGAGGGGACACCCTGCATTTATAGGCAGGGGAATCCACAGGAGATAATTAGTTTAGATACAAGGGAACAGGTATGCCCCATTAGGTTATAACTAAGGCTAAGATTTTTTCACAGATATTTTTAGTAAAAATCACAGCCCGGTCACAGCCAATAAAGAAAAATTCACAGAAGCCTGTGACCTGTCCCTGACTTTTACTAAAATTATCCATCACAAAATGGGGAGCTGCTACGCAGCTGCAGGGGCCTGGCGGGGAGCTCTGGGGCCCCCCACCATCCATGGGGGCTCAGAGTTCCAGGGTCCCTCTCCTCCGCACCTCTGAGCTGTGGGCTTCCCCACTGCCAGAGGCTGAGAGCTGTGGGGGCCAGCCAGAAGTTGCAAGGTCCCCCCTCATTCATTTGGAGCTCCCCTGCGCCCATGGTGGCGAGGAGCTGCAGGGTACCCTGTGCCCAGCGGCAGGCGGGTGTTGCAGGGAGCTGTGAGGGTCCCCCCACCGCCCGCGACAGCCAGTAGCTGCAGGGACACAGCCTCCCACGGTGGCTGGGAGCAGCTGGGTCTCCCCTGCCACCTGTGGTGGCCGGGAGCTGCGGGGTCCCCCACCACCCACGGCAGCTGGAAGCTGCAGGGTACCCCCACTGCCTCGGAGCTATGGGGCCCCGCTGCCTTCTGTGGCGGGGGTACCCTGCAGCTCCTTGCCACTCTGGGTGGCGGTGGGACTCGTCAGCTCCCAGCCACCTTGGACTAAAGTCACGGAGGTCTTCGTAGCCTTAGTTATAACAAGTTCAAAGTGGATTAAACTGCAGCCATTGCACCAGATATTACGTTGGATCTTCTGATGTCCTCACCCTGCCCTCTTAGCTCCCAGAGAAAAGCTTGGTTACTGCACATCCACGGCTGCTTGGTTTCCAAGGTGATTCACTGAAAATGACGTTAAAGTGAGACGGCCCCATTGTGCCATGATAATTTACAGAAAACAATCTCATCATCATGGCTGTGAATTAACTGCCACGCTAGCCTGGGGAATGGCCATCGTTGTCTCCTGCGGCTAAACGCCAGCCCTGCAGAGCTAAGAGCAGGAGCCTGAATGGCTTGAGTTCCTTGCTGTAACTGAGATGGAGCCTCAGACAATCAAGCACAAAGGGGAGTGCGGGGGTGTCATACTCAGTGAATAATGGGCTATGTCTAGGCTGAGGGGGCCATATACCCTTGTACAAAGGGGCAGCCTTTCTCGTTGTCCTTCTTCATATCCGTAAGCCATGAGCTTTCGCTGCAACATAAATCCACGAGACACAGACTGTGCTCCAGGTTGGGCGTGATACTGATCGAGGAGGATTAGGGGAATAATCCTTGTGTTTTAAAGGCCCCAGCCCAGGCTTTCACCATAGAAGGGTGACACAGACTGTTCATGTCACTTCACCCTTCGCTAAGTAGCGCCTAACATTACTCCTCACATCCAGTCATGCCCCTGGGGTGGATTAGGCTCAAACAGTGATGAGCTATTCTGCTGTGGGGGGAGCAAATTAATGAGCCTTGGGGCTGATTAGAAAGGAGCATTTGTTAAAGGGACATCATCCTGTTGAAAAAAATCCTACCTGAAAAGCCACACAAATATCCTTCGCTATGTTCACGTTAGTTCTTCTGACAGAAAATTTTTTTAAGCATTTAACTGATTCAGCAACAGGACGTTGACTTACTTACTTTTTCTGTCCTTTTGCTAAATGAGAATAGACTCATCAGCTTCAGGGCTGTGGGTTGTCAGTGTCTGGTCAATTTCATGTCCCACTCTTGTGCTAGCACAAAGCCTGACTCAGTTATAACCGCAAAAGTCGGGGGACCAGCTTAAAGCACCATTAACATTTAAATGTGACCTTGGATCTGGGCTGATGATAGTACAGTCCCAGGGTTTAACCCAGTTCCAGTGGCACAGAGCTGTGCATGACACAGCTGAGAAGGGGTGGGGCAAGCTGTCTTTAAGCCACCTTTGCATTCTGCCGGCCCTCAGAGCTGCCAAGGGCAGATTTGACCCCTGGCATAATTTGGAGCAATCTCAGGAAAGCTATTAAGTTCTGCTGGCTTGGTACGATCCCCAAGGGCCTGCTATGCCAGCCATGGATTGTTGAAACACAGTGCACTATCTTCCATCAATGGCCACTAGCCAGGAAGGGCAGGGATGGTGTCCCTAGCCTCTGTTTGCCAGAAGCTGGGAATGGGCGACAGGAAAGGGATCAGTTGATGATTACCTGTTCTGTTCATTCCCTCTGGGGCACCTGGCATTGGCCACTGTCAGAAGACAGGATACTGGGCTAGATGGACCTTTGATCTGACTCAGTATGGCTGTTCTTATGTTCTTATGTACTATGAATGTACTCACTCCATGCTGGGGAGAAGGGTAGCATGAGTTCAAAGCAATAACCATGAAGTGTTATTTCCACCTTCACCTAACACATGAGCCAGGGGGTCAGCCAATGCAATCAATAGGCAGCAGGTTTAAAACCAACAAAAGGAAGTATTTCACACGACGCACAGTCAAGGTGTGGAACTCCTTGCTGGGGGATGTTGTGAAGGCCAAAACTAATGGGTCAAAAAAGAATTAGAAAAGTTCATAGAGGATAGGTCCATCAATGGCTGTTAGCCAGGATGGGCAGGGATACAACCCCATGCTCTAGGTGTTCCTAGCCTCTGACTGCCAGACTCTGAGTGGATGCCAGGCAGGCCCACCAATGGGGGCATGAGGGGGCAAAAGGGGCAATTGCCCAGGGGCCCGGGTGATTTAAAAGGGCCCAGGGCCGCAGGGCCGCAGGGCTCCTAGGCATAGGCACCAAGTGGGTGCTGAGCACCCACCGGCGGGCCCCTTCCCCCCCCCCGAGCCTCCCACCAGCGGCAGCCCCACCAATCAGCTTGTCCCCGTTCCACCCAGTACCTCCCGCCCGCCACCATCAGCTGTTTGGCGGCGTGCGGAAGGCGCTGGGCGGAGGGAGAGGAGCAGGGGTGGGGAGGGGGTGGGCCTGGGCAACTTATGGCTCAGATGCCAGGAGTGGAAGGGGCAGGATCAGCCCCTTCCAGCCGCTGAGACACTCCTCTGCAGCCCTGCGCGGCGGCTGCCTTAGAGAGCCTGACTGGGGAGGTCACTTCCATTTCCTGCCCAGCTCAGGTGCCGGGGTCCCCAGCAGCTGAGCCGGGCGGGGAGTGGAAGCCGCCTCCTCCCCAGCCAGGTATCTCAGCCAGCTCCGGGGCAGGGCTGCAGAGCAGCGACCGGGAGGGTCCGGTAGCAGCTCGCTGGGTACCAGCGGGGACCCATTGACTGTTCTGCCCTGGGGCCCAGAATTGCTGTCGGTGGGCCTGAGGGGATGGCTCACTCGATAAATTGCCTGTTCTGTTCATTCCCTTCTTAGCACCTGGCACTGGCCACTGTCAGAAGAAAGGGTACTGGGCTAGATGGACCATTGGTCTGACCAGTATGGCTATTCTGATATAATCTATGTGGGAGATGGATTCCAAACAAGCACAACCAGTAATGCCTTTCCCAAGAGTGCAGGTGGAAATTCCCCACATAATAACAGAGCTATGGGCAAGACAGCGGAGTCAGGGAATGAGCTGATCCCAGTTCACATGGCTCGCAGCCCACCTGATCCCATTGAGGTCAGTTGGATTCTGCTCTGAACATGGCCCATGGGATCTGAGGTCCTGGAGGAAACTTCTGGGCCCATCAGATCCCAAGCTGGTGTAGCTCTGAGCTGGGCGTTGTCAAAGACCCCTGACAAAACCACTGACACACTGTTATCTTCTATCATATAGTCTAGGCTAGTCCGGTGGCTGTCCCAGAAAGTCTGTGTTGCTCCCGTCCCATGTCAGACCAAAACCCTAGGCAGGATAATGGGAATAAACATGGTTGATCTCAACTCCTGCTTTCCTTAAGGAAAAATTCCTCGCTGGGGGTTTGCTGGGTGGGAGATCTCTGGCTCTGAATGGAGCTTCTCCAGTCTGTCAGGAAGTCCCTCTGAGAAGAAGCCCCGAGTGACCGGTCATCACTCACAGACCGATGAGACCCACCTGAACTCTAAATTCCCCCATTCTGAGCCCGGAGTGCAACTGATTCCCTGCTTTTCCCCTTGCTCGGTCTCTACTAACTTCCCAACCCCTCGCCACTTGCCTCTAGCCCACCTGTCACCCTCCAACTCCTGTGCTGCCCTCCCAGCCAGCTGCCATTTCCCTGTCATCCTAGATCGGCTTGGACAGGGTGGCATAGTGCCCCCTTTTGTAATGTTCTGGAACCTACCCACCTTGTTACCCCTGTTGCAATGTTCTGGGACTCCAGGTTGGTAGCCACGCCCCCCCCAGCCCCAGCCCCAGCCCCCCCTTTGTTGCTATAGCACCCCTTCTTTTAATGTTCCGGAATCCTTCCATCTCGTTGCCACAGTCACCCCATTAAAATATCAGGGGAAGGAGTTTTTATCTCAGCTGTGGTTGACATGCAGGGAGCTGCTCGGTGTTCTCTGGTCCAATGTCATCTGCAGAGTGGGTCACCGCGAAGCAGGGCCGGCTCCAGGCACCAGCGTAGGAAGCAGGTGCTTGGGGCCGCCAATTCAAAGGGGCGGCACTCCCGTCTGACATCGGGGCAGCACGTCCGGGTCTTCGGCAGCAATTCGGCGGCAGGTCCCTCATTCCCTCTCTTCCACTTTGAGCTGCCGCCAAATTGCCGCCGAAGAGGAAGAACCCGCTGCCGAAGTGCCGCTGAAGAAGCCGAAGTGCCGCCGCTTGTCTTTTTTTTTTTTTTTTTTTTTTTGCTGCTTGGGGCAGCAGAAAAGCTGGAGCCGGCCCTGCCGCGAAATGAGCCTTCATTCATTCTGAAACTGAAGCTAGTGTAGACGGCAGCTGTTTTCTGAACAAGGACCCAAGCCTGGCAAACACTTAACCATAGGCATCGATTTCAGTGGCACAACTCGTGCTTCAAGTCAAGCATGTGCTTATGCATTTTATTCGCTCCTGGCCCAAAAGGGGTTTCCCGTAGTCAGCTCCTGACATGAGCTCTGTGACCCCTGCTGGCTTCCCATCAATTTCCAGCAAGCGTTTAAGATGTTGGCTTGAGCTGTAAAGCATGCTCTGTGTCCAATTCAACTGCATGCCTCAGCTAATGCAGCAGCAGCTGGGAAGTGATACGTTTTCTGGCAATATGTCATTTGGCCACTGGATGTCTCTGTGTGTTCTGTAGACTTCCAGATGCAGAGCCTGGTTCTCATTTAATGATATTCCCTAGCTCTTGTCTAGAGCTCTTCATCTCAAAGCACTTTACAAAGAAGGCCAGGAGCATTATTCTCATTGCACAGATGGGGAAATTGAGGCACCAGGAGGTGAAGGCCCCGATTGGGAGTTTGGTGCCTAAATACCTTTGAGGATCTGAGCTAGAGTAACTTGCCCAGGATCACCTGCAGGCCAGCAGCAGAGCTGGGAATAGAAACCAGGTCTCCTGAGCCAGTGCGCTATCCACTAGGCCATGCTGTGCCAACCAGTCTCATTGCTGCCCCATGCACCCCCAGCTATCCCAGTTCTGGACCCCAATACAGCTTGGGCCCTGCTGTTCTGCTCTGGGGCCCTCTAAGGGCTCTGGGAATTCAGTGCTATTTTGAGTTTTACATAAGCACTTGTTATGTTTGGGGTGGGAAGTGGAGCCACTGAAAATTCCTGGATGGGGCAAGATTACCTCCTGCCCCTGTTGCAAATCCCCCATAAGAACATAAGAACGGCCATACTGGGTCAGACCAATGGTCCCTCTAGCCCAGTATCCTGTCTTCGGACAGTGGCCAATGCCAGGTGCTTCAGAGGAAATGAACAGAACAGTCAATCATCAAGCGATCCATCCCCTGTCACCCACTCCCAGCTTCTGGCAGTCAGAGGCTGCGGCCCTGACCATCCTGGCTATTAGCCTGTGATGGGTTGAACCCCCCATCTGGGATGCCACCTGATGTGCTGGGGTCTCACTGAGCCCACCCGTTCCACCAGCCTGGGCTTCCTCACCCTGTCTATGCTGTGCCAGGCCCTCAAGCCTTCTCTAGAACACACACACCAGTAAGGCCACACCCAGCTGCAGACACAGACTGAAGTCAGCTCTGTGTGAGAGGATTCAGCTCGGAGATTCACCCAGCACGCACGTGCACACCCCCTTTGGGGACTAAACCCAAAATAATATTGTCTTGCACTATATAGAAAAATCTGCACAGCGCAAGCTCATAAAAATTGCCCTCTCCCTCAATGTGGAGAGAGATATGCACAGCTTCTTGCCCCCTGCCCCAGACATGAATTGCACAAACTGGGTTATGTTATAAACAAGAAATAAGTTTAATAACTACAAAAGGTAAATTTTAAGTGATTATAAGGGATAGCAAACAGTACAAAGCAGATTACTGAGCAAATCAAACAAAACACACAAACTAAGCTTAATACATTCAAGAAACAGGTTACAAAATGTAATTTCTCACCCTAAATGTTGTTTTAAGCAAGTCATAGAGTTTCTGGAGTTCCAGCACTGAATGCAGCATGTCTGATTACCAGCCTTGGGGACAGGTGGGGTACGTGTGCATTCGGTGCAAGGAGCTCCTGGCCCTCAGAGACCAAGTACAAGCTCTTACTATTCACACATAGAATCTCTATCCATAGAAATTCCAAGGCAGTGGTTTCCAAAACTTTTTAACGTTACCCTTGTCTTTGGCCAAACCCCTCCCCCAGCTGTGGTTGGGAGCTGGGGCCAGGAACAGGGCTGGGGTGCCACAGGTGGGGGCCAGGGGATGCAGGCGGGGCCGGGCCAGAAGCGGAGCCACAGCTGGGGGTGGGGCTGGGAGCTGGGGCTGGAGCAGAGGTGGGGGCAGAGAGGGGCTGGGTGGCATTCCCTCCCTGCCCCCTGTGGGGGCTGGCCTGGGGCTGCACCCCTCCCCCCCAATGTTAATAAACTGGATAGTCCCCATTCTGCTACTGGACTTCTGCCTGCATTTTTGTTGGGTTTTGGTTTGGGGGTGGGGGTGTTTATCGGTCTACGTCTAGAGAATGTTCATCAGGTGTATCTGGCTCTCCCATTCCCTCTCTAAACTCCCCCACAAAACTCCCCTGTTAGCTGCTCCTGTTCCCCCTTCATTAGCTACCTGATCTTTATAGTTCAGCGTATTTGCAGGAAGCCCAGAGCTTTCCATTAACGAGAAGACGTGACTGTCAGCAGCTGGGACTTTTGAAAATCATTAGCCATCGGTGGATATCTGTACACAGTGTAAATAAAGGCTTTGGAAGATGTAAAGGGCAGGGGAACATTCCTTTATGATCAAGAAAATAAGTCTGCATTCCAGGTTTGTGATGTCATCCCATTTTGTTTGAGCAGTTACGACTCAGGAACGATATAACCCGGGGGGAGGGGGGAGGGGTTTCCTAAGGTTCCATGCAAACTCGTCACTTTCACTTTTCAAGGCGATCGCAAAGTTGTCTGTGCTCAGAGACATGGAGTGATGAAAAGGCCGAGGGTGAAATTCTGGCCCTATTGAAATCAATGGCAAGGATCCCCTGGAGTTCAGTGGGGCCAGGATTTCACCCCTGAAGTCAAGTCCAGGGAAGCTCAGATTTTAACAATGGGAAATGGGGGCATCTTTATTCCTGGTGGGTGTGAGACGAGCATGTGCCTCTTGGGAGGGGAGGAGGGACGGTGCATGTGAGTGCCTGTGATGATGCGCGCTTCTATTGCGGGAGTGGGGGGACCTATCTGTGTGGGTACCTCTGTACTGTGCTCATGGGGTGTGATTGCAGCTTGACTAGACGTATGTGAGCTCACTTTGCTCTAGCCAGCTCAGGTACCAGCGCAGTGAAGCTGCGGCAGCCCTGAGAGTAATTACCCAGGATCCTAGGCGGGTTTGTACAGCCCACACTGCCGTGGCTTCACTGCGGGGGGACCCGAACCTCTGGTTTTGACCAGAAATTCCACCCTGGGCCTGAGAATCCAACACGTTTCTGTGAAAAGTTTCCATTTCAGCCAACTGATTGAAAACAACGTTTAGTCGAAAAATTCCCGACCAGTTCCAGCCCTAGGACCTGTTCAGGGGGGAGACGGAGGAACGGACTGGGGAGGAACAGACCAGAGAGGACACAGCAGAGAAACCAGCATCTCAGCCAGGTAAGATGGGAGTCTTACAGGGCCAAGTGGGGCTTTCCCGCTCCAAACCAAGGACGTGGGCACTCGCGGCTCCCCTTGTTTCCTTCATTGACCCGCACCCAGCCCCAGCCGTCAGTCGCACTTTCCGGCTGGCTGTACAGGACATCGCAACGAGAACCATCTTCCGCCCTCTCTTGGCCATTGTGCTCCCCTTCGTCTGCTCACGCACCGTGCGCTCCGTGGCCGCGCTATCTTGCCTTCCACCAGCCAGAGGCATGATCCACCGCCCTCCTGCCCCTTATCTGCACCAATCACCTGGGTGACCTGTGCGGCGAAGACAAGGCCTCAGAGGGGCCTGTTATCGGAAGCAATGAATATGGGAGGGTTTGGGTGGCTGCAGGGTTATCGGGGGAGGAGGGGAGGTGCATTGGCCGCTGGGAGGGTAGAGGTGCTTGTCACTGGAGGGGTGGGAGGGGAGGGAAAGGGATGGTGACTGCTGTTGCCCAGGGCTGGGTGGGGAGCTGGGCTCTGGGTTGGGGGGGTGCCTGGCTCACAGGGTCTGGACTCAGGGCTGTGGGGGGGAGGGGGCCGGGGGGTGCCCGGCTCAGAGGGGCTGGGCTCAGAGCTGGGGGTCAGGGCTCTGGGGGGTGGGGTTGGGGGGTGGCTGGCTCAGAGGGGCTGGGCTCGGAGCTGGGGGTCAGGGCTGTGGGGGGATGGGGTCGTGGGTGCCTGGCTCAGAGGGACTGGGCTCGGAGCTGGGGGTCAGGGCTGTGGGGGGGATGGGGTCGTGGGTGCCTGGCTCAGAGGGACTGGGCTCAGAGCTGGGAGTCAGGGCTGTGGGGGATGGGGTCGGGGGGGGGTGCCCGGCCCCAGCCCCGGCCCCTTACCATGCTGCTTACCCTCTCTCCCGGAGCCTCAGCGCGCCGCCTGCAGCGGCGTGGTGTCTCCAGGGGCCTGAGCTCCCGCCGCTCGGCCACAGCTCGCAGCCCCGCCCCCTTACCAGCTGAGACACTGGGGGATGGAGGAAGACAGAGGCGGGGGGAGCTTCTGACATACTCGTGGGGGCCCCTGTGGGGCCCGGGGCCTGGGGCAAATTGCCCCACTTGCCCCCCCCCCCGAGCAGCCCTGTTCAATGCCCCTAAATCCAGCCTTGAGCCACCTCCCTACCCCTGCCCCTCTGCTATTCCAGCCCTGGCGTTCCACAGCCAGCTCTGCTGATTGGACCTTGGTGTGTCTAGCCCCACAGAATCTCCTGCTATTCCAGCCCTGGGCTCCCCATCCCACAGCTCTGCCAATGCCACTCAATCCTGACTCACAGCCACCTGCTATAGCAGCCCTGAGCTCTCCCCAGCCACCAGCTCTACTGATGTCCCTCAGTCCCAAACTGCAGCCCCCTGCTATTGCAGCCCTGGGTTCCCCATGCTCACAGCCAGCTCTGCTGATGGCCCTCAATCCTGATCCACAGCCCTCTGCTATTCCATTCCTGCCCCGCTCCCCAAGCTCTGTTGATGCCCCTCAATCCCACCCTGTAATGCCCCTTTCTATGCAAGTCCTGGACCCCCACAAAGCCTTGACGAAGAATCTGAGTCCTACACTACGCTTCTAGTCCTGGGCCTCTCACAGCTCTGCCAATGGACTTCTATTTTATGTTTCCTATAAGCACTTACGTTTACGGGGCAAACCCCAAACTGGAGCCATAGGCAGGTCTCAGATAATGCTGGACTCCCTCCCGCCCCACCCTCGAGACAGGCTTTTGTCAGCATCCTAAGATCACAGAATCATAGAAGATTAGGGTTGGAAGAGTCCAGTGTTTTTCAAAGTTCGAGTCGCAGCATGCAAGGCACTGGGTCACCTTGCTCAGTGACCCAGCGGCTCTGGTCAGCATTGCTGACCGGAACGTTAAAAGTCCCATCGGCGGTGCTGGCCGGCTAAGGCAGGCTAATGCCTACCTGCTCTAACACCTCGCTTCGCCCCGGAAGCGGCCAGCAGCGGGTCCGGCTTCCAAGCAGGGGTCCACAGAGCTCCATGTGCTGCCCCCGCCCCAAGCACCAGCTCCGCATTCCCATTGGCTGGTTCCCGCTTGTGCACCTCCACCTGCTGGAGGTGCACAAGACCTGCTGCTGGCCGCTTCCGGGGCGCAGCACGGTCCGCGGTGCCAGGACAGGCAGGAAGGCTGTAACGCTGACCGGGAGCCACCGGAGATAAGTCCGTGCCCCAACCCCATGTCCCAATCCCCCACCCCAGCCCTGAGTCCCCCCAAACCCAGAACCTGCTCTTGTACCCCAAAGCCCTCATCCACAGCCCCACCCCAGAGCCTGCACCCCCAGCCCAGAGCCCTGACCCCCTCCCACACCCTGAACCCCTCATTCCCGGCCCCACCCCGCAGCCCTCACCCCCCACAGCCCTCACCCCCGCATCCCAACCCTCTGCCCCAGCCCTGAGCCTCTCCCACACCCCAAACCCCTCATCCCCAGCTCCACTGGGTCATGGGCATCAACAATTTTCTTCAACTGGGTCCCCAGAAAAAAAGTTTGAAAACCACTGATCTAGTCCACACCCCTGCTCAAAGCAGGGCTAACCCCAACTAAATCATCCCAGCCAATGAAATAGTTTTTCTAAATATCCAACCTAGACCTCCCCCACTGCAACCTGAGACTCCTTGTTCTGTCATCTGCCACCACTCAGAACAGCTGAGCTCAGGGGAGGGCAAACTACGGATCACGGGATTGCCAGGCTTGTGGCGCAGCGGGGCTAAGGCCAGCTCCCTGCATGCCCTGGCCTTGTGCCGCTCCCAGAAGCGGGCGGCACCACGTCCCTGCGGCCCCCGGGTGGGGGGGGGCAGAGGGCTCCAAGCGCTGCCCTCGCCTGCAGGCACCGCCCCCCGCAGCTCCCATTGGCCGGGAACAGTAAACCACGGCCAATGGGAGCTTCAGGGGTGGTACCCACAGGCTAGGGCAGCACACAGTGGAGCTGCCTGCCCCACCCCATCCCCAGGAGCCACTGCTGGACATGCTGGCCACTTCCGGGAGAAGCACAGGGCAAGGGCAGGCAGGGAGCCTGCCTTAGCCCCACTGCGCGCTGCAGCCACCCCAGAGCTGCTCGAGGTAAACGGCACTGGGCCGGAGCCCACACCCCAAACCCCTCCTGCACCCCGCACCCCCACCCCCCTCCCCGAGCCCCCTGCCACACCCCTCCTGCACCCCAACCTTCTGCCCTGAGCCCCCTGCCACATTCCATGCCCCTCCTGTACCCCAACCCCCTGCCCTGAGCCCCTAACCCCCTGACTTGAGCCTCCTGCCGCACCCCTCCTGCACCCCAACACCCTGCCCTGAGCCCTCTCCTGCACCCCATACCCCTCCTGCACCCCAAACCCTTGTCCTGAGCCCCTTCCTGCACACTGCACCTCCTCCCACAGCCCGCACTCCTTCCCACACCGCAACCCCCTGCCCCAGCCCTACATTCATGGCCCTGCATACAATTTCCCCACCCAAATGTGGCCCTCGGGCCAAAAAGTTTGCCCACCCCAACCTAGATCCATCCTCTTTGGAACCCCCCTTCAGATAGTTGAAGGCTGCTATCAAATCCCCCCTCACTCTTCTTTTCTGCAGACTAAATAAGCCCAGTTCCCTCAGCTTCTCCTCATAAGTCATGTGCCCCAGCACCCTAATCATTTTTGTTGCCCTCCACTAGACTCTCTCCAATTTGTCCACATCCTTTCTGTAGTGGGGGGCCCAAAACTGGACGCAATACTCCAGATCTTACAAACAGAGGCGGATTTACAGTAAAACACAGGGTGCCCTGGCACAGGGCCCTCCAACGACAGGGGGCCCCAGGGCCGGGCAGCTGTGGGGGCAGAAGCTTGGTCCTGCCGGCTCCTGGAGCTCATGCTGCAGGCTCTGCACCCACCGACAGCCAAGCTCCCCGCTCCCCTGCCTCTTCCCCCGCGTGCGCCACGTTCCCGCCCCTCCCTCTCCCTCCCAGCACTTCCCCTGCCGCCAAACAGCTGTTTGCCAATGCTCAGGTCGCTCCAGGAGGGAGGGGTAGGACCGGTGCCGCAGCATGTTTGGGGTAGGAGGCGGGGACTTGGGGAAGGGGGTGGAATCAGGGCAGGGCGAAGCAAAGGCGGGGCCCCCACACTCCCCCTACACATACCCTCCCCGGCTCCTTGCCGTGAGCTGCTCAGGGCAGGGGGCTGGGGGCACCCCCATGACCCCAGCCCACACCCCCAACTCCCTGCCCTGACTCCTGCACCCCCTCACATCCCCACCTGCACCCCTCGCACCAAATGGGAGCTGCCCCAGGTAACCGCTCTACACCCAGCCCCCTTCTCCAGCCCTGAGCCCCCTCCCACACCCTAACTCCTGGCCAGACCCTGCACCCCAACCCCCAGCCTGCTCCTGCACCCTAACTTCCTCCCAGACCCTGCACCCCCAGCCCTGAGCACCCTCCCACACCCTAACTCCTGGCCAGACCCTACACCCCAACCCCCAGCCTGCTCCTGCACCCTAACTCCCTCCCAAACCCTGCACCTCCAGCCCTGAGCACCCTCCCGCACCCTAACTCCTGGCCAGACCCCGCACCCCAACGCTTTTTCACATTTTTTTTATAAAGCAAAAACAATTACTTCCTATTACTTATAGGAGGAGGATGAAGAAAAAAAGAATGAAAAACAGGGGCAGCGGGAGATAAGAGAGAATGTTCTTTTTCTTGGCTGGGTCCCAAGGAGGACCCCCAAAAATGAAGGTGAACACAGGGCCCCATTAACTCTAAATCCGTCACTGCTTACAGATCAACCCATTTACGGGAAGCCCAGAGCTTTTTATAATGAGCAGACGTGCCCGGCAGTCACTGATAGCTTTTAATAATCGCTTGCAATCTCTGGGCTGCCAATCTGCCTAGTAACAGGTGACGGATGCCTGCACGTCGCTTCCTGAGCCCTTGGCCATGCACCAAACCTGGCTTGCAGAGACAGGGTTGAATGAAGCAAGCCAACTTAACACAGCAAAGGACTGAGTTGGCTTTGAGCCTCCGAGCTCCATTCTCCTGAGTGTCCCATCATCTAGATGTGCATTAACCCATATTACAGGCAGTGCTTCCATGGCACCAAAGGCATCCCTGGAGTAACTCCACTGCTGTCAGGGTGAATTGGGCCCTGTGTCTTCACAGCACTTTAAACTAGGGTTACCATCCGTCCGTATTTCCCCGGACATGTCCGGCTTTTGCGTCTCTAAATAGCCGTCCGGGAGGAATTGGTAACAAGGTTAAAAGGTCCGGGATTTTTCCCCTCCCCTCCCTTCCATGCAGAGTGCTGCTGCTGATTGGGCGGCTGGGACGGATTGAGCCACTCCCATTGGCCTCCAGCAGCCAGAGCCCTCCCCTGCTCCCCCCTGCTGCCTGCAGCGTGTTTTGCCTACACGTGGACATGAGCATGGTAAGGGGAGTCCCAGGGGGCAGTCAGGGAGCGGGGGAGTGTTGGATGGGTCCCCGGCCCCTCCACCTGCCACCCCCCATCCACGCACCCCCCCCGTGAGTCGTCCCCCCCCCCGCCTGCCTCTCCCATGCCTGCTTGTACTGCCAGAGCCGGCAGCAACTGCTGTCTGCTGCCCCCCGGGTCCTAGTGCCCCCCATCCACAAATGGCAAGACAGGCTGCCCTTACCCTGCCCTTCCACCCTAGCCCTGAGCCTCTCCAACGCCCCAAACCCCTCATCCTCAGCCCCAACCCTCATCCCCCCGCACCCTAATCCTCTGCTCCATCCATGAGCCCCCTCCTGTATCATGAACCCCTCAGCCCCAACCCTCATCCTCCCGCACCCTAATCCTCTGCCTCAGCCCTGAGCCCCCTCCTGCATCATGAACCCCTCATCCTCAGCCCCACAGCCCTCACCCTTGCACCCCTCCTATCCCCAAACTCCCAAACCCCCTCCCCCTTCCCACACACCCCCTCCTGCCCTCAAACTCCCTCCCAAAGCCTGCACCCCCTCCCTTTGCACCACCTCCCATCCCCAAACTCCATCCCAGAGTCTGCACTCCTCACCCCCTCCTGTACACCCACCCCCTGCCCCAGCCCAGAGCCTGCACCCAGCACCCAAACTCTATCCCAGAGCCTGCACCCTGCACCCTAGACTTCCTCCCCCCACCCAGGACCTGCACCCCAGACTTCCTCCCCCCACCCAATCCCCCTCCCAGAGCCTTAGGCAGGTGGGGGGGCGGGTTCTGGGCACCACCAAAATTTCTACAACCCTGCCACCCATGTGAGTGGATAAGAGTCGGGGCAGTCAGGGGACAGGTAAGTTCCTAGGGGGGCAGTTAGGGTGGGGGGTTCTCAGCAGGGGGCAGTCAGGGGACAAGAAGCGGGGAGTTGGGGATTTTGAGGGGGGCAGTCAGGGGGGGGGAAGTGGGAGGGAGTGGATGGGGCGGGGGCGGGGCTAGGGCGGGGCTCCTCCCCCCCCAGTGTCCTCTTTTTTGATTGTGGAAATATGGTAACCCTATTTAAACCATGAACGAATAAGTAGTGGCTTCGTCATCCCAGCTTTGCAGCGCATTGCCCTGGCTGGGATGATTTAGTTGGGGATTGGTCCTGCTTTGAGCAGGGGGTTGGACTAGATGACCTCCTGAGGTCCCTTCCAACCCTGATAGTCTATGATTCACAGAGACTAAAGGACTGGAGGCAGGGTACAGGGCTATGTTCAGAAACAAGCTCAACCCTCAGCACACTGATCCAGATTTACACGCAGATTTCAAGCTTCCCAGAGGTGGGGGGTGGGGATCTAAGGCCCCAGTTCTCATACATGGGAAGTGATTTCCCTTTGACTCCAGTGGGAGTTACACACATCCTCCAGCATGGAAATGGGGCCTCCTTGGGTTGCTCTGGCCCATTATGAAGATGGAGCCATTGGTGACATGGAGCTGGGTTTGGCTTTCCAACAGCCTCAACGGGCTGTTTGGATCTGGGGGTTGATGACTTATTTTTTCAGTTGGGAACTTTCCCAGGGGAGTTTCAAAGGCTGGATGAGGTACACTCTGACCAAGTCTCTTGTAAATAGCGATGGTACCTGCTCTTGCTTTCAGTTTCTAGAGGGACTTTCCAGCAGCCCCTCTCTATAAACATCTGTAAGAGCCGCCCTGGGCTGAGAGTCCCAAGACAGATCGACCAAGTGCTGCCAGGATCCGAGGAGGCACAAGGAGAAATCATGACTACGACTGTGCAGCCACTGCCAAAGGTAAGCAAGTGTGAATGAGTCAGCTGAAGAAAGAAAGAACGATGTATCTTTGTTTTTATTTCAGTTTTACAAGCCTGCCACCATCACAACTTTTCTTTCTTTCACTGAGATGATCTCTGCGTTTATAACTGGTTCTGATCTGCCATATCCAAACACAAGGTTCTAAATAGGGCCTGGAATTCTCACTTTAGCCATTTTTATTTGAAATAAATACTCATAGATTGCTCTTGATGCATAGAATGCTGTCTCTCCTCATGACAATCTTAGGTTATAAATCTAAAAACCTCTTGCTCGTCCATGATCAGCTGTTCACTCATAAATTACTTCATTCTAACCCTTCTTCCCCTTAGTTGTTGTTTTAAACACAGACGGTCTTAATTCTCATTTACACCAAAGCCCTTTTACACCATTCTTGCAATGTAACAGAGCCTTCAGCTATGTCTGCCCTGCAAGAAGGGATGTTTTTACACTGCGATAGCCGTCTTGATGTAAAAACACACACCAGTTTTTGGCAGTGAAGACATAGCCTTAAAGTGGGAGCACTTTATATTTACAACTACTTTGTCACCTTTATAATAACTGGAGCAATGTAAACTGGCCTTAGTATAAATAAGAATCAAGCTCAGATGTTTCTCTACATTCCAGTGAATCAACTATTGAAATTATAGAGTCTGTGTAAGGTGCTAGTTGGCATTCCCTTGAGCTAGTTTTTTTTAGTTGAAAAATGGGTTTTTATAAAAATGAAATTGTTCATTTTTCTACTACTAATTGGAATGACAAATTTTTGGGGGGGGGGAGTTGAAGTTTTACAAATTCCATCTCTATTTTTTTAAAATATTCCCCTCCTTTTTCACCATTGGAAAAAGGGGGGAATGTGTAACTATGTTAAGAGAAAATGAAAGAAAACACACTCTTTTCTCTCACTTAATAGAGTAGGAAAAATTAAGTGAGAGGAAGTGGAGAAAAAACATTTCTCACATCTGACCTTTTCCCACTGGAAACATGTGAAGAGAGAGAGCTGTTTCCCTCACTTTTTTCACACTTTTAAAAGAATTCACACTTTTCCAGTGGAAGAAAATAAACAATGGCAGAGAAAGGCAGGGAAAAAAACAAATATTCTATGTGAAATTTTTCAAAACAAAATGAAAATTAAAATAGTTTAGGATGTAAATTTTTTGCAAAAAATTGCCAACCAAATCTCAACCAGCTGTAATAAAAGCTTGCCTCTCCTTCTCCTCCCTGACGTGGTATGGATCTTGATACAGAAATAATTGCCCTTTGGTGGACTGGGAGGAACAAGTCTCTGAGACTGTATGTACAGTGGCATCATGTTGCAGGGCTGGATGTGTTATCTCTCTGGCCTAGAGCCTACACTGCAATAAAAAACCTGTGCCACCAAGTCTCAGAGCTGGGGTCAGTTGACTCAGGCTTGCAGGTCTTGGGCTGTGGGGCTAAAAATTGCTGAATAGGCATTCAGGCTTGGTCTGGAGCCTGGGCTCTGAGACCCTCCCCATTCACAGCCACCAAACCCAGGTCTGCGGGACCCAGGCTTGTGGACTCCATGTTTCCAAGCCCACGCTGCATTGTAAACCTGGGCTTGCAACGGCTAGACCGGGTCTCACAGCCATGCTAATGTCTCCATGCTGCACGACGCAGACCTCCTGACTCAGATCTCTGGCTTGAGCTATATCCACACGGCACAATGACAGGGCTTGGACCTAAGTCATAGGGTCCTAGGACTTGGGTCCTGAGTGCTTCCCAGGTCAGACTGATTTGTGTGTGGATGGAAGGGAAGCTCAGGCTCAAACCTGAGTCAGTGCCCAGGTTTAGTGTCCAGGGTAGACAGACCCTAAGGGGTTTAGGTCTTTCTTTCCAAGGCAGCACTGGTGGACTGTGCGTTGAATACTGAGCTCAGTTCTGGCAGGGGTTGACAAGCTGGAGACGATTCAGGGAGAACTAAACAAACCAATGGAGGAGCTGGAGGGACAGAGCAAGAGATCTCAATGGGCCTTGGGGAGGAAGCCAAACCTGCGAAGCTCCTCACACAAAGGGAGTGTCAATCTATGATTGATTCTAAAGGGAGTGTCCAGGACCTGAGTGAAGGTCAGAGGTGAAGGCTGGGGGAGGACAACAGGGCCAGTTCTAACATCATGCAGTTCCTGTCCATAGGGACCAGAATCAGGCCAAGGAGAAACTCTGTGAGGCACAACCTTGATGTAGGGTTACCATACGTCCGGGTTTCCCCGGACATGTCCGGCTTTTGGGTCTTTAAATAGCCGTCCGGGGGGAATTTGTAAAAAGCTAAAAATGTCCGGGATTTCCCCCCGGACGGCTATCTAAAAACCCAAAAGCGTCTGACAGGGCAGCCGCACCGGATTGAGCCGCTCACTTGGGGCCGCTCCGGCAGCAAAAGCCCCTCCCCCGCTTCCCCCTCCCCTGCAGCTTCAGCACACCGGCAGCGCTGCGTGGGGCATAGGCACCGACTGTAGCCGGCGCCAGTGGGTGCTCGCGCCCCCCCCCCCCCCCCGCTCCCGGCTCCGCCCCTTCTCCGCCCCCATTCCAACCCCTTTCCCAAATCCCAGGCCCCGTCTCCTCCCCCGGGCGCGCCGCTTTTCCCCTCCACCCCCCTCCCTCCCACCCAGACTTTTGCGCGGCAAGCCTGGGAGGGAGGGGGGAGAAGCGGAGCGCTCAGGGGAGGTGGCAGAGCAGAGGTGAGCTGGGGCAGGGGGGCGCGGGGAGGGCTGCCCGCAGCAGGTAACGGGGGGGGCACAGGGGAACCGCTCCCCGCCCCAGCTCACCTCCGCTCCGCCTCTGCCTGCTGCCTTAAGCGCGCCACTCCGCTCCGCTTCTCGCCCCCTCCCTCCCAGGCTTGCCGCCGAACAGCTGATTCGAGGCAAGCCGGGGGCGGGGCGGAGAAGCGAGGCGGCTGCGCGCTCAGGGGAGCAGGCAGAGCCAGAGCGGAGGTGAGCTGGGGTGGGGCAGGGCAGGGAGCGCGGCGAGTCAAGGGACAGGGAGCAGGAGGGTTGGATGGGGTGGGGGTTCTGGGGGTGGCCTGTCAGGGGGCAGGGGTGTGGAGAGGGATTGGGGCAGTCAGGGGACAGGGAGGGTTAGATGGGTTGGGCGTTCGGGGGGGGGCAGTCAGGGAACAGGCAGCGGTTGGATAGGCGTGGGAGTCCCGGGGATCTGGCGGGGGCAGGGGTGTGGATAGGAGTCAGAACAGTCAGGGGACAGGTAGGGTGGGGGGGGTCTCAGGAGGGGGCAGTTGGGGACAAAGATAAGGGAGGTTTAGATAAGGGGTGGGGTCCCGGGGGGTGATTAGGGGCAGGGGTCCCGGGAAGGGGAGATCAGGGGACAAGGAGCAGGGAGGGTTGGATGGGTTGGGGGTTCTGTGGGGGGCAGTCAGGGGGGCGGGAATTGGGAGGGAGTGGCTAGGGGGCGGGGCTACAAACCCCGCCCCCGGAGTGTCCTCTTTTTTGAAAGTTCAAATATGGTAACCCTACTTGATGGCTCTATTAAATCTTCCCCTCTCTTTCCACCATCAAGGCTAGGAATGGGGCTTTGAGGGGAGATTAGAACTAGCAGAACTAGAGGTGTCTTGGTGCCTGGGGATGCCTGTCAGAGGAGGAGAGGAATGGGACACCAAGGCTGATACAGCAGCGGGGGTGGGGGAGATGAGCGAGGACACCAAGCCCAAGGCATAGGCAAGAGCTGTGTGATACATGCCCTCAGAGGCAGGGCCTGGGAGATTGAACTCAGTGGGCGGCACAACTGAGAGCCGGTGACGTGACCCAGCTGGCGCAGGGGTGATATTTTGAAGCATTGAACAAGAGAGCTGATCTTGGCGGTGGTGGTGGTGGCAGCAGCAGGGCTGGGCTGGAGTTAGGGGTGGTGTGAGGGTGAAGTCCAAAGGAAAACAGAGTAGTGAAAGACACCAAGGGTTGGAATTGGGGCAAATCCCCAGTATAGACAAAGGAGCTTTATGAGGCAGGGTCTGTGTCTTGTTTCAGGGAAGTCCACAGCACACTTTTGGGGGCTAAATGAAATGAGACTGGCTGGTTTAGGTAGAGATGGTGGGTGCAGGAGCTGGAATGTGTGGACATGAAGGATATGGTAGATGGGCACAATAACCTAATAGGCCTCTTTTGTTTGTAATGTCTCTGCTTCTTCTGTTCCTCACCTGTCATGTTAGGTAATTCAGAAGCCCGGCTGCTCAGCAGTGCTGCAGAATTCTCCCACCAGTGTCTGGAAGGCTCTCTTGGAGAAGGCCACCCACCTACAAACCCTCATCATCGGCCCAGAAACTGACACCAACATGACCCTGAACATCGTCAGTGGCCAGAAATCCCTGTGCCTGGAAGCCAATCTCCACAACACGGTCGATCAGATCAAGAAGTGGATCATGCTGGAGGGGAAGTTTGGTGGCTCAGGGTCCGTCCGCCTGCTGTATGGGAACCAGGAACTGCAGGGCCCAAAGACCTTGGGTCAGCACAGAGTGACGAGCCCAGCCACCCTGTTCATCGTCCACAAATGCACTGGGGGATAAGCCACCACAGCATGTTAAAGGCAACATGGGAGAGCGCAGTTGATTAAATGAATGCAAATTGCTTGTTTCCTTAAATTAATCTCTGTTTTCTGATCTTAATTCCAATGATTGTGCTTAGTTTTAGAAGTTGAGCAGCTGTGTTAGTCCTGCGCATTAAAAGACAAAGAATAAAAGGTTTTTCAAGGGGCTGGATTTCTTTTTTTCCATTCACACTCTGGCTTTCAGTTCCTTGTCCCTACCCCTCGGAGTGGCTTTTCAGCTGCTGGTTGAAAGACTGGCAGTGTGACCTGAGCACAGCACAAGGAGTCACAATTCCCGGCGTTCTAATCTCGGGTCTGACGCTAACCTTTTCTGGGCTTGTCCAGTCCTTGGCCCCACATGGTTCTGTTGATTGACCTCTACCCACCACTGCTGCTATTACAGTCTTATGCCCCTACATAACTCTGCCATTGGACCTCAGTCCTGACCTGCCACCCCCCTCACTGTTATCACCCTGGGCCCACTGTACCACTGCATTTCTATTTTAAATTATACACAAGCACTTATATTTAGGAAAGAAACAAAGCGGAGCAAAAGACTGGTCTGTGATGATGCAGAATTCTCGCCATTTCTTGCCAACAATGCTGGTGAAAGGGTGATATTTATTGTAGACCAAATAGAACTGCATTAAAGGAACAGTAAGGGTGTCAGATCAGGCACTCCAAAATTGGGAAGTGCCAGAATTTAATTCTGCCCCCCCCCCCATATGATACAGTCTTTGATTACATGATCACATATTTTTTCCTATGGGACCCCTGCCTCATTCAATGCAGCAGATGGACAACGCTCACTGAATGAAGCAGCTGATCGAGATTTCTGTTCATCTTGCCCTGTTTAGCATGTGGCCTCATGTCTACCAGCCAAACCCTGCGCTAAATGCAGAATTTTGAATTTCCTCCAAGCCTAGCGCCTGAGTGCTCCATCAGCATTAATGGGTTTCTCTTCACAACACCTATGCGAGGCAGGGAAGTATTCTTTAGAGCTGGTCGGAACTCATCAACAAAACACTTTTCCACTGATAAATGCTGATTGGTCGAAATGGAAACTTTTTTGTGGGAAAGCATTTTGTGCTTTTGAAAAAAACATTGGACAATTTTTTTTAAAAAGCCTTGAAATAGTGGAAATGTCCTGTTGTGACATTTTTGCAACAGAATGTTCCAAATTTGCGGGTTGAAATTACTTTCATTTAAAAAAAAAATTTTTTTTTTATTTTAAAGGGTTGAAATGGAAAAAAATGGTTTTGAAATTATCAAAACAAAATGCTTTAATTGACCCAAGCCACTTTTTTGGATTCTCAAGACTTCGACTTTTCATCCCAGTTTGGTATGGGACCATTTTTTCGAAATCTTGAAAATGTTCCCAGGATAGGCAAACCATTCCCCACCCCGGTGTAATATTGCTATCCCCACAGTTTTTCTAGGTCTTAGTGCAGTGCCTTAACCGTAAAACTATCCTTTCTCTTTGTGTACACCTCCACCTTATTCACCATGCACCTTCCACCTTCAGATGGAAATGAGGCAAGGGGCCTACGGAGAATGCCCTCATCACTACACAGCCCTGCTTCTTTCACTTTCCATCCTGTGCACCGAATGTCAACAGGGGGCCTGTTGAAAAAATAGCACGTGATCACGTAACAAAAGACTGGATCACGATGCACATGCACAAGGGGGCAGAGTTTAGTGCTGTGGCTTATTACCCCAATCTGGGTAGATTTTTTTCAGAGGGACAGCAAAAGGTACCTGCTTGACCCCAGGGCTAACCTGCTGCCAAATGTCTAGTTCCTGCTCAAAACCCCAAAGGTGCTAGAGCTTGTAAAAAACAATTGGAAAACTGGATTACAAGTGGCAAAGCCACTTTTTGTCTCAGCTCATGTTCTCCGAAATGGGAGGTAAATGTTTCCAAACCAGTTTAGCCTGAGGCAGCAGAGACGACCAATCCCTGCAGATAGTGGCGGGGAGGGGGCAGAGGGCAGCCAGCTTCAGCAGTGTTATAGCACATGCTCAGTACAAGCCAAGCAGCAAATTGGGGGGGAGGGGATGTGACCCTGTATGCCCCCCTTCCCCCACCATGCAGCCCATATGCGAGGCCGGGAACAAGCATGGAATATTTTATCCCAAAGAGTTAAAATTTGGCAAAGTTATAAGCCACTGAAAACAAATGAAGTGCTAGGCAATCGATAGGGCCGCACGCTAGATTCGACTTTCAGCCCATTTATGGGAAACCCGCAGCTTAGAGTAATGCTGGTTGGCAAGTAGCTGTGATCAAAGGTGACAATTTGAATCATCTGAAATCCCCAGAGCTCCAAAGTCCATGGTGACGCCTGCAGTTGGCCACAGAGCGGGTGAGAGGGAAACAATACAAACAGTCAAGGCAGTGATAAGTTAGCTTTGGCTTTCAAATGAGAGCTCGGGTCTCTGGAGTTCTTTCTCTTGATCAGTCCCACACTCTGCCCGGCAGCACTTGTGTGTCAAATGCAGCCCTGGTGTAACGTCACTGATGGAGCTGGGTGGTAACAGCGCTGGATTTGTCCTGTGTCTTCACTGCACTTTACAAACACTAGCCAATGAGCCCTGAACTGGCTGAGCACTGAGAGGGTGGATTCGCGGACAGTGAAAAGCTCCAGGCCAGATACACAGTGATGCTCCGAAATGGGCTGGACTCCCAACCAGATTTTGAACCCCCCAGGCCCAGTTCTCAAGCAGTGGGATCCGAGCAGCTTCACTTGCAGTTACTGGTATCCTGAAGTAGGAGAATGAAACCTCCCTGCGGTTTGCTCCAGCTCGTTAAGAAGATGGGGGCCATTGATGAAATTCAGCTCCAGACCTGGGTTCAGATCTCAATCACCCTCCACGTTCAGGGGTGTTAAGATCTGGGTCTTTGGCTCGGGCTCACTAGCTAGGTTTTAGCTTGGCCAGGGTAGAGGGCTCAATCTACCTCACCCTGCTGCCCTTCCTGTCCCCGTCTCGCCCTAGGCTTTCAGCTGGGAACCCTGCCAGGTGCTTTTGGACGTGACAGCTGTACGGTGCCGTCCCCTTGTTGCCTGCAGTGTATCTTTTGCTTTCAGTTTCAGGGGGAGAGTATAAAGAACCCCAGATAACAGCCTAGGGGCTAAGAAGAGACAGATCGGAGCTCCCGGCCAGGCAGCAGAGTCAAGATAACCATGGATGTGCAAAGCCCACCCCAGGTAAGTGGGTGAGGGGCAGGATCTGCTAGCTAACCAGGACAGACAGAGGGAAAATATGTTATTTTAATTTTCACTGTTGCAAACCTGCCACCACGCAACCCCTCCACCCCCCTCACCCATCTTTCTTTCTCTCCATTGTTCCTCTCCCAGCCTCTTCCCTCCCACTCCACTCCCCCCATTTCTTTCTCAGTCTCCCTCTCTATTTCTCTCCCTCGCATCATTCTCTCTCTCTGGAGACAATCTCTGTGGTACCAGCACCTGTGCACCCAAATCGGGAGAAAAAAGTCACTTGCTTCCACATCAGGTCTGAAATGCTCCTCTTGACAATGCTGATGGCTTCAGAAGGGGCCACGGATCAGCTGATTTAGAGGTATCAAGTGCCCCCTTTCCACACCAATGGACTCACCTTACTAATGTAAATGGACCCATGAATCTACGTCACTCTCCTGTGGACTAATTGTGAACTCAGACTTGGGCTTATGTTAATCTTTTTGTTCTGCGTCTAGCATCGTGGGGTCCTGATCCTAACTGTTGTTTGTAAGCACTACAACAGTGCAAATAACAAATAGTAACTAAGGGCTGCCAGCCCCTGCCCTGCTGGTCTGAAGCCAAAACTCTTTCCTTCCATCCTGATGAATCCGTGTCCGTTTCTCAATGTGGCTCTGAGCAATTGTCCTGGGGTTTAAGACCCCGTCCTGAGCATAGACAGAGAGGAGAGTCTTTCCTATTTACAATCAAGCACCTGATCACACCCCCAGAATAGCCAGTCATGGAGGCAAGCGCCCACAGCTGCAATCACGAGAGGAAACCAGGCCTGCTATAAAGGGGAGAGCACAGAGAAGGAAAAGGAGGTAGAAAGGCCTGGGATAGTAAGATGGTGACAGCCCTGCACCAGGCTGCCTCCAGGAAAGCAGCCAGGAGACTGCAAGCCCTAAAACGGAAGGGCTGATAGACTTATTTGGAGGTGAGGGTCCAAGAACTGATCTGATTGAGAACAAACTCAGGAGGGTCAGTTAGGAGCAGGGGCGGCTCTATGTATTTTGCCGCCCCAAGCACGGCAGGCAGGTGGCTTTCGGCGGTGCGCCTGCGGGAGGTCCGCTGGTAACGCAGATTTGGCAGCATGCCTGTGGGAGGTGCCTTCGGTGTTCCGCCGCCGAATTGCCGCTGAAGCCGCGGGACCAGCGGACCTCCCGCAGGCATGCCGCCGAAGGCTCCCTGACTGCCGCCCCCACAGTGACCGGCAGGCCGCCCCCTGCGGCTTGCCGCCCCCGGCACGCGCTTGGTGCGCTGGTGCCTGGAGCCGCCCCTGGTTAGGAGAAGGTGAGACACCCTCCCCCACTGACAGACCGTGCCAAGAGGTGGCAACAGCAGTACAGTCTCCTTCAGCCCTGTCTCATCCAGAGGCAATGTGGAGCTTGTGGATCTGGGATGCAGCTATAAGGCCAAACCCTCTGCTGGTGTTAAACCCACTCATTTAAAACCCAGTTTCCAGTAAATGTAAACTCTTTAATGTTTTTTGTGATAGAGATGTGGGGGGATACCAAAAAGAAGCTTAGAAAGCAACAATTTCATTTTTCATGAAAAATGAAACATTTTGCCAAGGTGTGACCCCAGCACCTCTTAATGCCAATTGGCAAGGGAGTGCCGAGGGGTTATGAGAAGCTCCTGATTCTGGGATGCACATTCTGATTTACCAAAGAATGTCACATGAGGTCTTAAATGACTCGCTGGTCATCCATATCACTGTGAAATATACGTACAGGTACAGTACTTTGCAAGGAGCTGTGTATCTGTACCAGAAACTTATGTTCTTAGGCATGTCTGTTAAAAGTGGGTCACCAAAAGGTGACATGCCCTAGACCAGTTCCTCCAGATCGGAGCTAGGAAACATTTATCTTCAGTGGGGATGTAAATTAAGCATTGTGAGATAACACAAAGGCCCGTATACATACAAAGTCAAATGTTAATGAAGAGATGTGAAATCAACAGGAAAAAACAGCCCTGGGGGCGGGGGGGGGGGGGTGTTATCCTGTCTATGAGCAAAGACAATGTTCTTTGGGGGTATCTCTAGAGGTTAAAGAAGACACCCTATCTCTTCATGGAGGAAATAAAGAGACAGTGGTTTTGCTTCATAAGAAAGGGGTCTCAGCCAGGCTTGCTTGAAGGGGCTGCAGAGAATGTTGGATGAGAGAAAACTGCAGGTTTAGTCTCTAGAAAGCTTGTTATGACTTTGTTTTATATGTATCCATTTGTTTCCAATATTCTTACTCCTGTTATTTGAATCTCTGATGACAAACATTCCTGCTTTCACTATAAATATCTCTGAGTGCTGTGGAGGTCAGCAAAGGGCTGGTCCTGAGCTGAAATTTACAAGCTGGTGTGCTCTGTTCCTTTGGGAAGAGCGGGACTGGTGGTTCTGTCAGTGCTGGGGGCATAAGGGGCTGGACGCTGCTGGGAATAGTTAGAGGACTCAGCGTTTGGTGTGCACCTATTGCTACCTATATAGAGTGAGTGAGGCGGAAGCAGATTTACAGTAAAACACAGGGTGCCCTGGCATGGGGCCCCCCAACGACAGGGGGCCCCAGGGACGGGCAGCTGCGGGGGCAGAAGCTTGGTCCTGCCGGCTCCTGCTGCAGGCTCCACCCCCACCAGCAGCCAAGCTCCCCTCTCCCCCGCCTCCTCCCCCAAGCCTGCCGCGTTCCCGGCCCTCCCACTCCCTCCCAGCGCTTCCCCCGCCGCCGAACAGTTGTTTGCCAGTGCTCCGGGCGCTTGGGGGAGGGGCGGGGCCACAGCCTGCTCCCCTGCACCCTAATTCCCTCCCAGACCCTGCACCCCCAGCCCTGACTCCTGCACCCCCCACACACACTCCCAGCCATGACTCCTGCACCCCCTCACCCACACCCGGCCCCCTGCCTCCCTGACTCCTGCAACCCCCCACACCCCATGCCCCCTGACATCCCCAGCCCTCTGCCCACCCTGACTCCTGCACCCCCCCACCTGCACCCCTCACACCAAACGGGAGCTGCCCCAGGTAAGCGCTCCACACCTCAAGCCCCAGCCCTGAGCCCCCTCCCGCATCCTAACTCCTGGCCAGACCCTGCACCCCAACCCCCAGCCTGCTCCTGCACCCTAACTCCCTCCCAGACCCTGCACCCCCAGCCCTGAGCCCCCTCCCGCACCCTAAGTCCTGGCCAGACCCTGCACCCCAATGCTTTTTTACATTTTTTTTTTATAAAGCGCTCTTATCCAAAGCGCTTTACAATAGTTAACTAACGGTACAAACAATATTTGGAAAGATCATTAAGTGGTCCGTCGAGACCCTCAGCGATTTTCAAGTGGTCTGTGGAAAAATAAGTTAGACTACAAAAACAATCAAGGTACCTCACTTTATTTTCATTTACTTCCTATTACTTATAGGAGGAGGATGAAGAAAAAAAGAAAGAAAAAGGGGGGTGGGAGGGAGATAAGAGAGAATGTTCTTTTTCTTGGCTGGGTCCCAAGGAGGGCCCCCAAAAATGAAGCTGAGCACAGGGCCCCACTAACTCTAAATCTGCCACTGGAGTGAGGTCTGCCGAGGCCTGGAAGGCAGCGTTTGTATTGCCAGAAGCTATTGGTCTCAGGAAGCTGATCCGCAGCAGGCAGAGACAAGCCTGCTTCATGCTAAGGGCAGGGGGTGCGGCGGTGCCTCACAGCTCGAGATACCCTTAGGGAGCATCACACGGGGTCAAAGGTGCATTTTGTGGGACGGATGGATGTTGGTTCTGCTTTGAGCAGAGGGTTGAACTAGATGACCTCCTGAGGTCCCTTCCAACCCTGATATTCTATGATTCTATGATTCTGTGGCATATTACATGAGCCGGATAACACAATTGTTCCTTTCTGGCGGCTATGTCTGACTCTTTCACTTCTCTCCCTTGCGTGTTAGTTGCAGCAGAGGAATGGCTGCTCACCAGTCCAGGTAGCTCTTCCCACCAAGGGTTGCGATGGGACCTTCAAAGAGGTCACACACCTCCACCCCTTCCTCATCGGCCCAGCAACTGACACCAGAGTGTCCCTGACCATCAGCAATGGCCCGAAAACCCTGCAACTGGAAGCCGATCTCCGTGACACGGTCGATCAGATCAAGAAGCGGATCATGCAGGAGAGGAAATTTGGTGGCTTGGGGTCCATCAGCCTGTTGTATGGGAATCGGGAACTGCAGGGCTCAGAGATCCTGGGGCGGCAGAATGTGAAGAACCAGGCCACGCTGTTCATCGTCCACAGATGCAATGGGGGATAAATGGGATTAAAGAGTCACAAGGAGAAGCATGCGTTAGACAGAACGCATGCTAATTGCTTGTTTCTACTTATCGATCTATCTGCTTGCTATGCACAGGCACCAGCCTCCTTGGTAACAAATCCAAATGATCATTTTTGCTTCATAAAGTATCATTTCCATGCTGTAAAAGCCACCTGCTTGAGTGGGCTAAAGGATGTCAGAGGGCTAAGGGATGAAAGGCTGGAACTGAATTTTTGTAGGCAACTGGCTGAGCCAGTTTCTTTAGTTAATTTTTCTTACTGAAATCCAAATAAATCTAATAAATGTGAAATGCTAGGCTGCCCGTGAACTCCAACTGTAATTGCACAATTCAGAGAAATGCAAATAAAGATCATAAAAATTAACCACCCAGCTGGATTTCTTTTCTCCTTGTTTTTGACTCCTGGTCTCTCTCCCTCACACACTCTCGCTGAAGGAGGGGCAGGGCGATCTGATTTGAGCACTGAAAAAGGAGCCAGGACTCCTGGGTTCCAATTCCAAGTCTGACACTGACCCACTGCTTGGCTACTCCAGTCCTGGGTTTCACATAGTTCTGCTGATTCACCTCCACCCACCTGGCAGCTCTGCTACTATTCAACATAACTCTGCCAATGAGTCTCAATCCTGACCTGCATCCCTCCCCGCCACTGTCATAATCCTGGACCCACTCTGCCACTGCACTCCTACTTTAAATTCTGTACAAGCACTCACATTTCGCGAGCTGGGCACTCACACTTGCACATGGGTGGTGGGTGAAACTTCCCCTGGGGGAGGCGAGCTCCTAGTCCTGCCTCTTCTGTCCACAGCCCCGCCCGCACTCCCCACCTGCTCTGCCCCAGGCCTTGCCCACACCCGCTGCTGACTCGCCATTCACCTCTTCACCCCCCCCCCAGATCCCCTCCTCCGCTCATCTCCTTTCCTGCCTGCTGCTCACCCACCTGCTGCTCACCTCCTCAACCCCCCGCCAGACCCTTTTCCCGCCCACTACGAGACCCCCACCACCTGCTGTGCAGCTGGCTCGCTGCTCGCCTCCTCACATAAGAACATAAGAATGGCTATATTGGGTCAGAGCAAAAGTCCATTTAGCCCAGTATCCTGTCTTTCGACAGTGGCCAATGCCGGGTGCCCCAGAGGGAATGAACAGAACAGGTAATCTTCATGTGATCCATCCCCTGT
The DNA here is from genome assembly GCF_002925995.2 of Terrapene triunguis. Taxonomy (NCBI): domain Eukaryota; kingdom Metazoa; phylum Chordata; order Testudines; family Emydidae; genus Terrapene; species Terrapene triunguis. Next base: position 2,361,218 of record NW_020664441.1, on the reverse strand, counting down.
CGCTCATTCCCAGCTTCTGGCAAACAGAGGCTAGGGACACCATTCCTGCCCATCCCGGCTAATAGCCATTGATGGATCTATCCTCCATGAACTTATCTAGTTCTTTTTGGACCCCCATTATAGTCACTCACCCTGCTGCCACGCCCCACTGTGACACCCTCTCCCCTTTTCACCTTAAAGCACTAATAACATTCCCCAAGGAAACTGAACAGGCAACAGGTATAGCTCAGTTGCCAGATAGATTCTCCTCTGCGTGGCAGGGAGTTCGGTGTACGCTGTATAGAGAGAGAAGAAAAGCCAGGCTACCTGCGCCAACCTGAAGCCTAATCTCTCCTTTTGAAAAAGCGCTTGTCATTGACAGCCTGCATTAATCACCTTTCTTACACAGAATTCCCTGCCAGACACATTTACTTAAACTGAGTTTGAATAAAATGACTAGATCAAGAAATAAACTCACTGGCTCTGTCAGCTCCTCCTTGAGCCAGGTCAGCAGTTACTTCTTCGGGGTATGAGATTAACGGAAGGGTCGTCATTTGGAAACTGTTTTTAACCCCAATAACACAGTTTCCTACAATAGAAAAGCCAGCTGAATGTGGCCAAAGGCTTCCTGGGCATTGGCAAATGCCTCTCAAATGGCTTCATTACCACTTTAATGGCTCTTTAACAGTTTCAGCTATCTCTGCTACTAGGTCTCTGGAAGGCTTTTTCACTGTGTAAAGTTACTCAGGGATCCCCTCCGCTCGCCTCCTCACTCCCCACTGGCATTCTCACACACACACACACACACACCGTGCCCTGCGTGGAGGGGGGTTTGAGGAGAGACACGGGCCGGCAGCTGCAGGGACCTCCGAAGGGGGAAGGGGATGGGGTAGAAGAGAGGAAGAAGACTCACCCCAGGCAGCAGCAGCAAGCCGTGGGAGCTTTGGGGAAGGGTTAGAGCAGGGAGGAGAAGAGGCGAGGGGGGGGACCATGGCCCAGGTGTCGGGCAGCAGGGATGGCTGTGCTAGGGGAGGCAACGCCTCCCCTTGCCTATTATACCTACCACCCATGCACTTGCAGACCGAGCCAGTGGGAGTGTGGATGCTCAACAGCTCTGAAAAATCAGATTCTAGGCTTCTCAGGTGGGGCACTGGGTTCCTGAGACTCTCACAACTAGTGGATGAATGTTTCCCTGGCCCTCTCCGTGCCTCCATTCCCCATCTGCAAAATGGGGACAACAGTACTCCTTACCTACCAGAGGTGCTATGCCGATAAACCCATTGATGCTGGTGGAGCACTCGGGTGCTGGGATGATGTCTACCATATTAAAGCCCAGGAAGTAAATAATTTATTCTGCACTCAGTGCAGGGTTTGGCTAGTGGTCAGTAAACAAGGCATGAGGCCACACACATTGAATGAGGATAAAAAGAAGTATTATGCCTCTGTCATAAATGTGACTGGTGCACTGAATGAGGGAGTGGAAAAGAAGAGCATGTGATGATTCAATTAAAGACCAGCATAATGCAAATGCATAAGGGGGCACAATTATAACTCAGGGACAGCAAAATGTGCCTCTGTGACCCCAGCGCTCATTCCCTACCTGTACCTTGGGGGGGGGGAGGGGAAGAGGAAGGAAAGGAACTACACTTCTTAAAAGAAGACTTGGAAATGTGTCTGGAACTGGCAAAAGTACTATTTTCCCTAACAGTGTTGTGAGCGATGGCTGAGCCGTTTCTGGGGAAAGTTGGCCAAAATATTAAGCCTTAGGCAGGGAGCAACCAAGGAATATTTGATCCTAAACAGTTAAAGTTTGGCAAACTTATAAGTCACAGAAAGCAAGTGAGGTGCTAGGCAGTTACAGGGCGTCACTCCTTACTCCACTTATAATACTTTGGCCCATTTCCAGGAAACTCACATCTTTGAATAGTGATACACTAGAACCTCAGAGTTACGAACACTTTGGGACTGGAGGTTGTTCATAACTCTGAACAAACTGTTATGATGGTTCTTTCAAAAGTTTACAACTGAACATTGACCTAATACAATTTTGAAATTTTACTATGCAAAAGAAAAATGCTGCTTTTTAACCATCTTAATTTAAACGAAACAAGCAAAGAAACAGTTTCCTTACCTTGCCAAATCTTTGTTTTTTAAACTTTCCCTTTTTTTTTAGTAGTTTACATTTAACACCACGCTGTATTTGCTTTTTTTTTTTTTTTTTTTGGTCTCTGCTGCTGCCTGACTGCGTACTTCCGGTTCCAAATGAGGTGTGTGATTGACTGGTAACTCTGATGTTCGTAACTCTGAAGTTCTACTGTATTGACATTCAAACGTGGCTGATGGCTTTAATCTTCTCTTGCAAACCCTGCAGCTCCAGTTTGGCTGGTGACAGGTGACGGTTGTCACAAGGACTGTTGCAATTGGCTATCGAGTGAGTGGGAGGGCAACAATGTGAGGAAAATCAACTCGGAGGCCAATACATTGGCCTTGGCTTTTGAATGGGTGCTCTAGTGCCCTGGTTTCTTTCTCCTGAGCATTCCCATGGTCTTCATCATATTCAGCGCTTCCATGGCACTTCCGGACCACTGCCTCCGTAGTGTAACTTCACCCCTGTCAGCAGGGCTGTCCTGAGGATTTATGGGGCCCTATGCAGTATTATTAAACTGGTGCCCCTATGCCCGACAGCATCCCAGGCTCACATGTGTATTTTAGATAAGTGTGGTCTTCTGAAGGATTTATTTAAAAAACTATATGTCTGAAGATCCAAGCATTTAAGACTAAAAATGAATACTCAGATTGTGCATCTAAAAATTTATGCAACAATTTTTTAGAGATGTGATTTTATAATCTTCAGCAACACACTAATGAAATATTTTAAAGCAAATTTTAAACTAAGGTCCTGTAGACTAACATGTTCTGAGTAAATATTACAGTAATGCACAACTGTTTTTGTCAGTAAATTCAGAAACTGACAGTATATACCTGGGGGTTGGCAAATGCCTGTTAAATGGCTTCATTACCACTTGACAGGTTTCAGAGTAGCAGCCGTGTTAGTCTGTATCCACAAAAAGAACAGGAGTACTTGTGGCACCTTAGAGACTAACAAATTTATTAGAGCATAAGCTTTCGTGGGCTACAACCGAAGAAGTGGGTTGTAGCCCACGAAAGCTTATGCTCTAATAAATTTGTTAGTCTCTAAGGTGCCACAAGTACTCCTGTTCTTTTTATTACCACTTGAATAGCTCTTTAACAGTTTCTGTGTTGTGCTAATAGGTCTGGCAGGCTGGAGGCTTTTTCACTTTTAAGTACTAGATCCCTTCTGGAGGAAGAGTCACTAGGCTGCAGCAGCCAGCTGTGGTGGGAGCCTGCAGGAAGGGTCAGATTAGAACAAGGATAGGAAGAGGCAGAAAGGTGGACACTAAGACCCAGGCATGCCCCAAATTTTCGGGTGCCCTACGCAGCTGGCAGCCTTGTATGCTGTGTATGCCTAAGGATGGCCCTGCCTGTCAAGTGGATTACATCTAGGGTGAGTGGGTGACCAGACAGCAAGTGTGAAAAATCGGGACAGGGGCTGGGGGGTAATAGGAGATTATATAAGAAAAAGACCCCAAAATCGGGACTGTCGCTATAAAATCGGGACATCTGGTCACCCTAACACACCAGGGATAGATTTGGCTGTATGTCTCTACAGCGCTTTACAAGCACTAGCTAATAAGATGTAGCCTCATCTTCCTGGCTCTGCAGAGCATTGCAAGGGAGTGTCATGGAGACTGAATAGCTCCAGGCAGGATCCCGCGCGATGTTCAGAAACGGGCTCAAGCTGCAAAGCCCCAGTCCAACACCACATCCAGATTTCAGACCTCTCAGAGGCGGGGGTGCGGCAATCCAAGGACCCAATGCTTTACAGAGAAGCAGTGATGCCTTTTGACTTCATTGGGAGTTATTTGTACACTGCAGGGGGGAAACTGGGCCTCCTGGGTTGGTCCAGGCTATTATGGAGCCAGGGGCCACTGGTGAAATGCAGATCCAGAAATGGGTTCCGATTTCAGACACCCTCGAAGTTTGAATCTGGGTGTCTGGGGCAGGCTGTCTCTAGTGATGTTTGATCCTGGGCAGCAGAAAGCACTCCAGTCACCTCCCCCATCTCCCCTTCCTGTCCTCTTCCCCCGGGTTTGATCTCAGGGGCTTTCCCAGGCCTGGCTGCAGAGCAAACAGTTTCCTTTTTGGTCTTGCAGGGGCTTTTGACTGCTAGGGTGAACAGACAGGCAGGTCGGAGCAGCGCTGGGTGGGACACTGACAGCTACAGAGAGAAACCGCGTGCAAATGGATAGAAAAAGAGGAAGATAGAGAGAGGAACTCTCTCACCACCCTCCTCCATTTCTCTCTTGATCTCCCTCTCTCACTGTTCCTCTCCCTTTGTTCTAGCGCTTGATTTCTATGCTGGCAGCAAGGAGCACCCTTGAAGGAGGCACAAAGTCTGTGGGGGAAGGAAAGGAGGGAGGTTGGAGGTTGGCCTCCCTGTCGGGGAGCAGGGGAGAGGTGACCCTGCAGAACATGCTGGTGGACACTGTGTGACACAGGGCCTCAAAGGCAAGGACCAGACGCTTGGCTTGGCCGCGCAGCACGACTAGAAGCCAGAGACTCCAGTGAGGTGCACGTGAGATTTCTGAAGCAACGAGCCAGGTCACTGATTTTAACAGCAGCATTTTGGATGGATCGGGGCGGGAGAGTGGGGGCAAGTATCACCCCAAAAATATGTTAGTGAAACAATGTGCTAAAAGCAGCACTAAAGGAGCTAATGAGACAACTCAGCAGACAAACAATCCACACGCACACAATACAATACATAATGCAAGCACATGCAGGTGTACTCCCAGCCCTGTCCATTACACTAGGAAGAGAGGATACAAGAGAATCACCCCACTTGGGGTTCAACCAATGGTATGTGTGGAGCTAGCAGAGGGCAGAGTCTGACAAAATGCATCATGGCCATATAAAGGCAGGGGGTGGTCAATGGAACTGCCACCAATGGAGGGCAAAACACAGCCCAGAGGAGAAACGTAGGAAAATATCCCGGCTACTCAGCCCAGCTGCTGAAAGGCCTCAGGCCAGGGAATGGGAAGAAGGAACGACAGCAGCAAAGCAGCAATGGGCGGGACAGGACTCTCAGAAGCATGGCCTGGGATCAGTGGGGATAGTGGAAATCTTAGTGGTGGGATCCAATGAAGCCAGGGGTCTGAGAAGACATCTCCATGCAGTATGGAAATCTGTCTAGACCTGCCTGATCTCAGGGTCTTTGTTAACTACCGGTGGTTTCCTTGAGCTCAGAGTAAGGAGGGAAGTAGCATAACAAACCCATGGCCCCTTAGGACTCCTGAATGTTTGATCTCCTCGGGATCTCACACTGACAGCGAGGACAGAATAGGGGGTCCTCCTGCTCCAGAAGATCAGTCCAGTGGGTGGGGACAGATGTGAACATGATAACTTAAGAAGTCCCATCTGGCTGTAATGTCTCAGATTCTCTTGCTTCTCTACCTGGCACATTAGGTTAATCTGAAGGGTAGCTGCTCACCAAGGCAGCTGACTTGTCCCACCCATGGGTATGATGCCTAAGACAAACCTAAGACAGAGGGGGGTCCTCTGAGCTCTTTAAGTTTGATTACCCTGTAAAGTTATTTTCCATACTGATTTTACAGAGATGATTTTTACCTTTTTCTTTAATTAAAAGCCTTCTTTTTAAGAACCTGGTTGATTTCTCTTTGTTTTAAGATCCAAGGGGGTTTGGATCTGTATTCACCAGGAGTTGGTGAAAGGAAGGAGGGGGGAAGGGTCAATTTCTCCTTGTTTTAAGATCCAAGGAGTGTGGGTCTGTATTCACCAGGGAATTGGTGAAGGTCTCTCAAGGCTACCCAGGGAAGGGAATTAGCTTTGGGATGGTGGCAGCGGACCAGAACTAAGCTGGTAGTTAAGCTTAGGAGTCCTCATGCAGGCCCCTACATTTGTACCCTAAAGTTCAAAGTGGGGATACAGTCCTGACAGTGCCTATAAATGGCTCCCTCATGGTTGGCATGGTAGCTGTTACAAAGGCTATCTCACTCCTCCCCTCCGCGTTCTACCAAGGCTCCCTCAGGTTGCCCTAGGTACTATCGGTCCCTGAGAGCTACCATTGAACCCATTGGAGAAGGAGACAGGTTTGGGATGATATCCCTCCCTTCCTATGGGGTGGGACAGCTAACCCAACTCTACAGAAGACTGTCTAATACCCTGGCCATAAAGAAACGCATAAGTTCTGAGCTGTACCAGCTTCGACTGCTGGCTTTGCAAAACCGTCAAGCCCTAGATTATGTGTTAGCCTTACGGGGCGGGGTATGTGCCCTTATTGGAGAAGAATGTTGTACCTATGTCCCAGAGTTTTCACAGGATATTAACAAGCATATCTTGTCAGCCAAACAAGCCTGAATCAGTGGAAGGCCCAGGAAGGAGAACCCACTATTTTAGATTTCCTTTGGGGTTGGCTACCTGGTTTAGGGGAACTAGGGGGTATAGGGGGAAGTATTGTTCGCATCTTGTTCACAGGTGTTGTGATATGTTTTGTCCTTTTCCTTTTGCTCACTTGCTGTAAAGTGCTCATATGTAAGATTTGTACCTCCCCCTTCCCAGAGGTTCCTTTATATTCTCTTATTGATAATCCTGATTGTATGGAGCTTAATCGCATTTTGTCTTTAGAGTATGAGAAAACTCTGACAAAGGTTTGTTGAGTGTTCTCAAAGGAGGGATTGTTGGTGTCACTAGGCATAGCTACCAGGTAACTCAGGGGAGTGGAAGGCCAAAGAGCCGATCTGCTCTGGGCCTACCTGAGCCACAGTGACTCCATCTTGTGAACTCTCACCTACTTCTATGCTATCTGCTTACATGTTGAAGCAGAAATGTAAGGGTCAGCTTTTCTCTAGCATACAGCTGCTGTTTTGCTCAGACTGCTGTAAACAGGCCTTGCAAGGCCAAAAGATAAGCAGACGAATGGGAATTTTTCTAATTGTAACTGCTACAGAAGGGAGGGGTGGGAGGGGTAAGAGGGAGTAACAGAACAAAGGCTTACACAGAAACAGCTTGGAATATAAAAGGGAAAATTTTATTTGTATGTGCTGCACTGGATTTGAGACATGCTGGTCTCCTAGTGCCATTTCAGAGCTCTGAAATAAACTTGGCTCGCTTTCTCCCCTCCGTGTCTTTATTGGTGCCAAGCACACCGGGCGACGAACCCCTGTTTGCCATCTCAGGGCCCAGTTCTGGGCAGGCAACAACAGGGTGACATTCTCTGGTACGCAGGAAATCAGACACAATGATCAAATGGTCCCTTTTCTGGCCTTAAAATCTACATATCAGGGCAGCTCTATGGTGGTTGGATACCTTCCCATCATTAATTGGTGGGGGCAGAAGTAACTGGTGGATGAGAGGTAGGGCCAGTGTTGTACGAAGTCTATGGAATTAGCTGCTCCATGTTTTGTGGGGGGTAGAACGTATTGCTTTGGCCAGGGAAGGATGAGGGGGTGGGGGAAAGATTTAAATTGGATTAGTGAGAAATTGCCTCTTCCATCCCCCACCCCTTTAATTGCTCGCCACATTTTTTACCCAGCCTGTTTTCTCTCCTCCATTTTACAGTAGGAAGGGGGAGAAAATCACAAGGACAAGGGGGAATGGAGGGACAGAGCACCCCCAGCCAGAGCACTCAGCTACTCCCACCCTCACCCCGGAGGGGCCGAGCTAGAACGAGGGCAACCCTTCCATCATCCCAATGGGCAAGGAGCTACCAGGCACTCTCCACCCCACTGGGGCCACGTAACCCTGTTACTAATAAATACACACATGCCCAGGCTGAATAAACACAGTGAGTGTTACAAGAGGGTATTGCCCAATTACTATACACTGCACAGGGAGGGGAGCTGGAAATCCCCACGCCAGCAGCAAATGTTTTCAATTTCAAACACACTGGACGTGAGGATTTGGTTAGGACCCATCTCAGTGATGTTTTTTCTTAAGCACAGTAAATGGATCAAGTCCCCTCCCCCTGCATTCCTGTTTGTCACTTGCAGACTTTCTGAAGTCCTGGCTGCTGTACCCTGAGACAACATCTTTTGCTTTCAGTTTCTGCAGGCTGGGGCATTTTAGTCTGAATTCCAGGGGTTTTCCATGGTGATAACCCAAACATCCCGGAGGGAATGCCCTAGGACCAACAGAGCTGCACAGCAGAGCTGCCAGGCTAGTAGGGTGACCAGATGTCCCGATTTTATAGGGACAGTCCCAATTTTGGGGGCTTTTTCTTATATAGGCACCTATTACCCACCCCCACCCCCATCCCGATTTTTTACGCTTGCTGTCTGGTCACCCTACAGGCTAGAGCCATCGAAATAATAAACTGTGGATATGGGGCAGCTGCTACCTAAGAGAAGTGGGCGAGGTGGTTCTGCTGGCTAACAAGGACAGCCTGAAAGAAAGGGGTGAAGGAGGAACAAGGACAACAGTGCAAAAGAAAGGATAAAATAAAGTTGAGTTTATTTAATTTTGCAAACTTGCCACCCCAACAACCCAGCTTTTCTCTTTCTTTATCAGTCTTTGTTTTTCTCTCCTCTTTCTCCCTTTTCACATTCTCACCATTTCCCCCTCTTTTTCTCTTATCCCTGACCCTGTTTTTTATCAGTCATTGGGATGATCTCTGTGCCTTTGTGTTGCCAAAAATAAGGTAAAAGGAGCCACTTGATTTTCAATCAGGTCTAAAATCCTCACCTTGCGAATGTTTAGGATTCTTCCCCCCACCCCACCCTAGTAAGATTTGTTTGAATTGCTAACATACGCCTTTTCCATATAGAAGGGGGTGTTGGGGGCCACTGGGCATAGCTACCAGGTAACTCGGGAGAGTGGA
>NW_020664441.1:2316836-2322322 GCF_002925995.2 Terrapene triunguis | reverse complement strand
CCCCGCGGAATGCCGCGCCGCGCTCCTCCTGCCGCCCCTTACCAGGTGCCGCCCCAAGCACTTGCTTGGGTGCCTGGTGCCTGGAGCCAGCCCTGATGGGTAACTCTTGTTTGGGGTGCTCTAACCCTTTAGCATATCTGTAAGTCCTTGACCTCAAAGTATTTTTTGTTTTTTTTTATGAAACCAATTTGGGTTTGTGCCAATCTTTAATCTGACAGATGTTATGTTCCCCCTTTGACTTCTTCCTTTCAAAGAGTACAATTACCTCAAGCTTTGGGTTGAGAGAGCCCTGGGTAAAATGACTGGACCAACTGAAGCAAGTTCAGACCACTGAACAACTAACCCATTGGCAGGCACAGCCAATTCTGTGCAATCCTCCTACCAAAAAGTTGGTGTGCTCTCCAGGGCACAGGGAAGGGGCCTTATTACTAAAGTTCTACCAACTTCACAGCCATGAAAAATGCACCCTGGACCATGAAATCTGGTCTTTTGTTTTTACCCTATACTATACAATTTCATGGGGAAGACCAACATTTCTCAAATTGGGGGTCCTGACCTAAGTTCCCTGTAAGCTGTGCAGCAGCCTATTTAGTGTCAGGCAGGCACTCAGGGAACCAGTCCAGATGGGACCTGCTGGAGGGGCAGAACCCTTCCCCAGCCCCAACCTGCCATGGCCAGGGGAGAGGGGTCCATAGCCAGGGGGTGCTTAATCCCCCTTCCCCTAAAAAAAATGAGCTCTATCTACTGCAAAGAGAGGTGGATAGAATGGGGGTGCTTGAGGGCTGCATGTAATGTGGGAAGCCAGCTGTGTATTTACATAAAGACTTTAATCATCAGCTGAGGTACTGAAGTGGTCCCATGTCTATCAGAGGCTGTCAAGGATGTCCATGGTCTCTGACCTGTGATTTCACCATCATCAGACTAAATGACTCATCCAAGATCACACTGGAAATTGGTTGCAGTGCCAGAAATTGGATGCAGATTCCCAGACCAACCTTCCTCTGCAGGCAGTAGAGAGGAAATAACACTTAAGTTGTCAATCTAATAGTCATTTTGCCATGTGTGACCAGACACATGGTAAAATGACTATTCGAGTGACAACTTAAGTGACCCTTAACTAATGCACTAGCTCTCTGCTAGAGAGTTTTCTTTATTTTTCTTTATTTTCTTCTTGCTGTTTGACTACTACAAATAAAAAAAAAAGCCCCCAGCCTTTCTGGGCACTTCCCATTCTCCAGCCAGACTACATCTTGTGATGCTATGCTATTGTGATGCTTGCTGGGGTACCCAGGGTTGTGAGAGACCTTGCTACCACCTGCCCTTAGCATGAGCCAGCTGTGTCTGTGCCTGCAGTAGGTTAGCTCCCCAATGTCAACAGCTTCTGGCAAAATGAGCACTGCCTTTCAGGCCTCTGCAGGTCCCCTTCTCTCTGTACAGATTAACAGGCACACTCCAACCTCTGAGCATCCAGCCCCAGCTCCACTGGATGCTCACAGAATTCAGAGCCGGTACTCCCAAAGAAGTACACCCTAGCCTACCAGTTCCACCTCTGCTCACTGCTCTGCTTAACACACAGCACTTGGATATGTTTATAGTAAAAACAAGAAGAAATTTATTTAACAAAGATCAGAAATTCATGATGAAACAAGTAGAATTAATGGAAACCAATGGTTACAAACAGTGGTCTGCTGTTCCCCCACCGGTCTGATCCTCTCACCCTACCCCCATGCTGCTTTAACCCTACCCCCTCATTTCTGGGGGAGGGGCCATAGTGGTTTAGTGGTACTGGAGCCAGAATCGTGTGCCTGACCCACCACACCTTTCATATAAAACAAAATCAGAGCATGCTGTCTAGAGAAGACATTCCTCGGTCTTATAAAGATTAGCACAGCCAAAGTTTGTCTCCCAGCATCAACCAGCTGTGATCTTCTGTTCATAACAAGCCAGCTGGCACCTTGTCCTAGGGTGACCAGACAGCAAGTGTGAAAAATCGGGACGGGGGCGGAGGGTAATAGGAGCCTATATAAGAAGAAAACCCAAAAATCGGGACTGTCCCTATAAAATCGGGACATCTGGTCACCCTACCTTGTCCCCTCGTGAAAGGTAACTGGTGTATCGCTGCACCCCCAGATAAAGTACCAATGAGCCATTGTCTTCACTTGCAGATAGGATAGCCTCCTGCTTGTTTATTTCTTCCAGTAAACTCCCTTTCTTGAAGATATCATACTCCCTTCACTAGTATTAGGCTTAGACTGAAGCTGGGCATCCACTGTGATTTTAATTTACATGTGGTCAAACTGATAGATAAGCATCTCTTGTCTGAAAGAAACTTTTTATCACCTTCTGGTGACCAGCCCCAAGTCACAGACCTGAAGAACATAATTTTCAGTATATATTCATATCTCCTTACACATTATCCATACATACATTTTGCAATGAATATGAGGACCAATGGGACACAGGCTTTCAGGAAAGACCTTCCATAACACCCTTTGGTGAACTAGTATGTTGACACCAGACCCAGCGATCTCTGTAACCCTTTACACCCCTTTGCCCTCTGCCAGTTGGCTCCAATAGGTCCCCGGGTCCCAATCTCCCATGGTGCAATGTGGTACCTCAGCAGAGAGAAGACTGTGGTGTATCATGGGAAATGTAGTCCTTCTGGACAGCACAGCCCATAGAGGAGAATGGGAGCATGAGGCACCTGAAGTACACCTTCCACGAGACACCATGACAGCATTTCCCGATCAAAATGTTTTCAGTTGAAAATTAAGGGCCAGAAATGTTTGTTTTTCACCAACATTTTTTCAGTTTTAGTCTGAAAATTTGGGGTTTTTTGATTTTTCACCAAATAGTCAAAAGTTTCTACAGGGGGAAAAAAACATTTGCAGAGCAGCTCTAACCCTTACTTACGCTGAGCAGTAACTTGCTCTGGGAACAGTCCCATTTAAATCAACATGGGGATGGGATGCAGACTCTGGCCCTTCGACCATAATGTCTTTGGGGCAGGAACTGCTTCTTACTAGGCGTATGTTCAGGACCCAGCACAATGGGGCCTTGATCTCGATGGAGCCTCTGGGTGCCACTGTAATACAAATAATAATAACAGTCAAGTGACTTGCCCAAGGGCATGGAAAATCTGTGGCAGAGCCACATTCAAATTCAGATCATAACAGCAAAGCCCTGGCTGGGATGATTTAGTTGGGGATTGGTCCTGCTTTGAGCAGGGGATTGGACTAGACGACCTCCTGAGGTCCCTTCCAACCCTGATATTCTATGATTCTGTGATTCTATGACCCCCTGGGTCCACCCAGATCAACCTGCCCCCAGAAGTCACTGTACTAAGCTGGGGCTAGTGTGCTGCACCATTCCTATATGTACTGCAGAATTGGTCACAGGCCAGGAATGGCTGTTATGGTGATACAAGGGAGGTTACAGGTCAGGATAGATGAGGACTGGAAGTGGTGGACACAAGGCCAAGCTTGGGGCAGGACTCCAATTATTCCCGCTGAATAGCAGTTTCTTCTAGCTCCTCCTCACCCACTGGGAAGAGAGTGAATCTTGGAAGGAGTTCCCCTTCCCTCCCACTGACACCCCACAGTGTGAGAGAGAGAAAACGGGGAGAGTGAAAGTCACAGGCAAGGAAAGGGAGAGAAAGACAGGGCAAGAGAGGGGGACAGAGAGGGGACATCCCAAAAGCCAGAGTAACAGTAGGATTCACTGTGAGGAGGTTTTGTTTATTTGTTTTTGGTTGGGGGATTCAATGGTTACGTTTCCCTTTCATCCTGAGCTTTGCACTTTTTACCCGGCCCCTCAACAGCAGCCGACAGCTCCCCAGGTGCTGCCTCTCTGCTCACCTGGTTCACATGCCAGTCCCACCCCTCCACTCACCTTACAAAGCTCCAGTCTCACAGATTCCCTAGCTATGAGAAGTGGCTGTGGGGTAGGACTTCTTCCTTAACACCTTCAGCCATGGGGCTGGGCTGTAGGTATTTTGTGGGCTTAGCGCTGCTCTGGTCCCTGGGGACAGCCCTCGGACAGGGGGACTTCCGCAGGGTCAGTTTTTCTGTCTTGCAGCGTGGATATGAGTATGATTGTGGAGACTATGGGATGCAACTGCTGGTCTTTCCCAGCCAGGACCACACCGTCCGCTTCAAAGTTGTGGGTAAGTAGCTATGGGGTATGCTTAATAAGCAGCTAAGGACACCCCCATCTATGCTTGGGTTCCCTTTTAAATGAACATGCTGGAGGGTTTCTTGGAGGCTATTGATATTTTCCCTGTCTCCCATGGGTAACTCTAGCCTTTCATGTGGACTACCTTCCTCTGTTAATTGTACATCTAACTTTTCAGTGTCTACTATAACTCTTTCTAGCTTAATTGCTGTCCTTAGCACTAGGAGGTGTTTCTGACTGAGGAAGCCAGTAGGTGTGATCTGGCTGACTTCAATAGTGCCTCTTCTGACTGTAAGACAAGGGCCTGACTAGGATAATGCTCTGAAGGGATGCCTCCCAATGCAGGAAGGCCTCCCAAACTCTGGCTTGGCCCCCTGAAACTTCTCCACTCTAGGACTCACACCTGACTGTGCAATAGATGCTAATATTGCTGTTTCCATGCGTCGCTGCAAGACAGCCCTTCTACTACTAGGATTTGGGGCCCTTCTGCTCTCCTTGGTGGATCTAAGAGAAACTTGTCAAATAATGGCTGCTAACCCAAATCCAGCTACCCAAAGATACCACTGATGGAATAAGACATAGTCCCTGCTTCATACGTTGCAGCCTTCCTATGTCTCTGCACTAGAGTGCCTTAACTTACCCTTACCCATGGGTGAAGGTTTGTCTGAGTGTGACACTCTCAACAGATGAGTTTGGGACTCCCTTTGAAGTTACAAACTGCTCCATCTGCCTCCACTGGATCACATCTGGCGAAAAAGGGGAGGTGATCTTCTCAGCTGGCTACAATGGCTGCCATGTGCTCAAGCAGGTGAGTGAGTTGGCACAAGAGGCTCCAGTGCCTCCATCCCTGCCGCTACATTGAACACCTGCCTCTAAATCCCTATGTATCAACATGGAGAGGTTCATGGCCTACTATTTAGGATGCTTGACTGTCCCATTATTGACGAGATCCAGCTAGTGTACTCAGGCTGCTGCAGTGCTGTATATTCTTCCCTACCTACTGTCACACAGCCTATGCTAAGATTGCCAACCCTCCTGGATTGTCCTAGAGTCTACAGGAATTGACGATTAATCTTTAATTAAAGACAGTCATGCGACACAACCTCCAGGGATATGGCCAACCAAAATTGGCAACCCTAGCCTGTGCAGGGGGTCTGGGCTGAGCAGCCATGGACACTCCATTGCACCACAATCTTAGTAATCATTCTGCATTCATTGCAGGATGGCCGTAACCACCTGAGGGTCCGAGTGGAGGAACTACTGAGCACCGGGGCCATCGCTGCCACCCGTGACGTGACCATGACCTGCCCCAA
>NW_020664441.1:2309635-2316826 GCF_002925995.2 Terrapene triunguis | reverse complement strand
CGCCCGGTGCCCCAGCCGCAGCCGGGCCTGGTGCGCCCGGTGCCCCACATCTATCCTCCACCTAGCAGCATAGGTGTGTGTGTGACCTCTAACTGGTTTGAATGCATGTGGGTCCCCTCTAATGGAAGGCTTCATGCTCCACTTCTGACTCCTGTGTTAGTCTTCAGGGGAGCTGCACCTTGTCTTTTGCTTTTGGCTGCCATCTTAGAGCTGGGGTTGACAGTGTTGTAATCCATGCTCAAAAATGAGATTAGTTTAGAAATCCAGTTCCTTCAAATAAACTCAGGGGAGGAGGGGTGGCTATTTGCCTTCTGGTTTTTCAAAGCTTTAGGGGGAAGGCACTTGCTTCAAAGTCTGAGTTTCTTTGGGGCAAAATCCAGTCACATGCACCAATGTGTCCTTGTGATTGGCTGCTCAGAGGGGTCTCCCCTGTTCCTCCAGTATCCCAGGGTTTGGGATCTGATGTTGTATTGGTTCAGACCATAACCGCAAAGCCCTGGCTGGGATGACTTAGTTGGGGATAGGTCCTGCTTTGAGCAGGGGGTTGGACTAGATCTCCTGAGGTCCCTTCCAACCCTGATATTCTGTGATTCTATGACCCACAGCCTTGGGTCCACCCAGATCAACCTGCCCCCAGAAGTCACTTGCAATCGGTCTCCTGCTCCCCTCATTCTCCCCATGCATCTCGCACAGGCTCTCCACAGCTCATAATCCCTCTGCACTAATAGTGTCCTGTCTAGCCCTCCCCCTAAACCAGAGTGGCAGCCACTTTGCCTGTAGGTACAGCTTCGGTCTCATTGAAGAAAGTGGAAATTAGCAGCCATGTTTGAGGGGCACTTCCTCTGATAGGCTCTGGGGAAATGGTGGCCATCCTGCTAGCTTCTGTCCCATTAGCAGTAATGGGAGATGGTGACTTTATGAATTTTTCCTTTTTTAATAGAGTAGGAGTCTGATCACCATTTCATGAGGGATAGAAAAACCCATTCCTGAACTGCTAACTGATAAGTTGGAGTTGACAACACTAGCTGTGTTGAGGGAGGTGGGGGTGGGGGCTCTCCTCTGACGTCAGGAGCCTGAATTTCCATGTGACATTTTAAGGCTGGTATCCGGCTTAATGCTAAGAAGGACAACATGCAACATCTGGAGGCCTGGGGTGGGGCTCTGAGCACAATGCTGTCTGAGGTGGTATGTGGTTTGAGGCTATGGGGGGGGGGGGGGGTTGTAGGGTGAGCTGGGATGGAGGACCACTGTGGGAGCTCTTGCAGCCCTTTGGGGAGGAGGGTTGGACTGGTGTTGCGGTCAGCCAGTTGTCCAGAGGTTGCTACAGATTTTCAAAAGTCTCTGGGGAAGGGTCTCTTGTGATCCCTTCAGAAGATCTCCAGATCTCCTTAATCCACACCCTGCTGTTCTAGGTGCCCATCTCACACAGGAGCAGTGCCGCGTGGTGGCTGGGAAGATCCCCTGTGCAGATGCCCCAGGCCGAGCTGCTTGCTTCCAGGCTGGTTGTTGTTATGATGAGACTGACCCAACTACCCCCTGCTACTATGGCAACACAGGTAGGAGACCTGCCCTCATGTCAGCTTATGGAGCCTTTTGCCATCTCTGTCCTGGGAAGCTTGGTGAGACACCATCCTTCTCAGATGAGTTTGGTCACCACCTACTAGCATGCTGAACTAGACTTGGATACAACTTCTTTGTATCTCTTACTCTGGGCTGCAGTTGGCACTAGTTGTCTGCAAAGGGATTCCTTCCTACATGACGGTCTCTCTCCTCAGTTGCCCAATGCCTGGCAGATCTTAAGAGGAAACACCAAATGGCAGAGGAAGAACCATCAGACAGTACAGGCTGGTGCTCCATTGATCTGATGGTGGATAACTGTCAGCTTGTCTCGTTCCTGCGCAACATGAGCTGCAACCATGCTGTGTCGGACAAACCCACTTACCCCCATGAGGTTTCATTTGATAGATTCCAAAGCCAGAAGGGACCACTGATCATTAGTCTGACTTCCTATATAACACAAGCTATAGAACTTCCCTGAAAATTCCTAGAGCAGATCTGTTAGCAAACATCCTGTTTTGGATTCTCAATCACTGACCCTGAGCAAACCATTCCAATGGTTAACTACCCTCACTGTCAAAACTACACCTTAATTAAATATTTGTTCCCTGTGTAGATACTTAACCTTCTTTTAGTCTAAAGCGACAGAATTTGGTCACTACAAGGCATGTTCTCTATTTCTCATGGCTCTTCTCCAAATCCTCTCCAATCTATCATTTTTTATTATAGGTTAGTGTGGCATGGACCTCTTGCCTAACTCCTATACCAGGAACATCTATACTTAATCCTGCTCCTTTGTGTTGCAGTCACTGTTCAGTGCCTCGTGGATGGTCACTTCGTTCTGGTGGTCTCCAGGGACATGTCTGATCACCCCATCATCCTGGACAGTGTCCGGTTAGCTTATGCCCAAAGAGGGTGTGACCCCATCAGGATGACAGAGGCTTTTGTGATCTTCCGCTTCCCCCTCATGCAGTGCGGCACCACAGTCCAGGTGAGGACACACCCACTGGAAGGGTGAGTGCTGTGCTCAGGGTCTTGGGGGACTAACCCGCCCCATGTCTCAACTCTTCCAGGTGATCCATGACAAACTGATCTATGAGAACCAGCTGATCTCTGGCATTGACATCCAGACTGGGCCAGAGGGCTCCATCACCCGGGACAGCACTTTCATGTAAGTTGGCCTGCTCTATTGACTAGCAAGGAAGTGATGGTCAGCCCTTCCACAGTGGAAGTGGGAGGCCAGATCTGATCCATCAATTTTCTACAGCCTCTCCTGAACATCTCCCAAGTCCTTTGGTGGACTACAGGTATTGATTACCTGCAGTCACTGACTTCCCTTTCCTGAGTGTGGTGCAATGCACCTGATCCCTAATAGAGCATGGGGCAAAATCTTGCATTGTGAAGTGAAGGACCCCCCTATGCAGCTGACCGATCAGACACAATGTAAAACCCTCACTCTTGGACAAATGCTAACATTGGTGAGCCTCACCTCAGTCCCTGGAAAAATCATGGAGAAGGTCCTCAAGGAATCCATTTTGAAACACTTGGAGAGGAAGGTGATCAGGAACAGCAAACATGGATTCACCAAGTGCAAGTCATGCCTGGCCAACCTGATTGTCTTCTATGATGAGAACTGGCTCTGTGGATATGGGGAAAGTGGTGGACATGATACACCTTGACTTTAGCAAAGCTTTTGATACAGTCTCCCACAGTATTCTTCACAGCAAGTCCAAGTATGTATTGGATGAATGGACTATATAAGGTGGATAGAAAGCTGGCTAAATTGTCAAGCTCAGCACGTGGTGATCAATGTCTAGTTGGCAGCTGGTATCCAGCAGTATGCCCCAGGGCAAAGGCACGGACTTCCCCTCTTTCCCATGGGTGCTCAGCCCCCTCCCTGCCCCTATTCTACCTCCTTCCCCCAAATCCCAGCCCCTTCCCTGCCTCCTCCCCTGAGCATTCCTGCTCCTCCCCCTCCCTGAGCATGCTAATGCTGCCAAACAGAAGGCCACAGCTGTTTGGCAGCAGCCAGGCGGGAAGCACTGGGAGGTAGGCAGAGGAGCAGGGACGCAGCGTGCTCAGGGGAGGAGGAGGTGGGGCAGGGGTTGAGAGGTGCTTGGGTGCAGAGCACCCACTTATTTTTCCCTATGGGTGCTCCAGGGCTGGAGCACCCATGGTGTTGGCACCTATGCCCCATTGGTTGGTCCTGGGGCTGGTTTTGTTCAGTATCTTCATTAATGATCTGGATGATGGGATGGCTTGCACCCTCAGCAAGTTCATGGATGACACTAAGTGAGGGGGGCGGAGAGAGAAGAGGGAGGTAGGCTGGAGGGTAGTAATCTAGAAAAATTGAAGGATTGGGCTAAAAGGACAAGTGCAGAGTGCACTTAGGACGGAAGAATCCCATGTACTGCTACAGGCTGGGGACTGACTGGCTAAGTGGCAGTTCCTACAGAAAAGGACCTGGGGGTTACAGTGGATGAGAAGCTGGATATGAATCAACAGTGTGCACTTGTTGCCAAGAAGGCTAACAGCCTATTGGGCTGCATTAGTAGGAGCATTGCCAGCAGATCGAGGGAAGTGATTATTCCTCTCTATTCAGCACTGGTGAGGCCACATCTGGAGTATTGCATCCAGTTTTTGGGGGGGGGGGCCACTACAGAAAGGATGTGAACAAATTGGAGAGTCCAGTGGAGGGCAATGAAAATGATTAGGGGGCATATGACTAATGAGGTGAGGCTGAGGGAACTAGGTTTATTTAGTCTGCAGAAGAGAAGAGTGAGGGGGGGATTTGATAGCAGCCTTCCCCTACCTGAAAGGGGGGTTCCAAAGAGGATGGCGCTAGGCTATTCTCAATGGTGGCAGATGACCAAAGAGAAGCAATGGTCTCAAGTTGCAGTGTGGGAGGTCTAGGTTGGATATTAGGAAACCCTAATTCACTAGGAGGGTGGTGAAGCACTGGAATGGGTTACCTAAGGAGGTGGTGGAATCTCCATCCTTAGAGGTTTTAAAGGGCTAGCTTGACAAAGCCCTGGCTGGGATGATTTAGTTGGAGTTGGTCCTGCTATGAGCAGGGAGTTGAACTAGATGACCACCTGAGGCCTCTTCCAATCCTACTCTTATGATTCTAAATGCCACTTGCTATGTGATCTCCAATGACAAGTAGGCACAGTCAGTCTGACCTGAGAAGGCCACACTGAGGGATTGATAACTCACTACAGGGTTGGTAGGAAGAAAGCTTGGATAACAGTTGGTGGCAAAATTGAGAGTGCTGCCAGGAGAGATGTGACTACAAATGAGCAGGTGCTTCTAGCCTGTCTGAGAAGGCCTTTTCTCCCCCTCCCGCAATGTGGCCATGCTCAGGCACTCCTGCGGAGTCCAAGTTGTAGGGAAGAACATCTGAGTTGCTCGAAGGGTTGATGGGAGACATCCAAGGATGCCAGTGCATCCAAGTACTGATAAGGCCTGACCCTGCTTGTCCCAAGTGCTAATAACATCACTGCCAGAAGCAGTATGGCCTCAATCTGAATTCAGAGCATCAGCCCTTGTCTCCTCCCTCTGCTCTCTCCTGTGCAGCCTCCATGCTCGCTGCATCTACAATGCCAGTGACTTCCTGCCAGTCCAGGTGGAAGTCTTCTTGCCCCCCACACCTGCTCCAGTCACCCAGGCAGGACCCCTCCGGCTTGAGCTGCGCATCGCCACAGGTAGGTGACCCCTCACTCCAGCACAGAGATCCCATCCCCTGAAGGGCCACAGGCATCTCAGCTCTGCTCTCCTCCTGCCGTCTCCCCACAGATGTGAGCTACACATCCTATCTCACAGAGAGAGACTACCCTGTGGTGAAGGTGCTCAGGGACCCTGTCTTCGTGGAGGTTCGCATCCTGCAGAGAACAGACCGATCCCTGGTTCTGGTTCTGCACCAATGTTGGGCCACCCCAAGCGCTAACCCCCTGCAACAGCCACAGTGGCCCATCCTGGTGGACGGGTGAGTGGCTGGGATGGAGGGGGAGCATGGCTTGGAGAAGAAGGGAGTTTTCTTGGTCCATCATTCTCTCGTGTCTTGTTCCCAGGTGCCCATTCCAGGGAGACAACTACAGAACCCAGCTTGTGCCCATGGGCCCTGCCTCATCTGAGCTGCCCTTCCCAACTCATCACCAGCGCTTCGTCCTCTCCACCTTTGCCTTTGTGGACTCTGCCTCCCAGGTGGTGCTTGATGGACAGGTGAGAAGGGGTCTGCATATAAAGGGGGTGAGGAGGGGGAAGTCAGAGGGCAGGAGCTCCTACTTTAGTTGGGTACTGACCTGCAAATTGTCTGAGGTGCTGCATATATGCAACCAAACTGATAGCTCTGGATTTACTTCCTGGCTCCTAGCAGCACTGGCAATCACTCACTAACTCAATTCTCACTTGTGTGGATTTTAGGTGTACATTTACTGTAGCGCCTCCACTTGCTACCCCTCCCGGCTGGAGCGCTGCAGGACCATGTGCCCATCAGGCGCTGCTACAAGTAAGTCTGAGTGGCTTCATCTGTGTACCAGTGGTCTGAGATCCATGTGGGTTTCTACAAGCTCCCATCCCAAATACCAGAGGACTCATGGTGAACAGAGCTCGGTCTGTCCTGCTATATACTTACTGCAATGAGTTCAGCCCAGCTTCTTATGTACCTCTACCATGTACTGTAGTGCTAGCTAGGGTATGATGGGCTAACAGGAAGAGGTTAAAGGGCAGTTGTAGGAGATTAGGCCATGCTCCACTGAGCTCTCCAGAGGCAATTTCTAGTGTCTGCTACTCCTGAGGAAATGGCCTTTCTTCCCATCTTCTCCCACACTTCAAATAAGCAATTCATGATCTAATACCTGGTACCACAACCTGTCAGGAGGCCTGTAAGGGCTCATGGTTGAGTCCATGGTGATACTGCATCGTCTCACATGATGCACTCTCACAACCAGAGGGCCCTGGACAGACAGCTCCCTAACTCTCCATTCCATCTCCCAGGAGGCCGCCGGTTCCTGGATATCAACAATGGGACAGGAGAGCCCCAGGACCTGGTGCGTTCTCATGGCCCCATGATCTTCCAGGAGAGCCCCAAGCCATGGAGAGAACAAGTCTATGAGAACAAGGGTGAGTTCTGTCCTACTAGGGTTTTACAGAACTGACATCTTGCACAGTAACTTGGAATACAGCAAGTCAATGCTGTCTAGGGGGTGCTAATCTAAATATGTTAAATGTTCATGGGGCTACATACAGAAGTCACTCCTTGACTATCCATAATGTAAGCTAATGTTGTCTGAAACCATACCTGAGTGCTTCTCATGAGTGGGCAAATGTCCAAAGAAAATAAGGAAATAACCCAACATTTAGGATGTCTTAAACAAGAGCACTTAAGGAGCACTAGCACCTTTGATGGTGACTTATATGCCCCAAACCTCCTTGGCACTCAGTGCACTGGGGCTAGCATTGCTTCTGTCCTCTATTGGATGGCTATCAATGGGATGGTGATTTTAGGGTTACCATATTTAAAAAAGAGGACACCCTGGCCCCGCCCCTTACCCCGCCCTAACTCCCCCTCCTCCCTCCCAGCCACGCGAAAAGGGCTGCCTGAGCGCTACCGGCTTCACGGTTTGCCGGGCAGCC
>NW_020664441.1:2308935-2309235 GCF_002925995.2 Terrapene triunguis | reverse complement strand
GGAGGAGCAGAGCAGCTGGAGCCGGGGAGGAGAAGTGCCCGGCCGGTGGCTGGGGTCCGGAGGCACGGGGGCTGCCCGAACGCGGTAGCGCTGGCTCAGGCAGCTTGGCTCTTAAACAGAGCCGAAGTCTGAGTCTGGGGAGGAGCAGAGCAGCTGGAGCCGGGGAGGAGAAGTGCCCGGCCGGGGGCGCAGGGTCCGGAGGCATAGGGGCTGCCCGAAGCCCGAGTGCTACCGGCTTCATGGTTTTCCGGGCAGCCTCCAGACCCTGCGCCCCCGGCTGGGCACTTCCCCTCCCGGGCT
>NW_020664441.1:2294303-2308835 GCF_002925995.2 Terrapene triunguis | reverse complement strand
TGCCTCCGGACCCTGCGCCGCCGGAGCAGAGCAGCTGGAGCCCGGGAAGGGAAGTGCCTGGCCGGCGGCTGGGGTCCGGAGGCACGGGGGCTGCCTGAAGCCGGTAGCGCTGGCTCGGGCAGCTTGGCTCTTAAACAGAACCGAAGTCTGAGTCAGGGGAGGAGCAGAGCAGCCACGGGAGAGGAAGTGCCCGGCTGGTATTTTTCCCGGACATGTTCAGCTTTTTGGCAATTCCCCCCGGACGGGAGTTTGATTGCCGAAAAGCCAGACATGTCTGGGAAAAACCGGACGTATGGTAACCCTAGGTGATTTACAATCTGTAAAAAGTGAGTTGACAAATCAAGTATCTTTCTGATGAAGGCTGACCTAACAGGTAGGGGAGAACTACTGGGACAGGGAAGTCTAGGTGTCATTGCCACACTTCAGACCCTACAAAAATCTGGATTATTTTAACCTCTTCTCCTACAGGCCCTGTCTCCAGACTGGACCTGACCCTGGTGCTTCTGGCCATGCTCTCACTGGTGGTTGTGGTTTCCCTCATTACTGTGACACTCTTCCGTAGGAGAAGCAACTGGATGACAAGGTCCCAAATATTCCATGGCAGATCATTGTAAAATAAGGAGAGAAAATAAAATCTCTGGATTGCACTAATGTCTTGTGATAGCATGTGTCCCTCTGTGGGAGGGAACAGCAGTTGCTGAGGCTAGGGGTCTTGTAGTTTTTCCCCATTCAGCAGCAGAACAGACCTCTGCAGGGATAGAATCCAGAATAGGATGTGGCATAGAGGGCAGGAAGAAGACTGCAAGCTAGCACTAGACAAGGTAAATCAAATGGCTTTCTCTTGTTTTCTGGGGGGGGGGGGTCTATAGAGGGGAAAAGCCACTCAGCCCAACTAGAGACTTTTTGGTTAACTTTACTGTGAATAGCTGGATTCTAACTCAGCTGGGCACACAGTAAGAACTACTGGTGCTTGCCAACCTAACCTGAAGCCAATGTGAGCCAGAGGACTAACCTAAGTCTGGTAACTAGAAACTCTAGTGTCTTGTTTCTTGGGGGGGACTGTGGCCAGTCACTAGCTTACAGGAGGTGGTGAAGACTTCCCCATTGTGAATGACTGGGAAACCTGATGCTTCAAGACCTTAAGCATCCTGCCTTACAGCTGGGATCTCCCCTATAACTTGTATCTTCTGCTTCTAGACACTTAAGCTATATCTATGGGGCAATCCAAAGTGTGGCTGTAGTGCTCATTTATGTCTGTGTGCTAGCTTTCATCTAGCTAGTTGAAACAACAGTATTGGAAGCATGGACTGTACAAGACTACCAGGGACTTCAGGTAGTACTCCAGTGCTGTGCTGCTGCTGTTCTACAGCTTGATCTGGCTAGGCCAAAACTGCCTCAGATACATCTACACATTCACCTCTGACTGACTGTGATTGTCTACACTGCAATCTACCCTTTTCCATTTGCACTAGTTTCCTTCTATCTCTCAGTTAAGAAAACTACAGCCCTCCAGCTCCTCTCCAAATCCCCTTCCAACAGCTTAAAATCTTCTCTCCCACTGATCCTACCATGTCAACACCCTCCACCTACTGTAGAACCCCCCCCCCCCCCCCCCCCCCCCCCCCCCCCCCCCCCCCTCCTTTAGACCCCCCCCCCCCCCCAGGGCCTGTCACTCTAACGTGGTGTAACTGTTCTAACTCATCTACTGCCATCTTCTTGGGTAGCCTACTGTGGGACCTGATCCTGCAGACACTTAATGTGCATGTGTTAATGACTTCATGGGGACTTCACACATGCATGGAGTTAAGCACATGCTGAGGGTTGGCCAACCAACACAAACTGTTCATTAAATGTCAAGGTTTTGGATTTTTTTTGTGTGTTCATTCTGCAATAGGCAAAACCAATGCCTCAAAACTCTTAATGGAAAAAGCAAAAGGCATGTGTATCCTAGAAATGCATGAGCACTCTCCTGAGATGTAGGAGACACAGGTTTGAATCCCTGCTCTGCCTGACTAGGTACACCTGTGTATTCCTGCATCCCAAAATGGAGTGGTGCAAGGTCAGGGTCTTGAACTGTAAGAGGGTTGCAGCAGGGATCATGCTTTTGTTATGCTCTATTTAAAAAAAAAAATCACATTGTGCCAAACCATCATAACAAATTGGAGCCTGGAGGTTTATAGGCACAAGGCAATGAATTTGTCATTTGCTAAAACCTCAAAGTGTATATAAAGATCATGTTGTAGTTGTAAGGACCTTTTGCTTCTGTGCTTAGGTCATGTACTTGGGGACTAACAATGAGAATTTTTGCTAAAACCTGGGCACTTGTCAGCTAAAAGCAACAGGAGGAGAAAGACTTGGGTGTATTGGTTCATCACAGGATGACTGAGGTTTTACTGTGATGCAGCTGGGAACAAGGCTAACCCAGTCATGGGATGCTCAGGTGAGGTTTTCCAGTAGAGACAGGGAAGTGTTAGTACCATTATACAAGGCACTAGTGAGACCTCATCTGGAATACTGTGTGCAATTCTGGTCTCCTATGTGTAAGATGAATTCAAACTGGACCAGATACAGAGAAGGGCTACTAGGATGTCCAGAGGAATGGATAACCTCACTTATGAGAGGAGATTGTGAGACTTTTTTGTTTAGCCTAACTAAAAGAAAGCTGAGAGGAGATATGATTGCCCTCTCTAAATGCATCAGAGGGATAAATATCAGGGAGGAATTCAGTTGAGCACTACCGTGGACAAATGGATATAAACTGGCCATAAACAAGTTTAGGCTTTAGATTAGACAAAGGTTTCTAACCAACAGAGGAGTGAGGTTCTGAAGCAGCCTTTCAAAGGGAGGTGTGGGGGGGCAAAAAACCTCACTGACTTCAAGCCTGAGCTTGATCTGACTATGGAGGGGATGGTATGATGAGACTGCCTACAATGGCATGCAGCTGATCTGTGACTGCTAACAGTGAATATCTCCAATGCCTGGTGATAGGACACTAGATGGGGAGGGCTCTGAGTTACTACAGCGAATTCTTTCCCTCGGCATCTAGCTGGTGGGTCTCTCCCACATGTTCAGGGTGTGACGAGCTGGGACTGTTCTTAGAGTGGTCTGTGAGTGCTGACAGGGGAGTGTGGCTAGGATGGTCTGCATTGGGGGAGGGGAGACTGACCGACAGAGAATACCTGAGCATGTAACATGAGAACCCAGGAAGGAGTGAGAGGCGAGGTGGCACCTTTGCCCGGGAAACTGAACAAAGGCTGTGGGAGGGGTCGCTGAAGGCAGAGTTTGAAGAGCTGGCTAGTGACCATGGCTGGGAGGCAGATGGGGCTCTGACCTCCCAGGGGGGCTAGGGTGCCCAGGGACCCCAAGATGGACCTAACTGGGGGGGGGTCCTGTTGTCTGCGCCTGCAAGACCTGTCTTGGACTGTATTCCTGTCGTCTAAATAAACCTTCTGCTTTACTGGCTGGCTGAGAGTCATGGTGAATCGCAGGAAGCCGGGGGTGCAGGGCCCTGAGTCCCCCCACACTCCGTGACAACTGGTGGCAGCGGTGGGATGTACTGCACGCCGTGGACGGCGCTTCCTGCAGTAAGTGACTGGGGAGAAGTAAAACGAAGGGGGATTGACGGGGACCAGGCGTGCTGAAGAGTCAGAGAGAGACGATTCAGGGGGTGAGTGAGCCCTGGGAGTGTGTGACCAGTGAGAAGGACTGTTGCAGTAACAGGGTCCCCCGGGGGATCGCAGCGAGCGGTCCCGGGGCAGAGGAGTCTGCAGCTCGACCCTGGCAGAGAGGTGGTAACCTGAAGAGGGGCTGGCACACTAGGGGTCCCCCTGGAACGGTGGAAAGCGGAGAGCGCAGGCTGGCGAGCAGCCAGCAGGAGCATGTATGCTAAATGCCTCAAGAGCGACCTGGTGGAGCTGTGCAGGCAGAGGGGGCTGCGCATTGGGAGGTCCACCAAGGAACAGCTCATTGCCCGGCTGGAGGAGAGGGATCGCTTGGATGAACGGAGCCCTGTCCCTAAGAAAAGCCGCCCGGCGGATGCAGCGTGGGCCCCGGGGCCTGACATGGCTGGGAGGGGTCAGACTGCTGCCGAGGACATCCCGAGACCCTGCCTACCTATGCCTCGGGGAGGGGTTGGGGGAAGCCCAGCAAATACCGA
This sequence comes from Terrapene triunguis, assembly GCF_002925995.2. Taxonomy (NCBI): domain Eukaryota; kingdom Metazoa; phylum Chordata; order Testudines; family Emydidae; genus Terrapene; species Terrapene triunguis. Next base: position 2,304,679 of record NW_020664441.1, on the reverse strand, counting down.
GGGCACCCTGACCCCGGCAGCCAGCAGGGGATCGTTCCGGCGGAGCTCCCCGTCCCAGGAGCGAATGTGACAGGGAGCTGAGACTGAAAGAGCTCGAGCTCGAGATAAGGCGGCAAGAACTGAAGCAGGAGCGGGAAGAGAAGGAGAGACAACGTCAGCAGGAGGAGAACCAACGTCAGCATGAGCTGGAACTGGCCAGGCTGAGGAGCAGTGGGGCCCCAGCTGCGGTGAGCGAGGGGGGACCCAAGACTGCAAAGAGCTTTGATAAGTGCTTGCTGGCCCAGCGTAAGGCGGGGGAGGACATGGATACCTTCCTGACGGCCTTTGAGAATACCTGCGAGCTGCTCCAGGTTGACCCTGCAGATAGGCTCCAATTTCTCATTCCCTCACTGGACCCCACAGCCAGGGAGGTGTACAGCCGACTGAAAGGGGCGGAGACAGGGGACTACGAACTGTTCAAAAAGGCCCTGCTCCGCGAGTTTGGGCTGACCCCTGAGATGTACCGGCAAAGGTTCCGGAATCAGCGTAAAACCCGTGAGGTCACATACCTGCAACTAGCCAACCGGGCGCAGGGGTATGCCCGCAAGTGGACGGCTGGGGCCCAAACTATAGAGGACCTACTTGACCTAGTCGTACTGGAGCACGTGTATGAGCAGTGCCCATCTGACCTGAGGCGATGGTTGATGGACCAAAAGCCAGAGAGCACGCAGGCCAGTTGGCCAACGAGTTTGTGAACAGTCGGGCAGGGGATAACAGGGAGGAGTCCCAAAGGAACAGTCCCACCACAACGCAGAGCGAGAGTCACCATGGGACCTCCCAGCGGGAAAATACGGAAAAACCCCACCAAAGGGGAAGATCCAGTGTCAGGTCCATCCAACCCCCTCGAGGGGACCCATGGGACATGGGCTGCTATCACTGTAGCCAAAAAGGCCACATACGGGCCCAGTGCCCCAGGCTCAGGGACAAACTGAGCAGACCAAACCCACAGAGGGTTGACTGGGTAGAGACCCAGCCAGGCGAGAGGCAGCATTCCCAGGGAAGGGGGGCTGGCAGAGTACCACCTGCTAAGGAGGGAGGAGAGCTCCCGGCCAGCTCCTCTGGGGGGCTGGATGCTCCAGACTCAGGGTTTTTGGTTTATACGGTGGGCGCGGGGCTGTCCCTCCGGAGAGAGTACCTTGTTCCCCTGGAGGTGGATGGGAGGAAGGTCGATGGATACTGGGATACGGGCGCAGAGGTGACGCTGGCCCGGCCCGAGGTGGTGGCCCCAGATCAGGTGGTGCCCAACACCTACCTGACCTTGACAGGGGTGGGCGGAACACCAGTCAAAGTACCCGTGGCGAGGGTACACCTGAAGTGGGGGGGCCAAGGAGGGCCCCAAGGACGTGGGGGTACACCTGTATTTGCCCACTGAGGTGTTGATTGGGGGGGGGACCTGGAGGACTGGCCAAGCAACCCCCAGAATGCACTGATTGTGACTCGTAGTCAGAGCCGGCGAGGAGTACTGCGCCCTGACCTTGGGGAGGGTGCCTTGCCTGAGGCGCAGGACCCTAACCTGGTGGGGAGGGAACACCCAGGGACACGGCTCAGGGAGGCTGCGGCCTCAGACCCAGCCGGCGGGAGGGAGCAGGTGGCCATCCGTGTCCCAGCTGCTGAGTTCCAGACCGAGGTGCAGAAAGATCCCTTCTTGCGGAAGATAAGGGACCTGGCCGACCTCGGTGCGGTACAGACCATGGGGAGAGGTGGCCAGAAAAGGTTCCTGTGGGAGAAGGGGTTCCTGTACCGAGAATGGGCTCCCCCAGGGAAAATGGAGTCAGGGGGGATCAGGAGGCAGCTGGTGGTACCCCAGAAGTATCGCCGCCAGCTGCTGTACCGGGCCCATGACACCCCCCTCTCAGGGCACCAGGGAACCCAGCAGAGGCTGCTACGGAGCTTTTACTGGCCTGGGGTCTTTGTTACTGTCCGGCAGTACTGCCGACCCTGTGACCCCTGTCAGAGGGGAAGGAAGGCCCGGGACAAGGGGAAAACGGCTTTAGGACCCTTACCCAGCATAGAGGAGCCTTTCCGGAGGGTGGCCAAGGTTAAAAGGGGGGCTCTGAACCAAAAGAGCCCGAAGCACAGACCTCCAGACTGGAACGCTGGGAGAAGACCACAGCCCAGTTGGAACCCCAGGGGTATTGGGGTGGGAAAAGGGCACAGGCCGCATAAACCTTCCCACATGCGAACTGCGAATGCCCTCGAGCACCCCCGACCTAAGGGGGGCGTGAAACTGGAGGGGCCTGGTGTAATTCTCACCAAGGAATGGGAGGGATGCTGGGGCATCCATGGGAACGGGAGTAGGTTCGAACTTCCCCGGGTCACTGGCTAAAGTGACCCCGCTCAGTTCGGTCTCGGAGGGGGGAGAGAGAGTTGTCACGGAGTGTGGGGGGACTCAGGGCCCTGCACCCCCGGCTTCCTGCGATTCACCATGACTCTCAGCCAGCCAGTAAAGCAGAAGGTTTATTTAGACGACAGGAATACAGTCCAAGACAGGTCTTGCAGGCGCAGACAACAGGACCCCCCCCAGTTAGGTCCATCTTGGGGTCCCCGGGCACCCTAGCCCCCCGGGAGGTCAGAGCCCCGTCTGCCTCCCAGCCATGGTCACTAGCCAGCTCCTGAAACTCTGCCTTCAGCGACCCCTCCCACAGCCTTTGTTCAGTTTCCCGGGCAAAGGTGTCACCTCGCCTCTCACTCCTTCCTGGGTTCTCATGTTACATGCTCAGGTATTCTCTGTCGGTCAGTCTCCCCTCCCCCAATGCAGACCATCCTAGCCACACTCCCCTGTCAGCACTCACAGACCACTCTAAGAACAGTCCCAGCTCGTCACATAGGGTCTAACTGATCACCATATGTGGGGTTGGGAAGGAATTTCCCCCATGTCAGATTGTCAGAGACCCTGGGGGGTGGGGTTTGCCTTCCTCTCCAGCACAGAGCATAGGTCACTTGCAGGCTTAAACTAATGTAAATAGTGGATTCTCTGTAACTTTGTCTTTAAATCATGATTTGAGGACTTCAGTAACTCAGCCAGAGCTTATGGGTCTATTGCAGGAGTGGCTGGGTGAGGTTTTGTAGCCTGTGATGTGCAGGAGGTCAGACTAGATGACCATGATGCTCCCTTCTGGTCTTAAAGTCTATGACAGAAGAGAGAGGGGGTTCCCTGAAAGCTCAACCATGGCAGCAGACAGCCACCTATAAGGAATAATGCAACGGTGGAGATACAAGTTGCATGCAACTGGATGGGTGCCTGTGCCTTTCTTCCTACCAGCTAAATGACTGTCTACGTTGATTGCATTGTCACATCTTGCACATGAAAGACTTGGTATCATCTTGGCACAGAAGTAAGATGAACGATTGCCTCAGAGTACCAGAGACAAGCCAAAGGGAGTGGTATAAGCTACAATTTTTGCATCAGGCTTGCCAGCACTGATCTGTGCCAGTATAGAACAATAGCAATAAGCTATTTCCTCAACAACCCCATGGCTCATTTAAATGATGCAAAGCTGGGGGCCAATACTGGGTGACTTACAATAAGTCAGTGACTTGGGGGGAGGGGCAGTGTGCTTTCCAGGACTGCAGTGACGGAGAGGGAAGGCTTAGCTAACCGAACTAGCCGGGAGCCGAAATGATAGGGTGGCGGCAGAAGAACAAGTTTCAGACACAAGGGTGCAAGTTCTGTATTTTTTGCTATTGCTGCCTATTAAAACTCTGGCCATCCCCAATTCTAAAGGCAGGGTGAAGAAGAAGGGAGGCCTCAGTAGCATATTGAAAGGCCAATTCTGAATATGTATAAAATGTCATTGACTGGGGTTTCTTCCAGACACTGAGGGTAAGGGATGATTATCCCCTGACAGAAAAGGCCTGCTTCAAAGTCCGTGGGAATCCTTCCATTGACTTCAGAGGGCTTTGAATCAGGGGCAGAGACACTAGACAGGAGAGAGTTGGAGGTGAGGATGAAACTTCTGTAGGGGAAAAGTGCTGAATGTGATAGAAAAATGGCCAAATAAAATGTTTCTCCTGCTGAAGTAGGGAGACTTGGGCTGAGGGTTAGCAGTGCCATGAGAAAAAGACAGAGGGAGCCTAGGAAAAACGCCAGCCAAGAGAAGCTCAAGAGGCCTAAGCCTATGGAGGTGTCCTTACTTCCCATCCTCAGGTTTCACATAGCTCAGGCTGAGGCCTGCCTCGTTCTGTGGAGCACCATACTTCGCCAGGTTAGGTTTCTTCAAGGCCTGATACGAGGCCTCTCTGCTTTTTGACCAGGGTTACCATACGTCCGGATTTCCCTGGACATGTCCGGCTTTTTGGTACTCAAATCCCCGTCCGGGGGGAATTGCCAAAAAGCCGGACATGTCCGGGGAAATAGGGAGGCAGCATAAGCCAGGGTCCGCCTGGCCCCAGCACGACCCGGGTCCGCAGCGCAGCCCAGCCACCCAGCTACATTGTAGCGAGCTCGGGCGGGGGAGGGGGGCGCAGCCGCAGAAGGTGGCGAAGGGGCCACTGCTGCCCCCGGAGGCCGGGCGGACCGTGCGCCCCAGCCGAGCCTGCAGGACCACAGGGAGGCCGGGCCCAGCCAACGGCTCGGGCTTCCCTCACGGGCAGGGACTCCCCGGCCACTGGAGGACCCTTCCTGCGGCCCCATCACCCCGCGCGGCAGGAAGGAGGCTGCGGCGCGGGGCAGGGAGTGCGGCGTGTGCCGGGGCTGCAGGGACCCGCGCTGCCCTGGTCGCCGCTGAGCATCCGAAGCCCCCGCCAGGCAGAGGCTGCCGGGGCAGCGGGGGAGCAGGGCAGGCGGGGTGGTGCAGAGGCTGCAGGGCGAGGAGGAGCAGGGCAGGCAGGGACATAGAGGCTGCAGGGGCGGGAGTGGGTGCAGGGGCTGCAGGGTGAGTGGGGAGCAGGGGGCACAGAGGCTGCAGGGCGAGGAGGAGCAGGGCAGGCAGGGGCAGGGGGGCGCAGGGGCAGGGCAGGCAGTGGGGTGCAGAGGCTGCAGGGCGAGGAGGAGCAGGGCAGGCAGGGGCAGGGGGTGCAGGGGCAGGGCAGGCAGTGGGGTGCAGAGGCTGCAGGGCGAGGAGGAGCAGGGCAGGCAGGGGCATAGAGGCTGCAGGGGCAGGGGGGCGCAGGGGCAGGGCAGGTGGGGGGCGCAGAGGCTGCAGGGGCGGGGGGGGTGCAGGGGGTGCAGGGCCAGTGGGGAGCAGGGGGCACAGAGGCTGCAGGAGCGGGGGGGGGTGCAGGGGCTGCAGGGCGAGTGGGGAGCAGGGAAGAACTTAGCAACCCCCAACCAAGATCAGAGCTGGAGGGAGGAGGGGGAATGTGGGGTGCTCAGAGGAGGGGGCAGAGTTGGGGCAGGGACTTTGGGGAAAGGGTTGGAATGGGGGTGGGGAAGGGGCAGAGTTGGGCGGGGCCGGGGGCAGGACCGGGGCCCTGTGGAGTGTCCTCTTTTTTAAATGTTTGAATATGGTAACCCTATTTTTGACTAGTTTCACGCCTAGCTTGGACTCTGCCAAGGCCACCAGGATTAACCCCCTTAATGATTTTATAGCTCTTTTAAAATAAGATTAATAATCATGGGCCTCAGTTCCACACCTCATCAGAACAATGGCACCTCCGTCAGCCCCTTGCACCATGCCATAGCCCTGTTTCAACACTGACTCAGAGAGAACAGAGTGACTCCTAGCGAATTAACACCACTGTTTTCTGTACCTCCTGGGTTTTGCCCACAGATCCCCCTACTCAGCACTGAGCAGGCCTGATCCTTCCAAAGTTATGACATGTAATGTTAGGTCTCAGCTCATATCCCTTATGGGGTTGGTGATGGGACAAAGCACCAGAGTGACTAGGGGCCAGGACTACACCTGTACAGAGATGATGATGTCACCTGCATGAGGGGAGAGGGGGATCTGTTGCTCTCTAGTGGCTGATTCACATGAATGTTAATGAGTGTGCCACAGCCACTCCCTAGAAATGGTTAGTCCTTTAGCTCAGAAACTCCTGGTTTTTGCTCTGAAGATAATGGAGTTTAAATCTCAGTGTGGGCCCGAGCAGGGGCAGTTAAAATTGCAAGCCAGAGATTGACATACAGGGCAAGGGGGTGCAAAGCAATGGGACCAGAAGACCAGACTAGCAGCATGTGTTGTAGGTCAGAGTTAAGGGTACTAGCAGAGCTGTAGGGGAGGCTTGTTTGGCAGCTGCTTGCAGGAGGCTCAGGGCCCCGTTCTCAATTCCCCAGTCACAGGAGCAGTTTCTCTACACACCTTGCCTGCTGCAAAGATAAAGCATCTTTGAATGAGTTTTCCATCCCTCCACCGATGCTCTCCCCCCCCCGGGTTCACAACACAACAGGGAAGTAAGGAAGAAGCAGACAGTTACCAACTCTCATCATGTTAGTGTGAGTGATGCAATAGTTTGTGCTTTTCTTAAAGCTCCAGCTCCTGGAGTTATGTGAACATACCAGAACATCAGCTTTCCTTAAAAAAAAAAAAGGGTTTCTAGCCCTCATCTTTTTGTTTTATGTTTGTATGGTGCCTGGCACAATGGGGTCCTGCTCCATGACTGGAGCTCTTAAGCATTTCAGTAATACAAATAAATAATAATAATAATGGTTGTAGAGAGAGAGAACCTTGAAAGCATGACCTCTGCAGATTCAAAAGCCAGAAAAGCATTTTAAAATAGCCACAAATTTGTTATTTTTAAAATCTCATGATTTTTAAGGGAAGCTCATGAGTTTGGGGGGCCTCATGATTTTTGAATGCTCAGGGCTTGCGATACTCTAGGCAGTGAGAAGGGTAGAAAGAGCAAGGGAGATAAGACCGAGAGCCCCAACCACAAATAGGCAAAAAACATGAGATTGCTGCAAAAATCATGAGATTTTTCAAAAAATACACTTTAGGGTTTTTTCATAGGTTCATGGATTTTAAGGCCAGAAGGGACCCTTAGATCAACCAGTATGACCTCCAGCATAGCACAGACCAGAGAATGTCACCTTGTTACCTCTGCATTGAGCCCAATAACTTGTGTCTGAGTAAAGCATCTTCCAGACAGGCCACCTGCAGGCTGGTCTACACTAGAAAGTAGGTTGACCTAGGTGTGTCCCTCAGGGCTGTGAAAAATTCACCCTGCTGAGAGACGTAGTTAATCCAACCTATCTCCCAGTGTAGATGCCATGAGCTCACTGGAAGAACTCTTCCATCGTCCTAGCTACCACCTCTCGGAGCAGTGGATTTACCACAGCAACAGAAGTACCCCTTCCGTTGCTGTAGTAAGTGTCAGCACTACAGGGCAGCACTGCAGCTGTAGTGTTTCTAGTGTAGACATAGCCTAATCGAGAATCCACCACTTCCACTGGCAGTCTGTTCCAAGGGTTAATCACCCGACCTGTTAAAAATGTGTGCCTTATTTCTACCTTGCCATGGATGGTGGGTGAACCATGGGCTTGGGGAGGCTAGCCCCCGGCCTGGCCCACCCCTTCAGCCTGAGGCCCCCCGGCTGCCAGCCCCCCCCCAATCCTGGGTTGCCCAAGCACCACCAGCCCTAAAGCACCAGGGCGTGCGCACACACATGGAGCACCAGGCAGGCTGCCCCCAGAGCACTGGGTGTGTGGGCTGTCCCCCTCCCCCAGCACCAGACCACTGGGCAGGCATCGGGCAGCCCTCCCTTCCCCCCCCAGCCCTGGAGCGCTGGGTGGCACGGCCCCAGCCACCCAAAGTCCTAGCTGCCCCAGCTAGGGTGACCAGACAGCAAATGTGAAAAATTGGGACAGGGGGGGGGGGGTAATAGGAGCCTGTATTAAAAAAAAAAACCCAAAATCAGAACTGTCCCTATAAAATCGGGACATCTGGCCACCTGAGCCTCAGCCCGAGCCTAGCAGGCTTCCTGGAAGAGGAGCAGCCGGCTTGCCTGGGCTGGGGTCAACTAGCAGCAGCAGGAGGGGGTCTTGGGGCGGAGCGTGGGCAGGACCATGCAGGGCTGTTTACGGAGGTATAGCCTTCCCAGGTTATTATATGTGCCACCCATGGATTTGGCTGGCTCCAACTTCCAACCACTGGATCTTGTTCCACCTTTCTCCACTCGATTAAAGAGCCCTTTAATAGCCAATCTTTTCTCCCGATTAATGTACTTGTGCAATGTAATTGAGCCACTTCTTGATCTCCTTTTTGATAAGCTAAACTGACCGAGCTCTGTAAGTCTCTTGCTATCCGGCACTTTTTCCAGCTGGCAAATTGCATTTGTGACTAGTGTTCTCTGTACCCACTCCAATTTTTCAATAACCCAATCACACAGAACAAGAAAGAAAAAGGCCTCATTCAATACCATGGCCACCCACACACTGACTAGACCTTGTACCCACCCACTTCCCGGACCCCCATAGGATACACTGACTAGACCCCTCAGATTACAATGCTGATTCTCTCTCAGGTGAGTTATTCAGGTGCCTGGGACAGCCATGCCCTCAATGAGGGGGTCTCAGACCTATACCCCTGAAAACAAGGGGTCTCCGTTCACCAGCTGTTATCCAGGCAACTTGGCCTTCTGATTTGGGGGGCACTTGAGCCCTGTTTTCAAGCTTTTCTCTGCAACAGTGAGGGCAAGAAACTTACTTTTATTTTGAATGCACACTGAGGTTCTCAGCTAGTCCCTTGTTTCCAGGAGATGGGGCTTGAAATAAAACATCAGTTACCACGGGACTTGCAATAAAATCCTGAGAGCCTGCAACACTGAAAAGGGAGCATAACAGGAGGATTCAATGGGAGGGGGGGTCTTAGGGCTGAAGGGTTCAATGGTTTTGTTTCCCTTTCACCCTGAGCTTTGCACTTTTCACCTGGCCCCTCCCCAGCAGCAGGCAGCTCCCCAGGTGCTGCCTCTCTGCTCATCTGATTCACACCCTGCCCCCCCTCCCCTCCCCCTAGAAAGCCCCAGACCTACAGCCTCTCTACTTATGAGAAGTGACCCCTGGGCAGGGCTTCTTCCTTAGCACCTTCAGCCATGGGGCTGGGCTGTAGGTATTTTGTAGGCTTAGTGCTGCTCTGGTCTGTGGGGACAGTCCTTGGGCAGGGGGACTTCCGTAGGGTCAGTTTCTCTGTCTTGCAACAGGGGTATGAGTATGAGTGTGGAGACTATGGGATGCAGCTGCTGGTTTTTCCCAGACAGGGCCACACTGTCCGCTTCAAAGTTGTGGGTAAGTGGCTGCTTCTTAAGAAAGCTAAGAAGCCTCCTGGTTGTCTGTCCTCTTAGACATGCAGGAGGGTTTTATGGGTCTTCTGTGGAAACCTCTTACTTATACAATATGTAATGAGACCACCTTTTTCTTTTCCTGAAGTTCCTACTCTAGTGCTTCTTAATGGCCTGGCTGTTACCCTCAAATCTTGAGTAGCCTGATCTCCTGAAGTAAGAGTCTGTGGCTTCTGTCCCCTGGAGAAAAGACTGGAGTTACCTAGCTGGATTCAACTGTTAGGGCTACATCTTTCCTCACAACAGCCTGCTGACTTTACCCTCTGCTATTTTTTGGGTCACAGAGGGAACCATGCTGGGGGGAAAATGTAGAGGGACATAACAAAATGTGGCTAGGTATCCCAAGCTCTGGTGTACCTCAGCCCTCTGAGTTGCAGACACCTGAATCCTGTGCCCTCTGTGGGCTATCACCTCACTGTTGTCATGCAAAAGTGTGGGATGGCCTGGCCTGGCCACTATCCGCACTCCTGGCTGTAGGTCAGGCTTGGTAAATGAGGGCTGTCCTGTACCTTTTGAGCTGCTTACCACCATGCTAAAGCTCCACTAAACTGAAGGATGGGACAAAAAACAGTCTGTTCCAAACTTGGCTACTTGGCAAAGCTTCATCATGGGCTTTAACTCTTCCTTACCCGTGACATGTATCTCCACAGATGAGTTTGGGACACCCTTCGAAGTTACCAACTGCTCCATTTGTCTCCATTGGGTCACATCTGGCGAGCAAGGAGTAGTGATCTTCTCGGCTGGCTACAATGGCTGCCACGTTCAGAAGAAGGTGAGGGGGCTTCGCACATGTACCTGAGCAACTACAGAAGCTGTAGCTGGGTCCATACCTGCTGCCCCAGCAGCCTGTGCAGATTGGGGGGGAGGTGGGAGGTGCTTGGCACCTACAGACAGTCAGTATTGTGGCATAACAGACTAACTGGCATCTCTTCATTTCAGGATGGCCTTAACCACCTACAGGTCCGAGTGGAGGAACTATTGAGCACCGGGGCCATCGCTGCCACCCGTGACGTGACCATGACCTGCCCCAAGCCCCCTGAACATGACCTAACCCCAGAGGAGACCTTGCGCTACGTGCCCCAGCCGCAGCCGGGCCTGGTGCGCCCGGTGCCCCAGCCGCA
>NW_020664441.1:2281318-2294293 GCF_002925995.2 Terrapene triunguis | reverse complement strand
CGCCCGGTGCCCCAGCCGCAGCCGGGCCTGGTGCGCCCGGTGCCCCACATCTATCCTCCACCAAGGAACATGGGTATGTCATCTTGTCTGGTGGCCTTAACTGGAACTGTTCCTTGTCTCCTCCTCACAGCTGCTATGTTAGAATTGAGAGTGGTCATATCTCCGGGGAAAGAGGGTTGAGTGGTGTGGCTCATTTCTCCCACAACAGTAGAAAAGGAACTTGAGATCACACAGGAAATTCTGTCACTGGTGCCTGCTTGATGACCAGCCACATCTTGTACCTGTGAGACCTGGCGTGGGGCTCTGTGTACATAGTGGTTTGAGGCAACCTGTGGTGTGAGGATACTGGAATGACTGGGGATCTGGAATAAAAGCCTATTTGAAGGGGTGGGGGGAGTATCTGGTGACTTGGCAGCTGGAGTAATGGAGCACACAAATGGCTACGTTTTTAGGGAGGGCCGACTGCAATCCCTTCAGAGGATCTCCAGCTCTCCTTAATCTACACCCTGCTGTTCTAGGTGCCCATCTCACACAGCAGCAGTGCCGCGTGGTGACTGGGAAGATCCCCTGCCGAGATGCCCTAGGCCGAGCTGCTTGCTCCCAGGCTGGCTGCTGTTATGATGAGACTGACCCTACTACCCCGTGCTACTATGGCAACACAGGTAGGAGACCTGGCCTTGTGTTGGCTCATGGAGCCCTTTGCTATCTCTGTCCTGGGAAGCCTGGCCATATGCTCTCAGTTGAGATTGGTCACCACCTATTAATGTGGTGAACTAGGCTGGGATTCAGCTGCTGCTCTAGGACTGCTGTCTCAAGTGGAAACTACTGCCATGTACCCCTTACTCAGGGCGGCAGTGAGCGCCAGTCACATGCAGACTGAGGGTATGTCTACACTACGAGGGTAATTCGATTTTACTTAAATCGAATATGTGGAATCGATATTGCAAAGTCGAACGTGTGTGTCCACACTAAGGACACACTAAGGACAGTAATTCGACTTTGTGAGTCCACACTAACGGGGCGAGCGTCGATATTGGAAGCGGTGCACTGTGGGCAGCTATCCCACAGTTCCCGCAGTCCCCGCTGCCCATCGGAATTCTGGGTCGAGCCGCCAATGCCTTCTGGGTAAAAAAAATTTGTCGTCATCCGTCCGTCACTAACGCCCTCCCTCCCTCCATGAAAGCGCCGGCGGGAAATCAGTTCGCGCACTTTTCTGGTCAGTGACAGCGCGGACGCCACAGCACTGCGATCATGGATCACGCTGCGACCATCGCTGCACTTGTGGCCGTTCTCAACACCTCGCAGCTTATCATACACCTTTCCCTGAGGCAGATGCAGAGAAATCGGGCGAGGAGGCTACGGCACCGCCGTGAGAGCCTGAAGTCGGAGAGTGGCACAGAGCTGTCAGAAACCACGAGCCCCAGCGCCCAGGACATCACGGTGGCAATGGGGCATGTGGATTTTGTTGAACGGCGATTCTGGGCCCGGGAAACAAGCACGGACTGGTGGGACCGTATAGTGCTTCAGGTCTGGGATGAATCCCAGTGGCTGCGAAACTTTCGCATGCGGAAGGGGACTTTCCTCGAACTTTGTGAGTTGCTGTCCCCTGCCCTGAAGCGCAAGGACACCCGCATGCGAGCAGCCCTCACTGTCCAGAAGCGAGTGGCCATAGCCCTCTGGAAGCTTGCAACGCCGGACAGCTACCGGTCAGTCGCGAACCACTTTGGTGTGGGCAAATCTACCGTGGGGGTTGTTGTCATGCAAGTAGCCAAGGCAATCGTGAAGGTACTGCTCCCAAAGGTAGTGACCCTGGGAAACGCGCAGGTCATCATAGATGGCTTTGCCGCGATGGGATTCCCAAACTGCGGAGGGGCTATCGATGGGACTCACATCCCTATCCTGGGACCGGACCACCAGGCCAGCCAGTACATCAATAGAAAGGGCTACTTTTCAATGGTGCTGCAAGCACTGGTGGACCATCGGGGACGGTTTACAAACATCTACGTCGGATGGCCGGGCAAGGTTCATGACGCTCGTGTGTTCAGGAACTCTGGTCTGTTTAGACGGCTGCAGGAAGGTATTTACTTCCCAGACCACAAAATAACTCTTGGGGATGTGGAGATGCCTACAGTCATCCTCGGGGACCCAGCCTACCCGCTAATGCCCTGGCTCATGAAGCCCTATACTGGCGCCCTGGACACAGAAAAAGAACTGTTCAACTACCGTCTCAGCAAGTGCAGAATGGTGGTGGAGTGTGCTTTTGGCCGTCTCAAAGGGAGATGGAGAAGCTTACTCACTCGCTGTGATCTCAGTGAAACCAATATCCCCATCGTTATTGCAGCTTGCTGTGTGCTCCACAATCTATGTGAGAGCAAGGGGGAGACCTTTATGGCGGGGTGGGAGCTAGAGGCAAATAGCCTGGCTGCTGATTACGTCCAGCCAGACAGCCGGGCCATTAGAAGATCCCAGCGGGACGCCCTGTGCATCCGGGAGGCTTTGAAAGCTAGGTTCCTGAGTGAGCAGGGCAACCAGTGACTTTTCAGTTTGTGGACAGAGAAGCTGAACCTGCCCCCGTTTCTTTACCCAGTTCATTTTGACTATCCTCTCCAGTTACATACCCCCTTCACCCCCTTCCCCTTCCCAAAAAATAAAATCATTTCGATTTTGTTAATGAACAGCGTTGTCTGTATTGCTGTTTTCGCGGGAATATTTTAAACCGGGGACGCAGACTGTGGCGGGGGGCGGGTTCAGTGTTCTGATGCAAATGATGCTTCTAAACTCCCGGAATGACAGGCTCCGCACTGGTGGACTGGTTATTTCAATGGAGAACATGAAAAACACCTCCCAGACTGACCAGGGTAACCAGTGACTGCACTGTGTATGTGTCCTGATGCTGGACCTGACACCGCCTCTGTACCCTGCTAAAGGTCACTGTCCTGCCCAATTACCAAGCCCCTTGCCCCCCTCCAGACAGACTCTCCCTCAAAAGAACCTGACTGAAACAGTAATGGAGAGAAACAAACATTTTATTGCGAACCAGACATGAAACGTGGGGTGTGAAACTTGGACGGGGGCTTCTGTGAGGTGGGTGGGAAAGGACTTATGAAATTTTGGGGAATGTCAGCCTTCTAGTGCTAGAGCAGTCTGCAGGGGTTGACTGAAAGTTTTAACGGCCCTTGCCGCCCCTCCTTCTTTGGAGTTTGGGTGAGGGTGGTGTGGGACTTGGTGGCGGGTGAGGGCGGTTACAGATAGACTGCAGCGGGGCTCTGTCCTCCTGCCTCCGGTCTTGCAGAACATCCACAAGGCGCCGGAGCGTGTCCGTTTGCTCCCTCATTAGTCCAAGCAGCTTTTCAGTAGCCTGTTGGTCCTCCTGACGCCACCTCTCCTCCCGTTCCATGACTGCTCGGTGCATTTGTGACAAGTTCTCCCTCCACTGTGTCTGCTGGGCTGCCTGGGCTCGGGAGCAGTCCATTAGTTCTGAGAACATGTCTTCACGCGTCTTCTTCTTCCTCCGCCTAATCTGCGCTAGCCTCTGGGAGTGTGCTGAGAGGCTGGGTTGGGAGACAGTCGCAGATGTGTCTGTGTGAATTGTGAAAAGGGAGTGAATTCCTGAGACAGATAAATGAAATTGTATACAAAGAACCTAGTCTTTCTCTGTGAACAAGACCATGCACTGCACCTCTCACATGCGCACTCAGGACAAGGTCGAATTTTCGGCCGTCGCCTTCAGTGCCTGTGGACTTGCGGAGGTCTTGGACTGTTCAGAGAACTGTGGCTGGAGACCTGAACTTCTGGAGCGGGCAATAATGGTAAGCCGCAGACTTGTGGCTGCTTAAAACTCCAGCAGTAGCACTGGCCTCCTTTCACATTGAAAGCAATGCCAGTCTCTGCTGCCAGCAATCAGGACAGCATCAACTCTGCCCCTGTCCCACCCCCTCGCGGCTGTCCCAGGGAAAGATCCCTGTATGCTGCCCCTCTCCCTCCACCGCGTGGCTGTAAAGCAGTCCCAATACTAACATTCCCCTCCCTAATTCAAAGCAGGGCGTCATGAGCGACATCACCCTCCTGAGGATCCCGGACACCCAGAGAGAACGCATGCTGCGGGAAAGCATGCAGAAACCGGGGCCGTATGCCGCCATGCTATGTCGGGCCATGATCCCGGAGTACTTGATTGTGGCGTGGAGGGGGCATGTCTGCTACCACGGAGGGCCCACTAAGATCGCCCTACCCCGGAACCTGATCAACAGGCTTGAGCTCTACCTCCACGAGACCTACGAGGAGTTCTCCTACGAGGATTTCTCGTCGATCCCCGGCCACATTGACCGGATTTTCGCGTAGGTGCACTGGGACTATGGAGTGGAGCGTCTTGGGCCTGGGAATCATGGAGTAACGGACATTGTGAAAATTTTTTAAAACACTTGGGACTAAATTGAGAAGAGCCCAAGCCAGAGAAATCATGAAAACCCATTTGTTACCTTTGTAAATATTCCTGTTTTGTACCTGATTATTTTTTTACTAGTTTACAGAACTTTTATAAATGTACATTGTTAATAGTATAAATATTACCGTTCTGTTTTAAATAAATGTTTACATGTTTACAGCACTTACTGCTTGATCCTTCCCCTGATTCTGTGTCCGGGGTAAGGGATGGGGACGGTTGGTACGGGATCTCGGTAAGGGTGATGAAGAGCTCCTGGCTGTCGGGGAAATCAGCGGTGCCAGCGCTGTCGACTGCCTCGTCCTCCTCATCTCCTTCTTCATCTTCCCCGTCCGCTGTCATGTCCGACGAGGAACCGGCCGCGGACATGATCCCATCCTCGGAGTCCACGGTCAGGGGTGGGGTAGTGGTGGCGGCCGCTCCCAGGATGGAATGCAGTGCCTCGTAGAAACGGGATGTGTGGGGCTGGGATCCGGAGCGTCCGTTAGCCTCTTTTGTTTTTTGGTAGCCTTGTCTCAGCTCCTTGATTTTCACGCGGCACTGCGTTGCATCCCGGCTGTAGCCTCTCTCTGCCATGGCTTTGGAGATCTTCTCGTAGATCTTAGCATTCCTTCTTTTGGAGCGCAGCTCTGAAAGCACGGACTCATCGCCCCACACTGCGATGAGATCCAAGACTTCCCGATCAGTCCATGCTGGGGCCCTCTTTCTATTAGATTGCACGGCCATCTCTGCTGGAGAGCTCTGCATAGTTGCCACTGCTGCTGAGCTCCCCTCGATGTCCAAAGAGGAACTGAGATTCAAACTGCCCAGACAGGAAAATGAAAATGAATTCAAATTTTCCCGGGGGTGTGGCTGGTCAGAGCATCCGAGCTCGGACTGCTGTCCAGAGCGTCAACAGAGTGGTGCACTGTGGGATAGCTCCCGGAGCTATTACCGTCGATTTCCATCCACACCTAGCCTAATTCGATATGGCCATGTCGAATTTAGCGCTAATCCTCTCGTTGGGGAGGATTACAGAAATCGATTTAAAGAGAGCTTTATGTCGAACTAAATGGCTTCCTGGTGTGGACGGGTGCAGGGTTAATTCGATATAACGGCGCTAAAGTCGACATAAAAGCCTAGTGTAGACCAGGCCTGAGTTACTTCCCAGAGCATGGTTTTGCTGATCTGTCTTGAGTAAAGCAAGACTAACACCACCACATGTGTGGCAAAAGAGAGCAGCAAGGGAGCACAGTCTGGCATCCACGGAGGGAGGTGTGTGTGAGTGACTCTTCTAGCTCCATGGGGTTGCATTGTGGGTTAGTATGGCCTGGAACCTGTTTCCAGAGCGCTGCTGGTTCTTGACAGATACAAGCTGCTGCCCTACAAGGAATATGAAATACTGATGTCTCAACAACAATCGCTATATAAACAAGGGTGGGATCCAGGACTCCTGACCCATCGTGTTCCAAATCTATTCCTCTGTACTTAATCTGCTCCCTTGTGTTGCAGTCACTGTTCAGTGCCTCGTGGATGGTCACTTTGTTCTGGTGGTCTCCAGGGACATGTCTGATCACCCTATCATCCTGGACAGTGTCCGGCTAGCCTATGCCCAAACAGGGTGTGATCCCATCAGAATGACTGAGGCTTTTGTGATCTTCCGCTTCCCCGTCATGCAGTGCGGCACCACAGTCCAGGTGAGGACACTCCCTGTGGAAGCCAGGGAGAGTGCTCTGCTCAGGATCTTGGGGGACTAACCCACCCTATGTCTCAACTCTGCCAGGTGATTGGGGACAAACTGATCTATGAGAACCAGCTGATCTCTAGCATTGATGTCCAGACTGGGCCAGATGGCTCCATCACCCGGGACAGCACCTTCATGTAAGTTGGCCTGCTCCATGCTTGAAGGGCTGGTGTTGGAGAAGTAACTCCAACCTTCCCGTATCCCAAGGGGATGGGAATAGGCTACTTCACTGACTAGTGAGATACTGTGATCCCTCCATTTCCCCACTTCAACAGACTCTCCTGTCCAGAAGGTTTCCCAAGCATCTTGCAGACTAAGCTCACTTCAGAAAAGGGTCAGCCACCTTCTGAAGTGCAGTGCACCATCTACCTAACAGCATATAGAAATAACTGCTGTAATTGGCTTATCTAGGGAGGCAGACCAAAAGTACCCTCTGTTCACGGCACTTTGTATGCCATGAATGAGATCTGACTACAAGTGAGCAGGTGCTTCTCTCCCATCTGAGAAGGCCCCCATGTGGCCATGCTCAGGCACTCCTGCTTGGCCCCCGAGTTGTAGGGAAGAACATCTGAGTTGCTGGAAGGGTTGATGCACTGGCATCCTTGGATGCCTCCCATCCAAGTACTGATCGGGCCTGACCCTGCTTGTCTGAAGTGCTAATAAGGTGACTGCCAGAAGCAGTATTAGCTCAATCTGAATTCATTGAGCATCAGCCCGACACCCCCCACACACACACATCTCCTCCCTCTGCTCTCTCCTGTGCAGCTTCCATGCTCGCTGCATCTACAATGCCAGTGACTTCCTGCCAGTCCAGGTGGAGGTCTTCTTGCCCCCCACACCTGCTCCAGTCACCCAGGCAGGACCCCTCCGGCTTGAGCTGCGCATTGCCACAGGTAGGCAGCCCCTTTGACTCCAGCACAGAAATCCCATCTCCTGAAGGGATATAGGCATCTCAGCTCTGCTCTCCTCCTGCCCTCTCCCCACACAGACTTGAGCTACAGATCCTATCTCACAGAGAGAGACTACCCTGTGGTGAAGGTACTCAGGGACCCTATCTACATGGAGGTTCGCATCCTGCAGCGAACAGACCCTAACCTGGTTCTGTCTCTCCACCACTGCTGGGCTACCCCAAACGCAAACCCCCTGGAGCAGCCACAGTGGCCCATCCTCGTGGACGGGTGAGTGAAGTGCAGGCATCCATATTAGTGGAGGAAAGAATAGTGCTTGGTCAAAATTGAACAGTGTCCCTTTGCTCTCAGGTGCCCATTCTTGGGAGACAACTACAGAACCCAGCTTGTGCCCATAGGCTCTGAGCTGCCCTTCCCAACTCACCACCAGCGCTTTGTCCTCTCCACCTTTGCCTTTGTGGACTCAGCCTCCCAGATAGCACTTGATGGAGAGGTAAGGATGACCTGAATCTACTCAGGGGTGGGAAGGGTCCTTTCCTGTTCAGGCAGGGACCTCCATCCTCTATGCTCCTCTTGTAAAGAGCAATGTCCCCACCATTTGTGACGCTTGCCTCCTAGATGAGGCCATGGCCAAGTGGGAGGGTGTAGCTTTAAAAACCTCTTCTCCTCCTTCTCCCCCCCCCCCCCCCCCCCAGCATCAAGCTGGAGCAACTGGTTCCCTTGATCTCACTGGCCTATGATGCTCCTAATTTAACACCTCGCTTGAGTCTGGCACTTACAGCCATTACCCCCAAAATGGGCACAGCATCATGATAGCTGCTTTAGGAACACAGTCCCTTGAACTACATGTGATCCAGGTTGTATATGAACAGTGACCAGCTGGGAGTCTCTGCATCTCAGATGTTTAATGTCCTAGCTCCAGCTGGCTAGTGGATAATGCTCCCCAGGATCGTGTTACCAGCATCAGATGTCAACAGCCTCCATGGCATTGCTATACCTCAAGATGCATGTCTGGGTGCCACTGGGGGGTGGGGTGTACACACACATACAATCAATCCTGGAGGGGGCCATTTAGGGACCTGGGGTAGAAATCTGTCTGAGGATTGGTCCTGCTTCGAGCAGGGGTTTGGACTAGATGACCTACTGAGGTCCCTTCCAACCCTGAAATTCTATAACCTGGGTTCTCATGGGGCTTAGTCCAACAGCACCTCCTTGTCATGTAATGCACTGGGGCTGGTACTGCCCTCTGCTGGATGGAATCTGTTCTGGTAAGCATCTTTACAATGACCAGAGTCCAGCAAAGAAGATAAGACCTCTCTGGCTTCAAGATTAGGCTAGATAAGTTTATGGAGGGAATGGTTTAATGGGATAATGTGATTTTAGTCAATTAGGTAATAAAGTGCCATCGCTGGTAAAATGTGGGTCTGGCTAGAGAATCTTGCCTGTATGCTCGGGGTTCTACTGATTGCCATATTTGGGGTCGGGAAGGAATTTTCCTCCAGGGTAGATTGGCAGAGGCCCTGGAGGTTTTTCGCCTTCCTCCGCAGCATTGGGCAGGGGTCGCAAGCTGGAGGATTCTCTGCGACTTGAAGTCTTTAAATCACGATCTGGAGACTTCAACAGCTGAGTTAAGGGAAAGTGGGTGGGTCAGCTTTTGTGGCCTGCATCATGCGGGAGGTCAGACTAGATGACCATAATGGTCCCTTCTGACCTTTAAGTCTGAGTCTATAAGCCCTACTGCAGCTAAATGTGTCCTCCATTTAGGCCACGTGATAGCAGCTACTTGTTCTGGAGCTGAAGGGCCCAAATTCCCTCCCTTGGTGCTGCCTATGTGTAGGAAAGCTTGTCACAATAGAGTTGCTACCTGCTGGGTCAGAGCTACTCTAACTCAATTTCCATTTGTGTGGATTTCAGGTGTACCTCTTCTGTAGTGCCTCTGCCTGCCATCCCTCCCAGCTGGAGCTCTGCAGGACCATGTGCCCATCAAGGGCTGCTATAAGTAAGTCTCTGAGGCCTTGCCACTGGTACACAGTGGAAGCTAAACATCCATGTGGGTTTGAGAGCACCCAACCCCACTGTTTCAAACAAATATTTGAGGATCTCCTGGGGCATAACAGCTAGAACTCTGTTCCATTATATAGTCACTGCAATGTGAACTCAGCTGGATCCCCTACATGTGACCCGCCAAACTAGTTAGGTGCATTGTGAATTTGGAGGCAAGTACCTGGGCTAGATGGTACTATGGTCTACTCTGTAACTGCACCCTTGCTATGTAGGAACTGAAATGGGCCACTGGGATCCCCAGTACAGATTTCTAATATAGGCTACTCCTGCTAAAATTGCCTCTTCCCACCTGATCCAAGCCCCCAATGACCAACTCAGGAGGACATACTGAGCAGAAGTCACTTATCTGGGCAGATGGGTCTACATTGGCCTCTGCCTCATCAAATACTGCACTCTCCACCTAACCTTAGACAGCACTGGAGAGCTCTCTGAAGACCACTCCTTAACTCTCCCCTTTCCATCTTCCAGGAGGCCGCCGGTTTCTGCATATTGGAAATGGGACAAGAGAGCCCCAGGACCTAGTGAGTTCTCGCGGACCTGTGAACTTCCAAGCGAGTCCTGGGCCACGCAGAGAGCAAGTCTATGAGAACACAGGTGAGTTGTCCTGCCATTATGGTTAACTGGTCTCTTGTGTAGTAGCCTGAGACCTGCAAGTCAATATTGCCTCTAATATGGGTACTACTCCATGTGCTAAATGTTCCTGGGACCACACATGGATGAGCAAGAAGTGATCATCTTAATATATAAGCTTATGTTGATTTGCCATAGTATGACTCCCAGGAGTAGAAGAACACTTCCTCCTGCTGTGGTGAGGGACAACCAACCCATCATTCAAAGCAAGGCAGACCCCAGTGGGGCATAGAATCATAGAATATCAGGGTTGGAAGGGACCTCAGGAGGTCATCTAGTCCAACACCCTGCTCAAAGCAGGACCAATCCCCAACTAAATCATCCCAGCCAGGGCTTTGTCAAGCCTGACCTTAAAAACCTCTAAGGAAGGAGATTCCACCACCTCCCTAGGTAACCCATTCCAGTGCTTCACCACCCTCCTAGTGAGTGGTTCCCCCCCCCCCAATATCCAACCTAAACCTCCCCCACTGAAACTTGAGACCATTACTCCTTGAATAACCCCTTGATGGTGACTTGCAAGCGAGGGAGACTGTGCCTACAATCAGGGCTGGCGCAACCCATTAGGCGACCTAGGTGGTCGCTTAGGGCGCTACAATTTGGTGGGGTGGCGACCATGGCGGTATTTCGGCAGCAGGACCTTCCGCTGCCTCTGTGGGGGGCCGCATATCGGGGCGGGACCTTCCGCAGCCTAGGGCGGTAGAAAAGCTGGTGGCGCTCCTGCCTACAATGCACTGGGCTGGTATCAGCACTGACCTCCGCTGGATGGAATTTATCCCCAGGAACTTTCTTTATTGACTGACTGGAGCCTGCAAAGAATAGACGTCTCCCCTGCTAGGAAGAGATGGGTGGTGACTTAATGCAGATGCTTGCCTGGTACACTGAGTTGATCAGGTGTAACCTCAAATGGATGTAGTGAAGGCCAACCCACTATTAATGGGTAGTAACAGCATCACTGGGGAAAGGGTGCCTAGTCTTATCTGCATTTGCACATGCACACACCCAGTATTGCCTTAACACCCTCTTTTCCTCCTCCCACAGATCCTGTCTCCAGACTGGACCTGACTCCTGTGCTTCTGACTGTACTCTCTCTGGTGGCTCTGGCCTCCCTCATTGTTGTGACCCTGCTCTGCAGGAGAAAGGGCTGGATGACAAGATCCCAAAGACTCCATAGTGGCTCACTGTCAAGCAAGGGTGGAAAATAAAAACTGCTGAACTGCACTAGTGGCTTGTGGTGCACTTTGTCTGGAGGGAGGCTGGAGCCAGCAGCTGCTTTGTGGACTCTGCCTCCCAGGTGGTGCTTGATGGACTGGTAAGGGAGGAGCTAGAAATCTAACTAGGGGAGTCATTCTTACCATGCTCCAGGCTGGGATTGATTCCTCCTGAGCAGCCCTGGCTCTAGGCACTATCTACTCTGCTGGAACTTGTTTGTGGGGCGGCAGAGGGTAGGTTTTGGGATGGAACAACTTCCTCCTCGATCAGGGGGAGTCCTGGGGTCTCCCTGCAGGTGGGGAAGGTAAACTAGCTACCTGAGTCAATATGTTTCTTCCCCCACACACCCCTGCTGCATGCTCTAGTGTGGCACCTGGCTGTTGGATGCCCAGCAGATGGCTAACCTGAGTAAGAGTCTCCTTGTGCCCTCTCAGTGCAGCATGGCTCCTCTTTTGTCACCACTCAGGCTGGTTCCTCTGAACAGAAACATTCTGGGTAACACTCTCTGGCCTCTATTGGAGTAGAGCTGGTGTCCACTAGCATACTTGTTCCATCCTATAGCGTCTGGAGGTCCATGGGAAGGATCTCCTAAACCCTGATAACCACAGTAATGGAAACTCCTCAGGCTCAGTGCTAGGGGTCTGTCTAACCTAGGACTGTTATCTGCAGGGTAAACTCTCCTTATCTCCTTCCCCAACCATGCTACACAGGAGGCTTCCCTTAGAAAGTAGGACCTCACAGCAGCTGGCTCAGTGCATTGGGCAGCCCTGGCCAGCTCTAACTAGCTCTTAACTTGTGGGTTTCAGGTGTACATTTTCTGTAGTGCATCTGCCGGTCACCCCTCTCAGTTGGAAGCCTGCAGGACCATTTGTCCACCAGGGGCTGCTACAAGTAAGTCTGATCTATTTTATCTGTAGAGCAGGCAGGATGTGAGGCACTATTTTACTAGCACCAGATCATTCAATCTCTGTGGACCTAAATACTAGAAGAGGGCACATTCTACATACCATATGAAGATCTCCTAACACAAGCATAGCCTTACTTCTCCTCAGCAGAAGACCTGCATGTCAGCCATTTCTGTATAACCTTCAAAATACAGTGCACCTGGCTACATGCATTGTAGGCTACCTTGCCTGTGTCAAAGGCATCTGGTAAGTCACCACTGGAGCCAGGCTGCCATCCAAATACAACAATAACCTTGCATGACAACTCTTCCAAGATAGCACAATGCCTGGATCTGAAAAGGGGTCGAGCATACTGGTGCTCTTCTCTCCTCCATACATCCAGGGTCACTCACATGAGGACCCATGGATTCTGTTTCCACTCCTTACTGGGACAGCAGTTGGCATTCTGTGACTGGGCCCTAAGGGGGGGTTCTGCCCCATCTGCTGGGTGCTCTTTTCCCATTTCTCTGGAAGCCCTGGTGAGCAATGCGAGGCCCTCTCCAACACTCTCTCGAAGTCACTGGTTCCTCAGGAGCCAAAGTGGAACAGAACCCTTGGACTTGGTGAGTGCTTGTGGGTGGGTGAAGTTATCTCAGCAACTGGCCGGGCAAGATGGCAGACAAAGGTGAGTTAACACCAGTTAATGGTGTCCTGCTGGCATGGTAACCCTGAGTAACTGAGGGAGCCTGAAAGCTGGTGGCACTAGGCCAGACAGCTTCTTGGAGGGTGGCTAATCTCAGGTGCATTATAGCTTCTGAGCTCCAAGTTGCTGTACCCAGGAGTGGGTGGTTAGGATGAAGTTCATTATTCCAAGGGGTATCTAACTTGCTTTTTGACAGGGGTGGAGAGAATTGGGATGAAGGGACTCATACAGTGTCTCTGTAAAGCTGAGACACAATCCTAACTCTCCCAACTAGGATCTCAAATGGGAGTAATGACTTCCCATTATATGGCAGGGGGCACCAGGGATCCTTCTACCCCCTGCAAGTCTATGCCTCAGTCTCACTCTCCTCTTCTCTCTCCCCCTTCCTCCCCCTCTCCTCTCTTCTCCTCCCTGCC
>NW_020664441.1:2243992-2281218 GCF_002925995.2 Terrapene triunguis | reverse complement strand
CCCCCCCCCCCCCCCCCCCCCCCCCCCCAGATCCTGGCTCCAGAGAGGACCTGAACCCTATGCTTCTGCATGCTGTGTTCCTGGCACTTCTCACTTATCATTGTGGCCTTAGTTACTGTTACTGTGAGTTTGACCTGGAAGAGATGGAGTCAATTGAGAAGGCTCTGAAACTTTTTTTGTAGTGGAGTTGTGAAATAAGACAAAACACATTGCATCTCGCTTGTGGGGGTATGTTGTAGGTGGGAGTGCGCCCTACAGTGCTCTGACCTAGCAAAGGTCATGGTGGGTAGTCTGCAGCATTGCTCATTTTCCTGGGTGTCACAACTTCCTATAGTCGTGCTAAGGTAGCTAGCAATCCTGTTCATGCCAAGGCTAGGTCACAAATGTGGGGAGGAAACTGGAGATGGTAGGAAGAGCCACTTTCCGTTCCCAGCTCCAGTGAGGAACTTCAGAACAGCCTTTCTCCAGGACAAGAGATGTTTGGGGGGGGGGGGGATTTTGGACCCCATCCCCCCCAGTCTCCCTATTCTCCATGGTCTGCCTCAAATGAACTCTAACTCTGCTTTCCAACTCAAGGGGCTTAGAAGGAACTAATGGCTGATGCTACAGCATTCCTCTGTCTTCATCTCAAGACTAGATGAACTTTTCTGGAGGTTAGACTTTAGTGAAGCAAGTTATTGGGCTCCATACAGATAAATACTTGCAGGCTATTTTTGTGGATTGGCTGCAGATAAAAATTTTGTATGCACACAGGGCTTTACAGCTAGAGGTAACTAGGTGACGTTTAATGGCCTGTGATACACAGGAGGTCAGACTAGCTGATCCAAGGGTCCCTTCTGGCCTTCAAGTCTATGTATGCTAGAACTACTAGAGCTGTGCAATGATGGTTTTATAGAGGATAGTGAGTACAATCCCCATAGCAGAAACCGCTAGTCAAGGTTGTAGGGAAACAAACATCAAAAAACTTCCTGAAGAAATGGTGGGAGGGCTCAATCTTCCACTCACTCTACACACAACTGTGCTGCTAATTCAACTCTTCCACCAGGCTACCATAGAGGCTGGTAAAACATTAGCCACTAACGGTTCCCTGGTGCTAACAGTTAGCTCTGATGTAGCAACACTGCCCTCTACAGTTGGGGCACCATATCTGAAAACAGTCACCTCAGTGCAAGTATCACAGGGATCTATGGTTAATCAATAAACAGGTCAGATGCCATCATCTGGGGGGAGGGATAGCTCAGTGCTTTGAGGATTGGCCTGCTAAACCCAGGGTTGTGAGTTCAATCCTTGAGGGGGCCATTTAGGGATCTGGGGCAAAAATCTGTCTGGGGCTGGGTCCTGCTTTGAGCAGGGGGTTGGACTAGATGATCTCCTGAGGTCCCTTCCAACCCTAATAGTCTATGATTCTATGATCTGTCCAAGAAAGAAGTCTGTGAGAAATGCTCTTAACATGGGGTCAGCCTTGTTCTACCAACCTTCCTGCAGACCTATGTGAAAGCTGAGCAGACAGTGTGCCTGTAAACAACTAAACCTGGCTTTGCACTTGAGGATAACTAGGTGTTCATGTGAGCAGAGCAGGGTTTATGATGTCCTCCTAAACAAAGGAACAGAGCAAAGGGCAGGAGGCAGTTCCAGTGGATGTGTGAGGTAGGGTGTTGTCACAGAACAACGGGGCTGGGGTTTTGAAACACAACCTGCCAATTCTGGAGGTTTAAAAAAAAAAATGCATGAAGAGCTTTCCTGGCAAAGTTAGAGAGATGGAGTCCTGTGGTTAAGAGTCAGGCCTGGTCTACACTACGAGTTTAGGTCAAATTTAGCAGTGTTAAATCAAATTAAGCCTGGACACGTCCACACGACGAAGCCCTTTTTTTTCAACTTAAAGGCCCTTTAAACCGGTTTCTTTACTCCACCTCCGACGAGGGGATTAGCGCTGAAATCGGCCTTTCCGGGTCGGATTTGGGGTAGTGTGGACGGAATTCAATGGTATTGGCCTCCGGGAGCTATCCCAGAGTGCTTCATTGTGACCGCTCTGGACAGCACTCTCAACTCAGATGCACTGACCAGGTAGACAGGAAAAGCCCTGTAAACTTTTGAATTTCATTTCCTGTTTGCCCAGCATGGAGAGCACAGGTGACCATGCAGAGCTCATCAGCACAGGTAACCATGATGGAGTCCCAGGATCGCAAAAGTGCTCCATCATGGACCGAACGGGAGGTATGGGATCTGCTCGCCATATGGGGAGACAAATCAGTGCTAGCTGAACTCCGTAGCAGTAAACGAAATGGCAAAATATTAGAAAAAGTCTCAAAGGCCATGAAGGACAGAGGCCATAACAGGGACGTACAGCAGTGCCGCGTGAAAATTAAGGAGCTACGGCAAGCCTACCACAAAGCCAGAGAGGCAAACGGAAGGTCCGGGGCAGAGCCGCAGACATGCCGCTTCTATGCGGAGCTACATGCCATGGTAGGGGGTGCAGCCACCACTACCCCAACCCTGTGCTTTGACTCCATCAATGGAGAATCACGCAACAGGGAAGCGGGTTCGGGGTACGAGGAAGATGATGATGAAGACAATGAAGATAGCTCACAGCAAGGAAGCGGAGAAACCGGTTTCCCCAACAGCCAGGATATGTTTATCACCCTGGACCTGGAACCAGTAACCCCCGAACTCACCCAAGGCGTGCTCCCAGACCCTGAGGGTGCACAAGGGACCTCTGGTGAGTGTACCTTTGTAAATATTACACGTGATTTAAAAGCAAGCGTGTTTAATGATTAATTTGCCCTAGCGATCGCAGCCAGTACAGCTACTGGAAAAGTCTGTTAATGTATATGGGGATGGAGTGGAAATCCTCCAGGGACATCTCCAGAAAGCTCTCCTTGATGTACTCCCAAAGCCTTTGCAAAAGGTTTCTGGGGAGGGCTGCCTTATCCCGTCCGCCATGGTAGGACACTTTACCATGCCAGGCCAGTAGCACGTAGTCTGGAATCATTGCATAACAAAGCATGGCAGCGTATGGTCCCGGTGTTTGCTGGCATGCAGACAACATCCATTCCTTATCTCTCTTTGTTATCCTCAGGAGAGTGATATCATTCACGGTCACCTGGTTGAAATGGGGTGATTTTATTAAGGGGATATTCAGATGTGCCCGTTCCTGCTCGGCTGAACAGAAATATTCCCTGCTGTTAGCCACGCGGTGAGGGGGAGGGGTGAAGTGATCATCCCAGAGAATTGGGGGGGGTGGGGGTTAGTTGGGTTTGTACTGCATGTTAACCTGGAAACCGCAGCCCCTCCTTTTACATTGTAAACCCATTTTAAATGGCCAACCCAACGGGTGCTTGGTATGGGAAATGGGGGCGCTGCTGATTGAAACCATTCCCATATGTTATGAAGGTTAAAAAAGCCAAAAGACTGTGGCTTACCATGGCTGCCTGCAAGCCGAATTCTGTTGCCTGGCACTGCGTGAGTGATCTCTCACACCAAACCAGCAGGCCCTCAATATAAGAGGAAAAATGCGACCTTGTAACGAAAGCATGTGTGCTGTGTAATGTGAACAGCAAAATTTAACATGAAAGAGTGTACCCATTGTTCTCTAAAATGTGTCTTTTTTTTTTAACCACCTCTCCCTTCTCCTCCACCAGCTGCAAATGTTTCTCCTTTGCAGAGGCTAGTGAAGATTAGAAGGAGAAAACGGCGGACTCAGGCTGATATGTTCTCGGAGCTCCAGATGTCCTCCCATGCTGACAGAGCACAGCAGAATGCGTGGAGGCAGTCAATGTCAGAGTGCAGAAAAGCACAATACGAATGAGAGGAGAGGTGGCGGGCTGAAGAGAGCAAGTGGCAGGCTGAAGAGGATAGGTGGCGTCAGATTGCTGACAGAAGGCAAGAGTCGATGCTCCGGCTGCTGGAGCATCAAACTGATATGCTCCAGCGTATGGTTGAGCTGCAGGAAAGGCAGCAGGAGCAGAGACTGCCGCTACAGCCCCTGTGTAACCAACAGCCCTCCTCCCCAAGTTCCATAGCCTCCTCACCCAGACGCCCAAGAACGCGGTGCGGGGGGCTCCGGCCACCCAGCCACTCCACCCGATAATTGCCCAAGCATCAGAAGGCTGGCCTTCAATAAGAGTTAAAGTTTTAAAGTTTTAAACTGCAGTGTGTTCTTGTCCTTCACTCCTCCCGCACCCCTCCCGGGCTACCTTGGCAGTTATCCCCCTAGATGTGTGATGAATTAATAAAGAATGCATGAATGTGAAGTAACAATGACTTTATTGCCTCTGCAAGTGGTGCTCGAAGAGGGGAGGGGAGGGTGGTTAGCTTACAGGGAAGTAGAGTGAACGGGGGAGGGGGTCATCAAGGAGAAACAAACAGAAGTTTCACACCGTAGCCTGGCCAGTCACAAAACTGGTTTTCAAAGCTTCTCTGATGCGCACCGCGCCCTGCTGTACTCTTCTAACCGCCCTGGTCTCTGGCTGTGCGTAATCAGTGGCCAGGCGATTTGCCTCAACCTCCCACCCCGCCATAAATGTCTCCCCCTTACTCTCACAGATATTATGGAGCGCACAGCAAGCAGCAATAACAATTGGAATATTGGTTTCGCTGAGGTCTATCCGAGTCAGTAAACTGCGCCAGCGTGCTTTTAAACGTCCAAATGCACATTCTACCACCATTCTGCACTTGCTCAGCCTATAGTTGAACAGGTCCTGACTACTGTCCAGGCTGCCTGTGTATGGCTTCATGAGCCATGGCATTAAGGGGTAGGCTGGGTCCCCAAGGATAACTATAGGCATTTCAACATCCCCAACGGTTATTTTCTGATCCGGGAAGAAAGTCCCTTCCTCCAGCTTTTGAAACAGACCAGAGTTCCTGAAGACGCGAGCATCATGTACCTTTCCCAGCCATCCCACGTTGATGTTAGTGAAACGTCCCTTGTGATCCACCAGGGCTTGCAGCGCATTGAAAAGTACCCTTTTCGGTTTATGTACCGGTGGCTTGGTGCTCCGGTGACAAGATAGGGATATGGGTTCCGTCTATCGCCCCACCACAGTTAGGGAATCCCATTGCAGCAAAGCCATCCACTATGACCTGCACGTTTCCCAGAGTCACTACCCTTGATATCAGCAGGTCTTTGATTGCGTTGGCTACTTGGATCACAGCAGCCCCCACAGTAGATTTGCCCACTCCAAATTGATTCCCGACTGACCGGTAGCTGTCTGGCGTTGCAAGCTTCCACAGGGCTATCGCTACTCGCTTCTCAACTGTGAGGGCTGCTCTCATCCTGGTATTCTGGCGCTTCAGGGCAGGGGAAAGCAAGTCACAAAGTTCCATGAAAGTGCCCTTACGCATGCGAAAGTTTCGCAGCCACTGGGAATCGTCCCACACCTACAACACGATGCGGTCCCACCAGTCTGTGCTTGTTTCCCGGGCCCAGAATCGGTGTTCCATGGCATGAACCTGCCCCAGTAACACCAGGCTTGGCACATTGCTGGGGCCCGTACTTTGGGAGAGGTCTATGTCCATGTCAATTTCTTCATCACTCTTGTCGCCGCGCTGCAATCGCCTCCTCACCTGTTTTTGCTTTGGCATGTTCTGGCTCTGCATATACTCCAGGACAATGCGCGTGGTGTTCATAGTGCTCATAATTGCTGCGCTGATCTGAGCGGGCTCCATGATCCCAGTGCCATGGCGTCTGGGCTGAAAAAAGGCGCGAAACTATTGTCTGACGGAGGGAGGGAGGGGCGAGTGATGACATGGCTTACAGGGAATTAAAATCAACAAAGGTGGCTGTGCATCAGGGAGAAACACAAACAACTGTCACACAGAATGGCCCCCCCCCCAAGATTGAACTCAAAACCCTGGGTTTAGCAGGCCGTTGATTTCATGGAGGGAGGGGGAAGCAAATGAATACAGAACATCTATCTTTTACATCTTAGGCTGACAGCAGACGGTGCAGCATGACTGATAGCCATCAGCATCTTCTGGGTGCTTGGCAGAAGATGCTGCATTACGATTGCTAGCCATCATCGTCAAGACGGTGCAATAGAACTGCCGGCAGGACTGAGTCTCCAGGAGACAAAACATGTCTGCCCAGGCGCCTCTGACCGAACTCACTGAGGAGTACGACGACGATGGATACCAGTCGTAATACAGCATCTGCTGCCAAAAGGCAAGGAGCTGCTGCTGTATAGCAATGCAATATCACGTCTGCCGGCACCCAGATGACATATGGTGACGGTGAGCTGAGCTGAGCTGAGCGGGCTCTATGCTTGCCGTGGTATGTCGTCTGCACAGATAACCCAGGAAAAAAGGCGCAAAACGATTGTCTGCCATTGCTCTCACGGTGGGGGGGGGGTCTGACAACATGTACCCAGAATCCCCCGCGACACTGTTTTTGCCTCATCAGGCATTGGGATCTCAACCCAGAATTCCAATGGGCGGCGGAGACTGCGGGAACTGTGGGATAGCTACCCACAGTGCAACGTTCCGGAAGTCGACGCTAGCCTCGGTATTGTGGACGCGGTCCGCCGACTTAATGCACTTAGAGCATTTTATGTGGGGACACACACAATCGACTGTATAAAAACGATTTCTATAAAACCAGCTTCTATAAATTCGACCTAATTTCGTAGTGTAGACATACCCTCAGGTGTAGAAGGCAGGAGAAATGGGATCAATTGCCCACCTTTACCACCATGTGAGCTTGGGCAGGTGTCTGTTCCTCTGATCCTCATTTTACCAATTCTTGCACTACCTGGCTTGTTGAATTAGGCTGGGTTTTTCCAGGGCACCTAAGAGAGTTAGGCATTGACTCTCACTCGGCCTTGGGCACCCAACCTCTCATGCCCTTCTGGGAATTCCAGGCTTCAGTTGGAGGGTCTCTTGCTGAGCACTGCAGAGACTCACACAATGTGGCCCTGATCAGTGGAAGCCTCTATGTGCTACTGTAATGCAAGTACAAATTATTTCAGGTCCCAGCAAGTTCCATATTCTCAAGCTGGCTGCAGGGAAGGTTCTGTCTCCTGTAAGCCTCCCCAATGGAGTGTTGATAAGTATTATGTACATGGTATTAATAAATATAGGGGGTGTTGGGCAGTTAACCAAATGTATTATGCTCTTTCCATGTCAATTCTGTTCACCCTTGTCAATCCCGTAAAACTGTAAAGCTGAAGTCAGCTTTGGCACGCCAAAGTAAGTGTCAAAGACAAAATGCATTAATGTTCTGCCCCAGTACGAGCTGGGGTGATACCGTCCCAGACCAATAGCTGGAATACTAGTATCTAAAACAAAGATGAGGAAGAAAAGGAACAAGTTAGGAAACTGTTTTTCAGTGATGTGTAAAGAGTTTTGTAACTTGGAAAATACTCTTAGCTGAAATGTGTGAGATGAATTCAACAATGCTGCATGAGATGGCTTCCCAGAAACTGGTAGCCCATTGAACCCTTTCCCTGTACTGTACTGTTATAGACTTTTAGCAATAAACACGAGTGACCTTGGTTATTTGGTCTCTTGAACACATTTCATACAAAACCAAGGTGTGGTCTAGCAGTTGATCATACAATTTATCATCAATCCACATTTTCTGATGGAGCACAAGAGCTCACAGCAGGAAAAGTAATTGCAGGTGGCTGAGGCCCACTTCCCCTGCAGGGTTTTGGAAATTGAGAGCCCTTGACTGGGGCTCAGTATTCAGTGGGAAGTCATGTGCAGAGAATGGTATGTGTGTGATGTGTACACAGCAAGGTGCAGATGAGTTCTGCATCAGTTCAAGCTCTCTCAGGCACTTACAGGTCACTGCTAACTATGAACTGCAGTGACTGAACATGAAGGTCACAGATGCATGAATCACTGAGGCTGGAGCTGTGAGGGTGGGGTACATGTCTTCTGGCCAATCATAAATGGGAGGTGGGGGGATCTAAAGGACCTGGAAAGTCCAACACCTTGTGTATGTAACTTATTCCCACTCAGCACAGCTCTCTGGCCCTCTAGTGGTAACTGGCTACAGGGAGCCTGCTACAGCCATGACTAACAGAGATGACTCTACTGGCTGATGCAGATGCTCATGTGTTAAGAGCCAAAGGTTCCCTCACTCAGTCCCTACTGCTGCTATTTCACAGAGGAGCATCACCTTAGGGGTGTCTAGTCAGAGGGCCGCTGGTTCAAAGGACTTTTCATCCCCAAGGCTTTCAGTGTCAGTTTGCTGAGCCCTGCAAAATGGTACTGCTTACAGCTGCTGGGAAGATTAGAATCTTGCTAGCATTTCAGCCCAGGTTGTCTAGCCAGCACCCCAGTTGGCTTCATACCAATGCTGAATAAGATGGAGGGTAGGACTGATTCTTGCCACAGCAGGGTTGAGCCCTAACAGCTGCTTGAGAAGCTGCTGTGATAGCAAGATGTGTGTTTGAACCATGCCTGCAGCTACCATTAGGGGCAAGGATCTCACTGGCTTTCACACAGAGTGGATCTGATCAGCGAAATATCTAAGGAAAAGGCAGCTGCTGAAGTGGTACCAATGGCTCCTTTGAGGGGAGAAGCCAGCACACCTGTGGCTAATGAGCTGCTTCCTAAGTGAGTTTTAAAAGAGGGCACCTAGGCTATATAAATGGGGGCAGGCCTGAGGACAGACAATCAGGAAATGGGCAAGAGGTCTCCAGGGAATGCTCACTGCAGACCCTCCTTGGAGAGAGGGAGGAAGTGTCAGGAAGCCAATGGAGGGGCTGGGCCTGCTGCCCTTCCTGCACCAGAGAAGGCTGAAGGCAGCAACAGGGTAAGCTGGCTCTCTCAGAGCCAGGTGGGGCTGAAAGCTGGGCACGAGGTGTGAGGAGACATCAGAGCTGTCCTGGAGAGTCTGAGCATGGTGAGAGATCAGCACTGTACTTCATGTGTTGCAGATACAATTTGAACTGTGCTGGGGAATTCTGGACTCCTGTGGTAGTTTCTTGCAATAAATTAACCCTGCAAGGGTTATGCACATTTGGAAAGTCTTTAAGGACTATTTCTGGGGAAACTGAGGCAGGTGTACTAGACCTGGGCTCCAGCAGGGCCATCCTTTGACAAATCCCTTTCAAACCCCACTAAAATGACCCATTTCATCTTTAGTGTTCAAACTGCAACAAAACTAAATTCTGTGAATTTCTGTGGGAGGCCTGATCTGGTGGTTAGACCAAGGGCTAGGGCTTCAGGCCTGCAGCCTGGTATTCCCAGCCCTGCTACGTGACCTCTGCCACATTCACTGCCCTTGCTGTAGCGTGGGATTGTGATACGTTCCGTACCTACTTTGCAGAGGACTGGGGAGGATTCATATTCTTAAAGGGTTTGGAGATCACTAGCTGAGGGGCACGTGAGAAATAGCAAGAGCCTGTTTGTACAAGAAGCTACAGCAAGTCCAATGCTATCCCACAAACTCAAAGGAGGTTAATAATTTCACAACTCATCCAGGTACCAGGACTTTACTCATCAGCTGAGAACGGCAGGGAGATGGGGCCAGGGGATACTGACCCTATGCAGGCTTCCACCTCTCTTCTGGTCATCACTACTCAAATAGCACTGGGAGCACTTAAAAGGGATTCAGATGATGTGGATAGTATCTCTTACCCTTAGATCCCCTTGCCCAAGGTCTAGGGGCTCTTTCCCCTGCATGCGCTACCCCACAGCTCATCAGGGAGGAGGTACACACAACTCCCACACCTCAAGAGGGTTCAACATTCTTTATTTTTTTACTGAAAGTAGATAGCTGCTTACAAAAAAAAAATGCACATTTCCCCATCCCCCACTTCTCTCCCATTCCTATGCCATCCCTCTCTTTCCCCCACCCAGCCTCTCATTCACAGCTGTCCGTCAGTGGATGGGTTTGGTTCCATTTCGTTTGTTACAATCACAGAACAGAATCTAAACTGGAAAGAAACACGAAACTGGAAAAACAAAGCCTTTGAGCACAGGGAAGGGGGTGCGCTAGGTTGGCCTCCCCCTGATACCTCAAAGTAAAGCAATGATAACCCCACCCACCCATGTTACCTCCCCACAATAACCCCAACACTACAGTGAAGGACACAGCCCATCCTCCCAGATCCTAAGAAAATAGGCTACAGACTGTAGAACTTCAGGCTCCTGTCCATGCCCGTGGAAGCGATGAATTTAGCATGGTGGCCAAAGGCCACACCTGTAGTCAGGCCACTGTGTTCTGTAGGGAGACATGAGAGATGATTAGGGGAGAGACACCAGATGGTTAATTTGCAATTCATCCTACTAGACCTTCCCCTCCATCCTAGGGCCACCTCACGCAGCGCACTCCATGGGAATGGGGTCTCAGGGACACAATGAAAGGAGCAGCTCGCTCATCCACTCGCTGAACCCAGCACAGGCACATGACTCTCCCAGCTGAGCACCTCACCTGTGAAGTGGAGGATTTCCGTCCACTGCTTGCAGATGTAGATCTGGACGTCCGTGCCGCCCAGGGCCAAGTATGTACCGCTCTGGTCAAATATGAGGGACTTCACCTACAGAGGAGAGAGAGATCTGAGCTCCAGGCACAACTCTGAGCCAGACCCGGGGGCGCTCTCCCTCCTGTACCAGGCTGCCAGGAACTCACTCCCCCACACACTCACCTACTCCTACCATACAGCTGGCTCCCAGAGGGGCACCTCTCCCCATATACCCACCCTGGGCAGAGGGAGAACCCCCAACACACGTGCACACACCCCATACCAGGCACTGGCTCCCTGATGCAGGGAGAAGCCCAGTCAAACTAGGATGCACAAGGACATGGAGGAAAAGCAGCCAGGTCACACCCCTCAGCTGGCTCATATCGGGGAGAGGTTGGGGGAGCAGGGACAGGGCTTGACAGAGCAGGAGGATCGCACACACCTCAAAGTTATTGTCCAGCTGCAGCGTCTTGAAGTTCTTGAGCTTGCGCAGATCCCAGAGTTTGACAGAGGAGTCGTCAGCGGCCGTGGCCAGGTAGTAGCCATTCTCCGAAAATGCAATGCTGGTGATGGGACCGGAGTGCCCTGGGAAGTTGGCCACATTGGTGCGTTCCTGAGACAGACAGACAGTTAGTTACCCATGGCTGAAAGGCAGGCACTGAGTCGAGCCAGGGCCAGCTGGGAAAAGATGGGGGCAGCAGGTAGGCTAGATCTTCCCTTCCCATGAAGAGAGCTTGATCCAGGGGAAAGGAGCCTTCTCCGCCCGCCTTTGTGCTGTGATAGATTCTCATCCCCCACAACCAGACTCCAGCTACAGAGCGACTCTTTCCCTGGGGAAAGCACCCAGCTAGGACATCTGTGCACACTATCCAACAGGGGCCAGAGTGGAAGACATATGTGATAGCCAAGCTCCACCCACCACCCAAGCTCCGCCTACTCATGGCCTGCTCTCCATAGTAAGGCCATACCTCTCTTTTCCTGTGTGCTTCAATCAGCACTGAACACTGTCAACGCTAATGTACAGCATCGTTACATTGCAGAGCTAACGTCACTGAGGTGAATGGAGCACTTCGCCCCCACTGGTTCAGGCTGTCTGCAAACTCACTCGCACACCAGTCACGTGGGAAATGGTTGTAACAACAAGGTAAGAGCTAGAGGCAACTTTCTTTTAATGAAAGCAGAGATCCTAGTGTGCCAGGGAGGAGGCCCTAGCTGGCCTGACAGCCCCATGCTCTAGAAAGTATATAGGGACCAGGCCTCGGTCTGAGCACGCTCCTAGCCATGAGGCTGGAGCTGCCAACATGCCAACATCCTCCAGTACCAGGCTCTGCAGCCGTCAGGCACACCCAGCCAGCCAGCCCTACCTTCAAGTCCCAGATCTTGATTTGAGAGTCCATAGTCCCTGTCCCAAAAATGAGCCCATCAGGGTGGAACTGAGCACAGGTGAGAGCTGCAGAGACAGAGAGAGACAGAGAGATTCAGGGACACTGCCGGGGGGGGGACACACATCTCAATTGGATAACAAAAGGACACAGCAGAAAGCAAAGCCCTCTCCCAGCCTTCCCCATCACAGGGTTCTCAAGGACTCGTGTGACAGAACACAGCCCTTCCTGCAGCCTCTTCCCCAGCAAGAATACGGAAAGATTATCTAGGAGAAAACATTATTCTAACATATAAAATAGTTTCTTTAAAAGGAGCTGCTAAAAATGCTACAGAAAGCAACTTTATCTGATTTGATGTTGGACTCCACTTAAACTGTACACTAGATTAACATACAGGGAGTGAAAACATGTAATTCAAGGTTAATAGTGACCATGTTCTACGGCAGAGGTCTCAAACTCACGGCTCACGGGGCTATTTCCTGCGGCCCGCACACCCCCCCGGCCTACCTTCAGGCCAGGGGTGGGCAAACTACACCCGCGGGATTGCCCCCCTCGAGCCCCACGCCGCTCCCTGAAGCAGCTGGCATCACGTCCCTGCGGCTGGGGGTGGGGGAGAGGAGCAGAAGGCTCCCTGTGTTGCCCTGATTTCCAGGCACTGTCCCCCCGCAGCTCCCATTGGCCGGGAACGGGGAACCGTGGCCAATGGGAGCTTCAGGGGAGGTACCTGGAGGAGCAGCAAGCAGCATGCAGAGCTCTGCGTCCCCCCTCCCACAGGGGCTGCAGGGACATGGTTCCAGCTGCTTCGCGGAGCGGGGCCAGGGCAGGCAGCCAGCCTGCCCTGGCCCCGGTGTGTGCCGCTGCCACCCCGGAGCTTCCTTCGGGGAAGGGGTTGGAAGAGGCGGGGCAGGGGCGGGGCCTCATGGAAGGGGTGGAGTGGGGGCACGGCCGGGAGCAGCGAGGGGTGTGTGTGTCAGTGATGTGGCCCTCATGGTCATTTGAGTTTGAGACCCCTGTTCTACGGTCTATTTCTATTTCTGAAACGGATGTTCTTAACAAGCTCCTCATCTTACGCTCTAGAAAAATCATCCAGCTAAAATGAAATGGAGCACAATGACCCTGCGAGCCAGGGGTCCCCGATACCCAACCCTTACCGCAGCCAGAGGTCTCATCTGTGACCTTGGTGAGCACCCGGCCCGTCTGGATATCAGAGAAAGCCCAATACTGAAAGAGAGGAACAAGGAGTGAGTGCATCCCACAGCCGCCAGCCCTCCACTGCCTCCTGCCCACACCAGCTCGCTGATCGAGGTGAGCTCCAACAACATGGGGGGGGGGGAAGGAGGGGTCAGGGGTGACCTGAGTCTCACCTGGTCATCAGAGGAGCTCAGGAGATAGTCACCGGTGGCATGCAAACTCAGCCCTGTCACGGCGTTCTCATGGGCCCGGACAACCTGCACGCAAGTGGCGCTTGGGACCGACCAGATCCGGATAGTGGCATCAGGAGAAGCAGAGAACACCAGCTCCTAGGTGTGTGAGGAGAGAACATGCACAGGGATTAGAGCACCAACATTGGGAGGGGCGAGAAGAGGTTAATACCAAAGCACATTGTAGGAGGGGACCAGACTGCGATATGGGCCTGGAGACCCCCAAAAGGTGGCCCCAGAATCCCTCCCGCAGCATGGCACGGCCAAAGGAGATGGGGAGTTGGCCCTGGCCCTTACCTGGGACGGATGGAACACTACACTGGTGACCTTCTTGGCGTGCCCTTTGAGAGTCGCCAGGATCTGCTCCGAGCTCTTGTCAAAGACGATGACATTTTTATCCGCCCCGCCTGGAACACAAACAGAGAGGGGTGGGGCCCAGAGCTGTGCAGACCCGTCTCCCCTCAACATCCACCACCCTGGAACTAAAGGAGACCCACAATCCCTGGAAACTGGGTGTAGAGAGGTCCTTACTGCCCTCTACCTCATCCCCACCAGCCCGCAGCCGGAAGAGGGGTGTGCCCAGGAAACAGGGAGACTTTTGACCCATATCCCCGCCCTCTGGCAAACATCAGCTGCGGGTTCCAGAGGCCACAATCCCTGCCAGCCCGGTGGAAGAAGCTGGCACCGAGGCGGCTGTCTTACCGGTGAGGATCTTGTTGGTGTCGGAAGGACAGAGGTCCAGAGCGAGGATCCCTGGGATGCTGGCGCTGTGCAAGCCCTGTACAAAGAAAAGGGGGTCAGACAGAACCACTGTCAAGCAGGAAGAGCCCCTCGAGGCAGGGAGGGATCCTAACGAAGAGCTCTGGGTACAGACTCCATAACCGGGACTCTTTGTTCCCACCCAGATCTGCTCCGCACCCTGCTATATTCCCCCACCTCCCTCCCTCCCCAGTGCTTGCAAGCCAGCACCTGTTCAGCTCAGATGGGAGAAGCAAGCGGGAGACAGCTCAGGGTCCAGGTGCCAAGAGATACACCAGGGCTAACAGCCCACCTGCTGAGAGGAGACTCCAGAGCCTCAGTGGACCAAGAGGGAGAAGCAGCGACTGTCCCCTAGCAGCACAGCGCCCCCTGCTGCCACAGCAGGGTGGGGACAAAATGTGCCCAGGTTCTGAAAGGCAGCACAGCCCTCTGTAGTTGCATAAGGGACTGGGCCATCTGGGGAAGGCATTCGCTGCATTCACCAAGGTTTGAGACCCCAAAAGTTAACTTTCGACCGTCTGCATCAGAGAACTCACCACATGTGAGGCCACCTGTCGATACTTGCTGAGCTCCTCTGGCTTCACCAGCTCCTCTGGAACCGTCTTGCCTCTCTGCAGAAGGAAGAGCACCCAAAGAGAAATGACCATGCTCCTGGGAGAGCACCCAGCCCCCTGCCTTTCCCCCACCCGGCCAACCCCACCCAGGGAACAGAGAGATCCTCCTCCTCCTCACAGGACAGATTCCCTCAATAGAGACCTCCAAAACCGCTGAGCTCACCTCCCTGCTTCTTTACCCCCGCTCCAATGGAGAGCCCCCTCCCAACTCAGACCCCTCCAGATCCTGCCCCCCACCGCAGGGAAGGAAGGGGATCCAGGGAGCAGGGTCTCACCTTCTTACGCTCCGTGGTCAGCACCGTGGCTTTGTCTTGAAGCTGGAAAACAGAAGAGTGAACTCAGGAATTGTGACGCTAACAGACGGAAGGCTGGCACAGGAGGGCAGCTCTCTGACTGCCTGCATCATGCAGGAACCAGGGCACAATAGATGGGGCAGGGAGATGGAAAAGAAGCGACTGCATGGGAAGCAGGAATGAAAGTCGCTCCTGCAGCAGAGCAAAGGGTGAATCTGGGACGGATGACTCTTTACCTTCTGGATGATCTCGGGGGTCATGCCTGCCAGCTCTCCCAGATCCATCGGCTCGCCAGCACCCTGGATTGGGGAAAGAAGAGGCCCATGAGTCCAGCAGGAGAAGAGAGAGCAGTCAGGAGACACAAGGAGAGAGCTGTGCAGGAGGGACTCACCGTGATGTTGGGCTGGGAAGACGGCACAGCCTGGGGGACTATAAGGCCAGCCTGGGGTTTCAGAGTCGCCAACGCTGCGGAGACACAAACAGCGGCTCAATGGGTTAAAATGGGAGCCAACTGCAGGCTCACAGGAGTGCCACAGAGGTTCTGTTACAGCTACCTTTTCCCATCAGTACTGACCCCTGCCTGCTCCAGAGGCGCAAGCTCCTCCCCCTGCCTGCTCCTAGGGCATTAGAGTCAGAATCCCTCCCTGGACTGATTCTCCCCATGGTGCTGCAGCCTTGCCCTCAGTCAGACCCCCTTCCCCCACCGATTTACCTTCTCTGGCAGCGGTGACCTCTTTGGTGAGACGGGCGATGACGCGGCAGGCAGCATCATGCTGGTACAGTGCGTGCGACAGCTCCTGGCGGGTGGTCTGCAGCTGCTGGCGGAGCGTGAAGCTGTGCAGCATGACGGCGTCCTATGGAAGGACTCGCAATGTGAGGGAGCCAGCCAGGGCTCAATGCTCTGCCCCCCCCCAGCTCAGCAAGCTCCGCCCACCTGGGTAAGTAGAGTGGATGGCTCCACCCAACCTCAGCAAGCAAAGCGGGTGGGTCCTCCCATCCAAACGGAGCAGAATCCTGTTCTTTCTGCTGCCCCAGCACTCCTCCTATCATCTGCCCACTTCAATGGCCCCCAACACTATCCCCATGACAGCACTTACCCACTCATCCTGAAGGGCTTTCAGAATGGCCGGGATGCTGGTGGCCGAGGGTGGCTTGGGCCGGATTGGGTGGGCAACTGTGAATGAGACACACAGGGGTGTGTTAGCCTCAACAGCAAGGATTAATCCCTTTCCCCATCTCCTGCATCTCTACTTTTTCTCCATCCCCAACGCCCACCCTCAAACACAACCGCTCATCCACCCCTTTATCCAGATCCATTTGCACCCTCACTTCATCCTCTACTATATGTCTACATCACCTGCTGGTGGAAGAATCTCATTAGAAAATGCGGCTGTTAATGTATCTCTGCAGTCACCATACTGGGTCACAGCATCTAAGTTGGTGTCTGACCTACTACCGCACCAGATCAGGCTAGTGGCCCAGCTAGCTCAGTAGCCTACCTAGGATAGTGGCCAGTATCACGTACAGCAGAGACCCCCAAACTCCAGTGATGCAACTCTTGTGATAGTGTGAACTGTCAATGGGAGGGAGAGTAATAGAAATCCCTAAGCAGCTGACTCCATTTAACCAGTCCTCTCAGAGGCTGTTGGGAGTGGGAGGACTCTGGGCCTATACAAGCCAAACCCAGCTCATTCCAACAGGGGAGAGAAGGAAGAGGCAGCATTCAAAAAAACTGAATGCATGTCAAGAGAAAAAACATCTCCAGAAAGGAGCCAGAGGAGAGCCAAACTCCTTGGGAAAAAGGTACAGAGTTTGGTGAAAGTGGGCCTGCCTCCCCAGGAAACTTTGGACTTGCCTGAGAAGAGGACTATGGGGAAATCCTAAAAATTTTGGGTGTAGGTGACGATAAAATGAATACTGATTCACCCATTTTATAAAAGCTCCTACATTCTCTTGGTGTCCTTCCTTCCCCAACCCTTTCTGTGATGGTCAGACCAACCTGGCCCACCAGGCAATTGCTTGGTGAACTGTGGGAGCTCAGGCCATCAGGGTAGTAGTGATGGTCTGCCCAACTCCCTGGAGCTGGTGAGAATCCACCAGGTCACACCTCTAGCTCCGCTCCCCTCTGCTTGATACCTTTGATGTCGATCAGTTGCTCTTCAGACAGCGGCTGGTTGTTCACTGGGTCAGTCCCATTCTCTGCGATGTACTTTTCAATCAGTCTTCGCTCATAGACGTGGTTTGAGACCGGAGACACGCAGGGGTGCTCTGGCACCTCATTTGAGACTGCAAAGAGACAGAGATTGCAGGGGTGACAATGGACAAACAGAACCTAAATCCCCACCAGTACCCCATGCTTACCAGAGGACAGAGAAGCCCCAAGACAAAGGTAACAAGACACAGATCAATCTTTCCTACAGCCTCTACATGGGTAGCATTGTCTCCACGTTTACCCTATTCTTTTTCTAGTATGCTAATGTTTTTCCTGATATTTAAGCTCCACTGATTCTCCCCACCCTTATTTATTTAGTGGCACAGTGGCCAAAGGGTTACGGTGCTCCACCACAATCCTGAAGATTGTGGGTTGGAGTCACACTGGATCTAACTCTGGAAGGCCACCTTCAATTCACCCAGCTGCAAAATGGGTACCTGATCCCTTGGGCAGCCAAAGGTGGGTGACGCCAGCCCCATCGCTGTGTTGGCTACGAAACTTCCTTGCCCTAACACCTCAGCCCGGGGATCTGTTTGTCTGTCCTTGAGCCTTCCCAACCCAGACACTGCTCCTTTCTCAGGAACCACACGACGCCGGTGGGGGAGCGCTGGGGCGAAGCGGCCATGCAGAGGGAGGGATGCAGGTGCAGACTCGGGGCCCTGCGGGGGGAGGGGGCGGGGTTACTGGCCGTGCAGAGGAGCCGGGTTCGAGGCCCCCCGAGCGGGCGGCACGTTGGGGGGGGGGGCTGTTTTTAGAGTCTCCTCGTTGGGCTCCTTGCGCTGGGGAGACACCAGGGCCCGCGTGGTGGGAGATGTCAGCTCCACGGGGCCGGCTCGGGAAGGGCCCCCCCGCAAGCTCCCAGTCCGTCACTCACTCGAGCATATGAGGGACATGGCGACGTCTCCCCTACGGGTCCCGGTTCTGCTTCCGGGTCACGGGTTCTGCTTCCGGGGGAGGGTGTCCCCTCTCCGTGTCCCAACCGAGGCCGGTCCCGTTCCGCGTCCCCTCGCTCACGCGGGGCCCCAGCGCGCGCGGGAGACTCCGGAGTCCCGCCCTCGCCGGAAACGGAACTTTACTCTTCCCGGCATACCCCGGGCCGTCTCGCCGCATAGATCGGGAACTTCCGGCTACCGCTCGGGCGTTTCGGGAGGGGGAGCACTGCTTGGCTGGAACGGCCGCTCCCGGCATGCACCTCTTCCTGAAGACTGTAATTCCCAGAATGCACTGGGCGGACACTACCCGGCCCGCCCCCATGACTACAATTCCCAGCGGCCCCGGGCCTGGTGCTGAATTTGAATTTCTCTCCCAGCAGCAGCGTTCCAGCCGCGCTCTGCCAACAGCCGGGCAGCCCCCTGCTCAGTCACTCCCTGCGAGGCGCCAGACCGGCCCAGGCTGCCCCGCCCCAGACGCGTTGCTGGGCCTGGGGCGTTTCTGGGGGTCACGGGCCTGGCAGCTGGCGGTGACGTGCGAAACCCGGAGCATCCCCGATGCTCGTTGCTCCCGCTGGGGCTGGGCGACTTGCCCCCGTGTTGCAGCTTCCCATGTGCGTTGCTGGCTCCTGGAAGGCAGCCACCACTGGGGCAGCGCCGCAGCACCTGTCCTGGGCTGGCAACTGACTTAATAGGGGACAGGAGAGGGGCTCACAATGACACGGGAGCTTAGGCCACCTGTACGCAGTAATTGGAGCCAGGCTGTCCATCCTCCAGCCAGCAGTGCCTGGGCTGCCCTCGCTGCTTCCCTCCTGTTGTGTGCAATGCTGGGGCTTTGCAACATGCTGCTACGTAGGGCCTGGGCATCGGGTCAGGAGTGGTCCTCGATCTGGCTTAGATGATTCTTCCCAAAGATGGCACCTCTGGCTGCTGAGTCATTGCTGGCCCCAATGCAGAGAGAGAGCCTCCTTTCGAGTCAGACAGCCTGCAGCACCCAGCTGTCCTTTCAATCTCTCCCATCCAAGTACTGAGCTACTGTGAACTTGCTCAGCAGGGGCTGTGATGCGATCACTGTCTAAGATGGGTGCAGGCTTGACCTTTGACCTCATTCCCACCACATGCTGTGAATGCTTGGGGTCCAGAGGGTGGGACTTGGGTGTCAAATTACGCCCTCTGACTGGCTTGGTGCCCTGTCAGTCTGCATAATCACAGCTCACAGGCTGAGACATGAGTCACCCCTTCATTTTCCTTTTCCATGGGGCTATGCAGCTCACAGGGGAGTGAGTGGGGGGCTGGGGAGAGGTCACAAAGCCTATAAGCGAGGACTGGTAAGTGGCTGATTCTCAACTAAAAGAAAAGATTGCAGTTGCCCTGGGGTTGCTGGGATGTTATTCGCCTACTCGGCATTCCTGACATTGCGGTGCTGGCCTGGGACCAGCAGAATCACAGGGATCCTATAACCTCATTATGATCTGTGTCTTGTAGCCATCTCTCTCCTTTCTCTCGGCAGAGATTCCTGGGACTGAGAAGAGAGCCGGAGAGATGACTGGGTGGGATCCTAAGTTCTGGTGCTGCCGCCAAGCCCTGCTCCGACCAGTCGTGGCTATCCTGATGTCAGTCGCTTTCCTTCATGTAGCTGTGGCCAGCACTCAGCACTATCGCGGGGAAGCCTGGAGAGAGGCGGCTGTCCATGCTGACTTCCTGTCCCAGCTGGCTCAGGGCATGAGGGAGACCCTGGAGGAGTGGATTGGCCGGGACACACTTCAGCTAGTGACAGAGGTAAGGCAGGAATCCTAGCTGAATCAGGAAAAGGGGTGGAGGGCTCCATGTATTTGTGCGGTGTGCTTGAATGCTCTCTAGGATCAAGGTTCACCTCCTCTGTCAGTTCTATTGAAATAACTTTATAAGCATTGCCAGAGCTGTCAGAAGAGACCTATGGAGGGAGGCAGCATATTCTAGTGGATTGAGCAGCCACTGGGACTCAGCAGATCAGGGTTCCATTCCCAGCTGGGCAAGGTGACCTTGGGCAAGGGTCCCCCAT
Source organism: Terrapene triunguis (assembly GCF_002925995.2). Classification (NCBI taxonomy): domain Eukaryota; kingdom Metazoa; phylum Chordata; order Testudines; family Emydidae; genus Terrapene; species Terrapene triunguis. The sequence continues at coordinate 2,261,155 of NW_020664441.1, read as the reverse complement.
GCCTCTGTTTCCCTATCTATAAAATGAAGCAAAAGCTACTGTAACGTATTTTGAGATCTAGTGATGACAAGTGATAGATAAGAACGAGGTGGTGGTAGTATTATTTTATTATCTACATAATAAAAATAACTGGTACAGGGGGGCATGGATCAGCACTTACGTCACACTCCCCTGTCAGTACCCAGCCCAGGCTGGGGAAGCTAATGATCCAACCAGTGAACCAAATTCAGTGATAAATCCTGGTCATGTGCCACCTGAAGCACGTTGCGATACGCTAGGAAGTCTGGTACAATACATTTCCAGTGCAGCCTCTATTGGCCAATCCCAGCTTACCCATTTCCAGAAGCTTGGTATGTCTCCCCAGGGATTTCAGACCAGGGAAGTTTCGATCAACTCAGCCATCTGCTCTGACAGAAGGCAGGGTGTGCCGAAGTCTTGGGACTGTCATTACAGACATAGGTTCTATTCCGAGCTCTTCTGGTGGCAACCCCCTGCAACCTCTTACCTGATCTGTCAAGTGACAGTTGCCTCCCAACGTAGGGGGTGTTAGGCCTTGGTTTATTAAGGATCGTTAAGTGCACAGAAATGGTAAGAGCAGAAGGATGGTCCCGTGGTTAGGGCACTAGCCTGAGACTGGGGGACCTGGATTGAATTTCCTCCTCCGCCCCAGCTTTCCTGGTCAAGTCCGTTAGCCTCTCTGTGTCTCAGCTCCCCAGCTGTAAAAGGGGGACAACAGCCCTTCCCTGTCTGTGCTGTGAGGATAAATACATTGTGAGGTGCTCAGATACTACGGTAAAGAGGGCTGTAAAAGTGTGTTAGAGAGAAGGAGCCTCTGTTTTTTTTCATCTGGGGTGGTGGAGCCAGCTGGCTGGTTCAGCAGCACTTCAGAGCATGAAGGCTTATTAAGTGAGTGAGATTCCAGCACCCAGGCTGACTTGTGTGTTGGGGAAACTGGCTGTCTTTCTGTCACTGGGGGAACCAGCCAGTCAGCTTTGAAAATAGCAGCGTTGGCACCTGATTAGCTGAGGGTCTGAGGGTTTGGGATACATTCCCTAAATACTTGTGTCTCTTGTTGTATGCGTTCTCTTGGATGCAGGAGCTGAGTGGAGTCTGTTTGTTCTGGGCTGGATTGCAGCCAGGATGGATACAAATTTGTGGGTATTTTTGTTTGGTTTTTAAATTGGATTTTTTTAAAAATTATTTAAATCAGTTTCTTTTAAAAAATAAACCTGTTTAAAATGAAATCCTGAATTTAATCAAAATATGTTCAGGCCTACCTACATTTATTGTAATATCTTAGAACATTTAAATAAAAAATCAATAAGCCAAATCCCTGAGCCCCTATCAAAAACTATGAGCTAAAGGCTGCTTTACTAGATAAAGAATAAGGGGTAAAACATCTCACTTTTGAGGTCATGCTTTCTACATATGGCACAACAGGTCATGTCCTGTAATAAGGGAGGACACGGGGGCTGGGCTACTGAATGCAAGAGACTGATCTAGTCAAGATGGGCGTTAGGATCTGACCTCTGACTCTAGGAGCCACTACCATGTGTCTTATCATTAGGGAGCAAAAAGATGTACCAAATCTAGTGTCAAGGCTCTATTTAGTTGTAAATTAGCATGTTCTAAGATTAGATCAACCAATGAGAACACTTTTCTTTAGAAAATAACTGAAATACAAATGGAACCATTAATTAAAATCGATTTAAAATTGAGGCTGTCCACTTGGTGATTTAAATCACTGATGTAAATCGCCTTGATTTAAATCAGTCCACCCTGATTGCAGCCAAGCTGAGCTTGGCACCAGGCCTAAGGGGTGGTGGGAAAATGGACTCCACACCACCCTTGTGGTTTTCCTATGATGAGGCTGTCTCAGCTGCTGGTAAAATTAGAACAGCTTCAGGGCTGCCCAAGGCCCCAAGAGGCTACCCTCGCAGTCAGAAATAGCCAGAGCACAATGGCACTCAGGCCATGCCACCCCTTCCCCAAGGAAGACCGTAGCACTGTCCACCAACAGCTCCCAGTGTAGTTAGAGCTCGCTTTAGGCTCTCCAGAGACTCTCCCTGAGCCAAGGGAATTCCGCAGGTCCCTTCCAGCCCTACGTTTCTATGATCTTGAAGGCAAGGGAGTGGTAGATCTGAAAGGCAGCCATGTCTCCAGACAGGCCCAAGCCAGGGTGGAGGAATAGCCTTTGTTCTCCCCCTCTTACAGCTTGGCAGCAGAGCTCTGCGGAGATGCAGTGACTTGCAGGTCACACAGGGGGGTCTGTGGTGGAGCCAAGAATGAGTCCTAAGCCAGCACTTTAACCACAGCCCAGCCATCCCTCCTTCCTTTGCAGCTGGGGAGAGGGACCTGCTGGAGTTTTTCTGCTAGCCCTGGCAAGGTCTTCCTTTCATCCTGGAGCAGAGGGCGGCGCAGCAGGGGCACAGGGCTTCCTGTAGGAGGCAGCTTGGACAAATCTCCCACACCAGGTGCTGCTCCCCTTACTGGCAGGGAAGGCTGTACTCACCCAGCCAGGCACCAGCTCCTGTTGGGATTCCCATGTGAATTCACCTGCCCGGCCAGCGAATTGGAGCTTGGCCCAAGTCAGGGAGGAGGCTCTGATCCAGTGCCTTTAGCAGACATGAAGGAGTGGGGTGCTCCCCCACTCTCCCCTTATTTTCCTCCCTGGTCCTGTCTCCTCTCACTCTCTCGGGTATCTCTAAGCCAACTGAGAAAAGTGCTCTCACTCTCTCTTCCCTGCAGAACGTCTCTGCCGTGTTCTGGATTGTGTCCTCTGGCATCTCGGCAGGTCTGATCACCCTGTCCGGAATCGCAGGGCAGATCCTAAGCGCATTCGGAGTGAATGGTAAGTTGTTTGTTATTTACCAGTGTCACCTAGAGACCCCAGCTGAGATCAGGTCCTCATTGTGCCAGGCGCTGCCCAGACCCACAGGGAGAGACAGGCCCTGCCCCAGCTGAGATCAGGGCCCCGTTCTGCCAGGCGCTGCCCAGACCCACAGGGAGAGACAGGCCCTGCCCCAGCTGAGGTCAGGGCCCCGTTCTGCCAGGCGCTGCCCAGACCCACAGGGAGAGACAGGCCCTGCCCCAGCTGAGATCAGGGTCCCATTGTGCCAAATGCTGCACAGACACGCAGTGAGAGAGAGCCCCTGCCCCAAAGAGTTTACAGTCTAAACAGACCAAATAGACAAAGGGTGGGAGGGGAAACTGAGGCACAAAGAGTGTGAGGAAGATGGCCAAGGTTACCCAGCAGGCCAGTGACAGAGCTGGGAATAAAACCCAGTTCTCCTGAGTCCCGGTTCAGTGTTTGATCCCCTGTTTGACCCTGCCTTTCTGAGCCATCCTGCATGCGGTGGAGGAGAGCGGGTGTTTCTCATTCACCTACCTGGCAGGGAGGATCTGTTTCATCACTGTTTCTAACTGGAGCATGAGGGACCCGGACCCAGTCCCACCCTCCACAGCAAAGAGGGGTGTGTTCCAACCTACACTCAGTGCCTGTATCACTGCAGGGTGCTTCTTCCCTTCCAGCACTTGATGGGTTAAAAATGGTCCTTCCCCCCAGGAAAGAGGGGCCTCCCAGTCTGGTGGTGAAGGTTTGTGTCTTTCAAGGGGATTCCAGTGCAGGGGGGTTACTTCACACATGCAGCCCCTAGTACCTCACCCCAGGATGCCCGAGCCTGTGTGGGGAGATAAGGAGACAACATGGTTTCTCCTTCCAGGACAGGAGGGGTTACGCCTGCAACCATCACCTCTTTCCCCATCCTGCCCTTCTCTCCAGGAGCAGCCTGTCCCAGCCCCACTAGAGTGGGGATCCTCCTGCCTGCACATGGGGTTACCCCAGTCCCACAGGGGGTCAGCACAGCATCACGTCTCACATGTGTCTAACCACTTTCTTCCTCCTTCCCTTTCCAGGAGATCACGTGGTGCAGCCCCTTAAGCTGGGCCCTGCCCAGGTACAGACCCTGCTGCTGTGGGGCCTGGCCGCTGTGGTGGGCTATTGGCTGCTCTCGCAGCTGCTGGGCCTGTTGCTGTCCATCCTGGGACACGTCATGTGGGGGCTGAAGGTGGCGTTCTTCCTGGGCTGCTTCCTGCTGATCATCTTGGCAGTGCCCAACCCCTCGGTGCAGGCCTTGCTGCTGCTGTGCCTGCTCACCCTGTATGCCCTGCTGGGGAGGCTGAGCGGGGCGTGCCACTCCGGGAGCCAACTGGAGGCCAAGGTGCGCAACCTGGAGTGGCAGGTGGAGGAGCTGCGGCGCCGGCAGAGGCGGGTATCTCCCAGGCACCTGGAGCAGGATGAGTGAGGAGCGGGAGGTGGCCCCTCCCAGCACACTACGGACTCTCACACCACAATTCACTGCTATCCTGGCCCTCTGCACGTGCTCATGGAGGCCTCTCCACCCTCGGGTACTCACAGCCCCTCTCCTCTGTGCACACTCACAGGCCCCACCCACCCCATGGCTCTTCTCAGGCCCCTCCCCTCTGCACACTCACAGGCCCCACGTGCCCCATGGTCCTCCTCAGGCCCCTCCCCATTGTACAAACTGACATGCTACTCGCAGGCCCCACTCCCATTCCCCAGGGCACTTGCAGGCTGTCCCCACACCCACCCCAGGGACAAGTGAAGCCCAAAGGGAGCTCTCTTGAGTGGAGGAATGAACCCGTGGGAGATGGTGTGATTTTCCCCAGCCTGCCCTGGTCTCATGGGCGAAGGATGGGAGGTGCTCCCTCAGCTGCCTGCCCCCACCCTTGCCATCTCCCATAGATTTGCTGCCATGGGGCTCATCATGCTAGGGCTTAAAAGGGGTGCTTTGATGTTGGTGAAGTCTGGGACCAAGTTGGGGTTTGGTCTCGGGTGCTAAGATGCTGAATTCCACCCCTTGTTATTTTCCTGCTGTCTCCCTCTTGTCCCCTTCCCATGCTGCCCTACAGCTGCCACCGGGGCTCCTGGCCTTTCCCTCCACCCTCTACCTCTGCCTGATCCTTTCCCCACCATCACCCCATCCTTCGCCCATCCCTCACCTAGCCCTGGACCAGTCTCGCTAAGAAGGCCGGGTCCTAAGGGCTTGATGCACAGAGGTGCTGAGCTCTTGCCGCTCCCATTGACTTCAGCTGGAGTTGTGGGTTGCTCAGTGCCTCTAGAAATCAGATGCTGGATAGATAAACTGGGGGCAGGGGCATTGTATCCCATTTCAGGAGGGGGCAGTGTACCCCCGGGGGATCTCTGATCAGGGAGGGTGTGTACAGGGGAAGGGTTTCCCCAAGTGCCTTCATCCAAGCCAATGGTGCCTTCTTATGCTAAGAGTGGATGGTGTTTGTTGGGAGGTGGGAGGGGAAACTGGGATATGTGTATGTGGGAAGATGTTTACAGGTCTTTTTTAAGAACCCCCCAACACCATCCAAGCCAAAGACACACAGCACATGGGAGCGGGCACAGGGAAATTCCTCCTCCGTTTGTCACAGCTAGGGTGGGAGTTGTCTCTTGGTGCCACCTCAAGCATGGCAGGTGGCCTTTGTGTTAATCTGCCCCGGGATTGTGGCAGAGCGGGCCATGATTGATCAGAAAGGAGGGATACGTAGCAACTCCTATTCCTCCTCCTACGTGCCCCTAGGGAACGTCAACACTTGGAGCAAGGGGTGTGAGTCCCAGTTCGCGCAGATACTTGCACTAGCTCTCACTCCGCTAGCGTGCTGAAAACAGTAGTGTAGACAGCCTGGCCAAGTACAAACCCTCCTGAACCCTGTGGGTGCAGACTCGGTACAGCTATCGCCTTCCACCACTCTCTGCAGCTCATGCTACCCAGTTACGCTGCTGTTTTTACTGTGCTAGCTCCATGAGAGCTAGGGCAAGCATCTCTGAGTGTGGGGATTCACAGCCCCGTCCTCTCGTGACCACGACAAGCTCAGCTGTTCTCTCCCCCGCCTCGCCAGCTAGGGGCTGGAGAGGAGGCCAGTGGGGCCGGGCTTGGACTGGGCATATGTTGTCGGCAGGAGGTTGCCAATCTATGTTTTGAAAGTTCTGTCTATTTTAAACGAACAGGCCATTTTGTTACCAGGTTCCAAATAAAATCTATTTAACCACACTCTGTCCAGCCCATGGGCAAGTTTGGGTTTCTTTCTTCTGCCACTCCCAGCAGGTGGCGCTGCAGGGAATGACAGAGCCCCCGCCTCCCAGTCTCAGTCTTTCCCAGCTGGAGGACTAGAGCACAGGAGTGCTGGCTGTGGGGTGAACAATGTGCTACTCTGCTCCCAGCCTCTGCCAGCAGGGAGTGGGGCAGGAGTGCTGGGGGAAATAGGTGCCCTGGCTGCTGGGGGATGGATGGTGCAGGAGGTGCTGCTAGGCGAGGACAGCTGCTGCGAGCCTTGGGGGAGGGAGTCTTTGCCAACACCCTGGCTAAGCCCTTGGCTCTCCTCTCTGTGCCCAGCTGTCAGGATAGGGATTCCCAGCTTATATTACAGTCTGGGGTCTTAGGCAACAAGCCCTGGTGTCTTGGGGTGCGGGGGGGGGGGAGGATTAACATCCACAAAGCTGTCTGTGCTCATCCCTCACCACCTGGAGCCCCCAGAAACCCCAGGGATGAACAGGAGTGTGTAGCGAGACAGGGGAGAGGAATTGTGCTGCCATCCCTCACCCCGCTCAGTAGAAGGGCCAGTTGCCCTGTGGGGTCCTCCAGGGCTGGGAGTTTAGGACATGCCAGGGGGGAGTGGGGATACCATCCAGCAGGGAGGGAGCGAGAAGGGGCCGGAGCCCCAGAGCTCTCCCTTTCTTTGGATGCGAATGGAGCACTGGGACAACCCAGCGGCTGGGTGGGGCCCCATCCCCTCGCCCCTGCAGGCTGATCAGTACCTCTTAATCAATTCCCTGCTGCTCCAGGGGTCTCGGGCATTGGCGCACCTCGCTCTCTCCTGGTCTCTGCCTCTGGCACACACTGGCCAGGTGGTTGGTGGTTGGGTTTAGTGGGTGGTGTTGGTGGCCTGTGGTGTGCAGGAGGTCAGGCTAGCTGACCTGATGGACCTTTGTGGCCTTAAACTCTTGGACTCTTGCAGCCCCACTCGTGGCCCAGGGCCCCATTACGCTAGGCACTGTACAGCCACAGAGCAGAAAGGGGTGGGGTCCCGGTGGCTGCGTCTGGCTAGGCTGCTTCTGATCTCAAAGCAGCTCTGTGTGGGCTCAGTATTGCCCTCATCCCACCTCTCTCCCATGTCCCTTGTTTGCTTATCCCCTCTATCCCTGTATCTGAAGCTCCCAATTCCTCCCCATGCCCCTGTCTGGGTCTCCCCCATGATCATCCAGCTGTTATATGATACAGGCTGAAGGCTCCAAGCTGTTGCTTTCTGGCCTGTTTAACCCTTCAGGGCCTGAGCAGGTTTATTTCTGCCCTGGCAGGGTGCGGGTGAAGTAGGGTCCATGGCAGCCCAGGCTCTCCCAGAGTCTGAGGGCAGAGCCGACCAGCTGTGGCTCCCTGCTGCTGGCTGGCTCCTCTCAGTGAGGGGAGGCATGTCGGAGCAAGAGCAAGTCTGGGCGGGAGCTCTCCGTGGCTCCCAGCACTCCTCGGGTGCCCAGGGGCTCTGGCAGGCTGCGACACAGGCCCTGGTGCAGCTGGGCTGGGGGAGCCTCAGGGCAACAGGCTTATGACGTGCTCAAGAATCCACTTGCTCTGTCCCAGCTGTCTGGTTATGTACAAAGCACCAGTCACCAGGGGGCTGATCTGTGGGCTGAGCTGTCCCCACCTCTGTCTGTCCCTGTGGCTCTCTCGCTGTCTGCCCAGGGCCGGATTTACATCTTCAGCGCCCCCTGTCCCCAGCTGATTTTCGTGTTGCACACAGTTTTAGAGAGATAAGGCACCCCTAGAACGCTGGTGCCCCTAGGCACATGCCTACTGTGCCTAATAGGCAGGCAGATGCAAGGCTGGATTTCCAATCTGTCCCTGCTGCTCTCTTGCTGTCTGCCTGTCTGTCCCTTCCTGTGGATCTCTCACTGTCTACCTGTCTGTCCCTGTGGTTCGCTGGCCATCTGTCTGTCCACCTTTCACCTTCCCTCGCTCTGTCTCCTACCACTCTTCCTTGCTGCCTCTTGCTCTCTTTTGCTTTTTCTCCTTCTGCCTGTTTTGCCCTCCTGCTCACGTTCTCTCTCCTTTTCGCTTTCTCTCCTGTTGCTCCCTTGTTTTGTCCCGTCCCTGTTATAGCCTGTATGATACTGGAGCCTGAGCCACAATCGGTGTTCCAGGAGCCATGGTGGCAGGCTTTGTACGCACAGGGTAGGAGCCAGCCCCTGCCCCAACCAGCTTCCAATCTCCCGTCCCATGCACAGGGAAGCACCAATCCTGCCTCCAGCTCACACGCCCTGTCCCTTTCCCCCCTCACTGCCTCGCTCTGTCCATCCTTGGCTCCTTTTGCCCCTCTTCCTCCTTCCATAGCTTCTCACTCATCCCCTTGCTCACACCTTTTCTTGTTCATTTTCTGTCATTATCTCACTCCCTCGCTCTCTCCCTCACCCTCAGTCCTGCTCTATTGTCCCTGTCTTGTTCTTTCCTTCTCTGCCTCTTTCTCTCCCTCTTTGGCTCCTTCCTTCCTGCCTCTGGCTCCATCCTAGGCACCGTGTGTTGCTGGTACTCTGGGATTCGCATTACCTTACCCGCTTTCCCAGGCTCCCTTCTGTGCTAGGCGCTGTACCGGAGCAGCGCTAGGATGCTGGCTGGGAAGCAGAGGGGTTTAGGACCCGGCCGTGGGGGCAGGCGAGCAGCCCATGTGCTCCCTCCCTCCCCATCCCTCTATTGTCTGGGAGCTGCAGCCCCGAGCTGCCGGCTGCAGACGGAGGCGCGGCAGGGGCGCACGGGCAGAGCGGGCGCGGCGCTCGGGGGCCGGGGCATGCTGCGGGCGCAGGGCGCGGGCGGGGAGATCTGAGCCCCGCGCCAGCCCCATGGCCCCGGGCCGGGCAGGGATGGGCCCCCCCGCGCCTCGCTGCCCCCCTGGCCTCCGGCCGCGGCTGCCTTGTCCTGCTGGCCGCGCTGCTGGCCCTGGAGACGGCGAGAGGTGAGTGCGGGGGCTCGGGGCGCGTCCCTCGCTCGGCGCCCTATGGACACCCCGGCAACGCCGCTGAGACCCCTGGGCTTCCCCCGGCCCGCCGAGCCCTGTCGGACCCCGCAGGAGCCGTGCGCCCTCCGCCCCACCCCCCGGGGATCCAGCGGGGACCCCAGCCCTAGTGACCCGGCTCTGAGCCCCATAAGACCTGTGCGGCCCCGGTCCCAATCACCTAGGTCTGAGCCCCATTGGACCCGTGAGCCCCCCACCCCCAGTGGGGACCCCTGTCCCAGTGACCCAGTTCTGAGCCCCATAGGACCCGTGCAACACCCCCGATGCGATCCAGTGGGGACCCCTGCCCCAGTACCTGGCTCTGAGCCCCACTGGACCCATGTGCTCCCCCTGGGATCCAGTGTGTACCCTGACTCAATGATCCAGCTCTGAGCCCCATTGGATCCTGCAGGACCCATATACCTCCCCGCCCCCCCATGGGATCAAGTGGCAACTCCTGCCCCTGGGACCTGGCTCTGAGCCCCTTTGGACCCCACAGAACTTGTGCCCTCTCCTAATATCCATAAGAACCAACATCCCACCTCCGTGGTTTCCCCCACCCCCTGTGGTCCAGAGCCAGCAGGGCCCCTTGTCTTTCCTCTTAGGTCACAGCAGGGGTCCCCACAGGCTTCCCCACATCCCCTTTAGGGTCTGATCCTAGTGGAACCCCAGGCCCTCCTCAGGAGCTAACAAGGTCCCCAGAGCTCTCCCCAGCTCCTCTGATCTGTTCCTGAGCCGCGGTATCCACACCTCCCTGGGTCCCCTGCTCAGGACACAGCCCAGGCTGGAGCTCCCCGGACAGCAGGATTCCCCCTAGAAAGAGGCCAATCAATCTTCCCTGGGGCGTGCAATGCTTCTGATGCAGCTAGCTCTGAGGGCCATCTCTGGGGGGTTTGTTCTGTCCCACGGGGCTGGTGCCTGTGGTGGGATTGTGACGTTTCATGGTGAATCCTGACCTCGGTGGGGACAAACGGGGAAGGACTTGGGTCATATGAGAGAGAAGGGTCCCTGGGCTGAGCAGGAGGGTTTGGAGAGGGGACTGGGAAGGGAGGCAGGGAGCCAGACCCCCAGTAGGAGAGGGAGCGATATGGGAGGCAGGGACCTAGGCTGGAGCTGTCAGGATGATGAGGGGAAATAGATGAGAGTGCAATGTAATTAGCTGGCCGATCAAGCAGGGGGAGGGGAGATGGCAGAGGTCACTGCCTGTGGGAGGCAGATACCAGGCTTGTGAAGAACCCACCTGTTTTTCCCCCCCAACTCCCACCCCCTGGATCTTGGGATGTAGAGACCCGGAGGGTAGAGGGGGATGTCACAGTATCTCTCAGCCACCTGCTCCCTCCCTGGGGGACAGGGACTGGGGCAGGCGTGATAAGGAATCACAGCGGTGGGGAAAGCAGCCTTTAATGGGCTGGCTGATGGGGGAGGGGGGTTTCATAGCCCTGGACATGCTGGGGAGGAAGGTTTGGTGATTTCCACCCCTCTGTGTGGAAGGAGCTGGCTTGTCTGGAAGAACCGTCATAGAGCGTCTTACCCCATGTGTGACCTCCCCACTCCCACGGTCTGTCACGGGTACCATCTTGGCCCGTGCTGTTGCTAGCCCATTAGAGCCCTAAACAGGAATATCCCCCCCCGCCCCCAGCACAGACTAATAATTAATAGGGGGCCCCCTTGATCTTCTTGGGGCCTTAAGCAATTGTGTAGTCTGCTTAGGCCCCTGCTCTGATCTTGGGTGACACTGGGGATTGAACCCGGGACCTCCAGAGCTAAAAAGCAGGAGCTGCTACCACTGGGGCTGTAACAGACGCAAATCCTCTGTAGATCGGGCACAGATGGGGAACTTGCACCACACACCTGCCCGTGGGCTAACGTACATAGCAGCACGGCTTGAGAGACGGACCTAGGCCAAAATACACCAGGGCCTTGAGCCACAGCCCCTCCTGCTGGTGGGGTTGCCTCACTGCTCGGTCCAAACGGCCAGACTCTGAGTCCCTCCCTCCCCCCATACACTTCAGACCAATCAGTGCCAGACAGCCCCCCCGTTAATTGGATTATGCTGGCTCACACACAGCACCCTCTGCTAGAACATCATGGGGCTGAGGCTTCCCCCCTCCTGGACCAAACCCCAGGCTACCGCACAACAAGGAGCAAGGAGGCCCTGGACACCGTTGGTGGGTGGGCCCCCAGCCTGGCACCCTAGCTGAGGGGCTTTCAGGGAAAGCCAACGAGAACCTATTAAGCAGCGGGCTGGGGGCAGGGGGAGGTCCCCACACTGGGCTGGCAAGGCAGTGGGGGCACAGTTTCCCACCTGTAAAATGGGAGTAATAATAATTTTATGTAGACTGTGAACTCTTTGTGGCTGGGCCTTTCTCACTGTGTGTCTGTGCAGCTCCTGGCACTACGAGGCCCTGATCTCAGCTGGGGCAGGGCCTGTCTCTTGCTGTGTGTCTGGGCAGCACCTGGCACAACGGGGCACTGATCTCAGCCGGAACCTCTAGATGCTGCTGTAATACAAACAATTTAGCTCTCTTTTCTCCAGCGGGGGCAGGCTTGATCCACCCCCTTGAATAGCTCAGGAACAGTGACACTCCACTCCAGCTGACATCTTGTCCTGGCATCTCCTCCCCTCAGGAGGGGTTGGGTGTGGGGGAGGACACGTGCCCTGGTAAGTGTGTGGGGTAGGGGACACATGACTGCTGGCAGCAGACCTGGTTTTTCTTCTCCCCGCAGTGAGTGGAGAATTGGACCCCCCCGACCTGGTGTACCTGCCGGCCGAACTCAAGGTGCTGGACGTTCCAGACCATTTCCGGCTGCAGCGGGTGGATCGGTACCTGCCGGGAAACGCTTCCCTGGGCTCCCGCTCTGAGACTTACCTCCTCCTCCATCGCCGGCCCACAGCAAAGCCTCTCATCCAAGCCACCTACCTGCCCTTCACTGCCCAACAGGTAAACCTGCCCATCCAGCGGTGCCTCTGCTCTGGGCTCAGCTGGGCATCTCGGTGTCCTGTCTGACCCACCTCTCCCGGTCTCAACCTGTGTCTCTCTCTCCAGGCGGTGCCAGCAGCTGATCCCCACCACAGGTACAGCTCCGCGGCCTGGGACGTCCGAGCCGTGTCCATTGAGGGCACAGTTTCTCCAGCTGAGCCGTATGCCAGGGTCCTCTTCCACCTCAAGGGTCAGGACTGGCTGCCGGGACGGCATGACCTGCCCTGCATCTCCCTGCACGCTTTCCACCAGACGTGGGCTGTGCATGGAGCCTGCCGCCTCCAGGTCAGTACGTGACCCCATCCCCACCTGCCCTCCTAGGAGACGGAGGGCCCAGCACCCAGACATGCTTGGAGGAGGGGTGGGGCCAGTGGGAGCTGAAAGTCCCTCTGGTTGGGTATGCTGTGCCCCTTCCTAGCACCAGATCGCGGTGTGTCAGGGGTTGCCATGGAGAAGATGAAGGTTGCGTGTCCCCCATAGCAAGGCTGCAGGGGCAGCTGGGGTTGGGGGGCTCCCCGGGACAAGGCTAGCTCTTCTCCAGGGGGTGAGCTTGGAGGTCTAAGTGATTTTGGACTGGGGGAAAGAGGAGTGCTCTGTACTGGGGACAGCAGTTAAGCGTTGCTTGGACTGGAGCAGGAGTTGGTTTCCCCCTGGGGTGGGTGATGGAGACTTCAGGGCCCACCCTAGAGGTGGGAGGTCAATGAAGTTGGGATTAGACCAATGCTCTCTGAGCCCGCTCCCTGCTCTTCCTACTCAGGCACCCCTGGGAGTGTGCGTGGTGGAGCTGGAGTTCCCCCCACGCTGGTTCTCCGCCACACACCCCTCCTCACACAGCCAGCGCAGAGCTGCGGAGCTCACCCAGCCCCCTGAGCGAGCCGAGCTGTACTACAGCCTGGGGACTGGGGAAACGTCTGCAGAGTGTAGCCATGCAGGGCCCCGGGAGAGGTCCCGGTCGGGCGCTGAGGGCACCAAGGAGAGACTGCACTATGTCGGCGCTGTGGAGCTGCGAGCCAGGGATCCGCCTCGGCGCCAGGAGGTGCGGCTGGACGACAACGTGCTCATCCGGGTCCCCGACATGGCACTGCGGCCGGGGCAGCTCTTCACGGCCACCCTGATCCTCCAGCAGAACTTCACCGCCGACCTGCTGACCCTGAGGTGAGATCCAGGGGGAACCAGAGACACAGCCTGAGGCACAGGGACCCTACCCCTACCTGCTGACCCTCAGGTGAGATCCAGGGGCCCATCCTGAGACATGGGGGACCCTACCCCGACCTGCTGACCCTCAGGTGATATCCAAGAGGACCCAGGGATCCACCCTTTGACATAGGGACCTTACTCCAGCCTGTTGACCCTCAGGTGAGATCCAGGGGGACCCAGGAACCCAGCCAAGGACTCTCTTGGGTTCAGAGGGTCTCTGCTTTGGGTGACGTCTCCTCGGGAGTCCATGCTCTGATTCTGAGCCGTGCTTCTTTCAGGATCAAGGTGAAGAAGGGGCTGCAGGTCCTAGCTGCCCGCCCCGCCGTCCCCGAGGCCTGGACGGCCAAGCTGGACAAGTTCAAGGGCTCCAAGCATCATACCGCTCTGGTCACCTGTCGCCGGCTGGATGCTGGCCAGTTGGACTGGAGGTAGGAACCACTTGACTCCTGGAGGGGATAGGGCTGACACACTTATTCTCCGGGGCATCGGCCAATTGGGCAGGATGTAGGGAACCATGTGACTCCTGCGGGGGCTGAGCTGATACCTGTATTCTCCTGGGCATCAGCCAGTGGGGACAGGAGGCCATGTGACTTGGGAGAGCGGTGATGATGTAGCTGTTCTCCCAGGACCCAGCCAATCAGACTGTAGGTCTGATGCCATTGGCCTGGGGACGGGATGGCTGTTGCTACTCCCTCACATATTGACCAATCAGATTGGAGGGAAGGAACCATGGGCCACTGAACAGGACGGTCCCTCTCTCTGTCACCTCCCGGTTGTGCTTGAAGGTGGAATTTGTGTGGCTCGCAATGGAGCAGGGGTGAGATGCCACCGCCCCTGTGGGCACTGTATCCGTCCTCTGCTTCACTGCCCCCTCGCTCCCTCCTGCCTCCGTCTAGGGCAGCGGATTTCCCCGAGTTCCTCTACCTGGACTTGGTGGTGGAGAACGGCACGAGCGGCCTGGCCTCCACGCGCCCTGTCACCTGGCAAGTGGAGTACCCTGGCCAGGACCCTGAAGCCGAGAAGGACAAGATGGTGTGGGAGATCCAGGTGTCGGAGCGTGACGTTAGGGCACTGGTCCCGCTGGTGAAGGTAAGGCCTTGCAATTCTGTCCCCATGCCGGGCGGCCCCCCAGAGGCAGGGTCTCAATCTGTGTCCCCTCTTGGTCTCCCCAGGAGCAAGAGATCGTGAACACCGCCCCCCTGACGGGGATCCCCCAGGCGGTGCCGGTGAAGCTGGTCGCTGTGGAGATGGGGGGAGCTGTGTTCGAGGTCACCGAGCAGATGGGGTGTGAGTCCGCCAACAAACAGGTCCTGAAGGTGAGAAACAAACGAACCACCCACTGCCCCACAGGGAGGTGCCCTCCAGGGCCATCATCCCCCATCCTGGCCCTCTGAGACCCAGATCTCTCCCCTCTCACTGTCAGATGCCTCCCAGAGCATCATCCCCTAGCTCTGCCCTCTAAGACACCAGCTCCCCCACCCCCCCCTTAGGTGCCCTCCTGCAGCATCACCCCCGTCCTTGCCCTCAGAGATGCCAGCTCCCCTCTCACCACCCTCAGGTGCCCTCCTGGGCCATCAACCCCTGTCCTCGCCCTCTGAGACACCAGCTCCCCTCTCACCATCCTCAGGTGCCCTCCTGGGCCATCACCCCCTGTCCTCACCTTCTGAGACACCAGCTCCCCTGTCACCATCCTCAGGTGCCCTCCTGCAGCATCACCCCCGTCCTCACCCTCTACAATGCCAAGTCTCCCCTGACTCCTCAGGCTGGGGCAGGAGCAGAGTTTACATGGGAGCGGATCCGGTGTGACCACTCCTCAGGTCATAGTTCAGTCCAGTCAGCCAGTGGGGCGGTACTGGAACCTCCTCTTCCATCTGGAAGGTCTGGGCTTGCCCACTGCTCCCCTTTCAGGCTCTCAGCCCCCCCCGGTTCCCCTCACCACCATTCCACAACTCAACAGCTCTGCCATCCGCCTCCTGTCGTCCCCCCCACATCGCCAATGGCTCCACCGCCACATGTCCTTGGCCCCCTTCTTCCACTTGGGGCTCAGCCCCTATTTGGTCCCCATCTTCACCGCCTCTCACTCAGTAGCCAGGGGTCAGTGGTTCCCTTCTGCTCTGTTTCGTGTTTGCAAGCTACTCCCCACACCCTTTCCCTGGCTCCGTGGAGCGTCCTGAGTGGCAGGCTTGGGTGGCGGGTCAGGGGAAGGTGTCGACATTTGTCCACATGTGCTGTCCTTCACGCCCTCCTGGCCCACAGGTGACGGACGCGTGCAACTCCGTCTACGTGGGGGGCAAGGAGAACCGGGGCGCCCGTGGGGCACGGGTGGATTTCTGGTTCCGCCGGCTCCACGCCTCGCTGCTTTTCACTGTCTGGGTGCCGCTGCTGCCGCTGCGCATCGAACTGACCGACACCACGCTGGAGCAGGTGCGCGGCTGGAGGGTGTCCGGTGCCGCTCCAGACAGGTCAGTCCCTCTGGCTCCCTCCCTGGGGCTGCTGGGTGGGCAGAGAGAGTGCCAGGGCATGGTGTGTTGGGAGGATGCCAGGGCCTGTCCAGTGGGAGGGTGGGCAGGGCCTGGCAGGCAGAGAGGGCATTGGGGCCTGGTGCATGAGAAGGATGTATTGGAGGTGGGGGCTAGCGCCGGGAGCTGGGTGCAGGAAGGAAGCAGGCAGGGCTGGCACCAGGGCCATGTCCAGACTCCAGTGTATGCTTTGGGGCAGCTCAGATGCCACAGTGATGGGCGCAGTCTAAGAACCTGGCTGGACTAAAACAGAGAGGGGGCCCAGGGGAGACGTCCCCTTGGAGCAGGCAGGTCGGTTGAGTGAGGAGCCCGGAGTCTCTAGTGGCTGGCTGAGTGAAAGGTTCTGCACTCGGGGCACAGGCAGTTGGGGAAGCTGGCAGGGAGGAGCCGGAGTCTCTGTGATGGGGAAGTGGGACCCAGAATCTCTGATGGGGCAGGAGAGGGGGATGTCCTAGACTCTCTGATGGGGCAGTGGCCAGCGGAGGGGTGTCACAGATCCACAGGATTGATGCTATGCCCCAGCTTTGGAACAGTCTCTAGGAGGAACCCCTCAGTGGGCCAGACCCCCAAGGGGTCTCGCTTTTCCTCCAGGGCAAGCCACACAGCGTCACCGCCTCCTCAGACTGAACCTCTGGGCTTTCCGCACTCCTGCTTCACACCGTGAGCTCCGTTCAGCGAGTCCCACGCAGACAGACTCCTGGCAGAGACGTGTCCATCCTTCAGGAGTTAATGCACCTCACCCAGCATTTGCTGTGACACCAAACGGTGTTGTCAGAACAGCTGGGTTTATTAGTCAGTGGGAACGCAGCATAGGAAGGCCTTAGGTTAGCACAGAGGAATGAAAGTTAAAGCAGCGTCCATTCTGGGTAACCCAGCTAAGCTGTATTAACACCCAGGGTTCAAGCTTTGTGTCTCGTCCATCTGGCCTCCTTCGGCTGGAGCCTGGGCGCTAGGACCCTACGAGGTGGGAGGGTCCCAGAGCCCGGGCTGCAGCCTGAGCCCAACCGTCCACACTGCAATTAAACAGCCCCGCAAACCCGAGTCAGCCAGCATGGGCCAGACACGGGTGTCTGATTACAGTGTGGGCATACCCTCAGAGGCTCCACTGATATGGGGACCAAGATCCAGACAGTTAGGCGACACCCATATCTACGTCTCTTCACCTGCCCTGAGAGCAAACAGCCCTTTTCCACTCCCTAGGTAACACGGGGGAAATTGAGGCACACCCAGTCTTCATACAAAAAATTCCCACTTCATAACAGGGAGTCCCAGAGTCTCTGATGGGGCAGAGGCCGGAGGGGGCAGGGGACCCAGAGTCTCTGATGAGGCAGAGGCCGGAGGGGGCAGGGGACTCCAGAGTCTCTGATGGGGCAGAGGCCGGAGGGGGCAGGGGA
>NW_020664441.1:2195789-2243982 GCF_002925995.2 Terrapene triunguis | reverse complement strand
ATGGGGCAGAGGCCGGAGGGGGCAGGGGACCCCAGAGTCTCTGATGGAGCAGAGGCTGGAGGGGGCAGGGGACCCAGAGTCTCTGATGGGGCAGAGGCCAGGAGGTGGGGTCTTAGAGTCTCTGATGGGCAGAAGCCGGAGGGGGTGGGGGCGGGGGTGGTCCCAGTGTCTCTGATGGGGCAGATGAACAGAGGACAGGCTCTCCGTGTCAGTGCAGAGGCTGGCAGGGCGGGGTCCTGGAGACCATAGCACCGGGATGGGATGGCTCTCAGCCACCTGCACCACGTGGGGTTAGAGCCCCATGCCTGGGCACTCCCTGCTGAGACCGTGGCGCTCTCCTCTGCGACCAGTGGCCCGGTGGAGCCCGAGGAGGCTGGGGAGGAGGCGGAGAGGCGAGCTCGCGGCTGCCGGCTCCAGTACCAGCGCGCCGGCGTCCGCTTCCTGGCGCACTTTGTGGCTCACCCGCTGGACGGCGGACGGCACCTGACCTACATGCCGAGCCCTGACTGGCTCCTGGATGTCTCCCACCTAGTGGGCGGGCAAGCCAAGGTGCAGGACCCCCGCGTGGCCACGCTGGAGGGCGGGAGCGTGGTGATTGGCCGCGAGCCAGGAGTGACGTCAGTGGAGGTAGAGGCTGGGGTGACAGGGGGGTGCCCAGGGAGGTGGGAGCCAGGGGGGTGAGCAGGGGGAGGGGCACGAGGGATGGTGGGGGGGGGGGGGGGGGGGGGGGGGGGGGTGAGCGGGGGGATGCATATAGTGGCAGGGAATGGTGTGTGGGGACAGCTGAGCAGAGGGATGGAGTAGGGGGCTCCAGGGAGGTTGAGGGCGAGGCACAGAGGATGGGAGTGGAGGTGGCTGGGGGGAGAGGGAAGCGTGGGAGATGGGGGGAAGCTGGGGGGGCCCAGGGGGAAGCATGGGAGATGGGGGGAGGCTGGGGGAGGGGGAAGCGTGGGAGATGGGGAACATGGGGGAGAGTGTGGAGGCTGCGGGGGCACAGAGGGAAGCGTGGGAGATGGGGGGAGGCTCTGGGGAGGTTTTCTGTCCAGACTAGAGCTGCTGCTAGTGCCTGTGTCCCCCGCTCTGCCCCCGGTGCAGGTGCGCTCCCCCGTCTCGGACTCCATCCTGGGCGAGCAGACCCTGGTGGTGTCGGACGAGAAGGTGGCCGTGTCGGAGCTGCAGGCCCAGCTGGTGTCGGGCCTCTCGCTGGCGCTGAATATGGAGCCGGGACATCCCGACATCCTCACCGCCACCTGCCAGGCACTCTCAGCCCTGCACTCCCCAAAGCAGGTGAGAGGGGAGCTCCGTGGGGCCTGGGAGGTACAGCGCAGGGCTGGGGACATGGGGTGTAGCCAGGTGATTCCTGGGGATGTCCCAGGCTCCTGGGGCTCCTTGGCCATACTGGCCCTTTAAAGCTGCAGCTTCTGCCTTCCAGTACTGGGCCTTGGCATGCGATCCAGACCTCTCTGGTGGCAGGTGAGGGCAGGGACTGCGGCGTTCGGCAGGGCCCTAGAACCCATGGGGTTGGGCCTTGCACAGCATCTCTCCCTGCTGCAGCAGGGGTGGGAGGAGGGAGTCAAGCGCATGTTGCTGTGGGGAGTTGGGGAGTGGGGCCTGGTGCAGCTCTGGCCCCCACACAAAGTGGGGGCGGGCAGCAGCACAGGGCTCATGGGTGTCTCTCTTCTCACACCTTCCGTTTGCTCCCACCCCCTGCCCGTCTGTGTGTCGTCCCCCTCCCCCAACACTACACGCTTGTTGCCTGATTCCCCCCTCCAGGAAGCGGCACTCAGTGTCTGGCTGGCATTCACCGACCACACCCTGGCCCCTGTGGAGCTCTACGGCTGGCGGGACGTGGCGCTCTCTGTCTCCTCCCTGGACCCTAGCGTGGCCTGGGTGCGGCAGGACGAGGAGCTGGCTCGCCCGCTGATCGTGGCCGAGGGGCCAGGGCAGGGGCCCCTCCTGCAGCTGGGCCTGCACACCGCAGACTCCTGCCGCAAAGGCAAGCACCGGGCGCCGCTGGCTGCTGGCACCGCCTGGCTGGAGGTGGGCGTCAGCCAGCGGCTCCCAACCCCCGGTGGCCCACGGCCCCGCGATCCCCGCCCCGAGTCCCCCTTCCAGCGGGCCGAGGGGGCCATGTCGGGGGAGGCGGTGACAGTGGCGGCTACGGAAACCATGGTGGAGCCCCGGAAGCGGGCCCCAGCTGGGGTGGGACCCGACCTGACCAAGTTTGAGGGGCCCCAGGGCGGCACCTCTTCCGAGGAAGATGGGCCTGGGGAGGAGGAGGAGGAGGAGATGGTGAAGGCCCCCGAGCGGGTGACAGACCTGGAGATCGGGATGTATGTTCTCCTGGGCGTCTTCTGCCTGGCCATCTTCATCTTCCTCGTCAACTGCATTGTCTTTGTGTTGCGCTACCAGCGCAAGGAGCCCCCTGACGCCGGGCTGGGCCCGGCCCCCTCCACCCAGCAGCCCCACAACTGGGTGTGGCTGGGCACCGACCAGGAGGAGCTGAGCCGCCAGCTGGATCGCTGCAGCCAGCACCAAGAGCGCAGCCCCAATCCCACCCCTGACCCCTCCACCACTGCCAAAGATGGTGGCTGCTGCTGCTGCGGGACTCCCCCAGGCATGGAGGGGGGTAGGTGGGAGGCTGAGGCCCCCGAGGTCACAGGTCCCGATGGGGGGGTCTCCGCCAGCACTTTCCTCCCTGCGGCTCTGGGGAGCCCGGCCCTCTCCAGCACCTTGTCCCGGAAAGAGGTGGCTGCGCCGGGGGGCAGGCGTAAGCGGGTGGAGTTTGTGACCTTTGCCTCGCCCCGGGCCCCTGAGGGCGCCGCGTCCCCCCCGTCCTCCTCTGCCCCCACCGTCCAGTCCATCCTGGTGGCCAGCGAGGACGACATTCGCTGGGTCTGCGAGGACATGGGGCTGCGGGACCCCGATGAGCTGAGGAGCTACATGGAGAGGATCCGGGGCAGCTCCTGACCTTGGGCCCACCGCATCAGGGCAAAGCAGTAAGGGACCAGCCCCCGCTCCCATTGGCCACCCTCCCAGGGATCTGCCCTGGGATCCACTGGGCATTCTGTGCCCAAACCTGCTCCCTCCCAGTCAGTGTTAGGAGGAGAGCACTGCCCCCTGCGTTGCTGCCAGGGGTCAGGGCTCTACCCACTAGGGACGAGTCGTACGCCTCTGGATCACTGGGACGCAGGGCTGCGTTCTATAGAATTGACTCTGACTCTGTCTCTGTCCCGGGGATCCAGCCTGGGCCCCCTCAGTTTCTACCTTGATCCCAGCTGAGGCCCCTCTTTCCCTCTCACTGGAGGGAGTTTGACCTCGTGGGTTTGGAACCCAGGCGTCCTGGTTATCGCCCAGGTTCTGGGGGTGCTTTCCCCACTGGTCTCCAACCCACCGAGGGGCAAGCCGGGGCCGGATTCCCATTTTGCTTTGGCTCTCATTGCAATGTTGTGTTGATTGTGATGGTTTTCATGGCGAGTGTCCTTCCTGTGGTCTGACCCTCGGGATATTCCCCTTCCCCCGCCTGCCCACCTTGCAAGGGTGGGCCCCCTTCACCCCGGCCGTGCGTTCGTTTTGTACGATCTCTGGCATTTTATACCTGTAGCGTCGGGAGGCTGCCACGACGGGTCCTTTATTTATGGAAGATTTTTAATTCTTATGTTGTTACAAAAATAAAATATTTAAAAACAAATATCCGGCCCCTGGGCAGATGCGGGGGGGAACCTTTCCATCCCTCCCTGCCTTTGTACTCAGAGCACCCCCTGGGTGGAAGGAGGAGATGAGCAGCTGCAGGCTCCTTCTGCTATCGAACTTCTCCAGTCTCCCAGCCTCATTCTCAGGCCTCATCTGCCACCGTAGGCCATTCTTCCACTGGACTGTAGAGGGGAATGGGGGATGGCCCCTTGAGAATACCGTCTGCACTGAGGGGCCTTCCAAGCTGGTAAAGAATTGGGAGAAGGGCCTAGCTACCAGCCCCCAACAAATGAGGTGGATTGGGGGAGTGGCTGAATTGCATTCACTGTCGCTGTTACCTGCTTGCCACAGGAAGCAGCTCATGAATCAGAGCAGCCCTGGGGCTGCTCTAACCTATCCCGGGGCCAGGCACAGCCCAAGGATAGAGGGAGCATGACGGTGGCTTAACACCAGCCCCATGCTGGAGGCTCGAAGAGGTGTCTCCATGAAGAGTAACATGCTGCGTGTGAGGTCAGCAGGAACATGTGCGCACTCAATTCACACCCCACACAGCCGCACGGTGAGAACGGGCCGCTTAAGAACAGCCTTCATCTAAAAGGGAAAGTTTCCCTCGGGGCCCGGGCCAGGCAGCAGGGCTCCCCTCTCCCTGCTGTCCCAGCCTCCCCTCCCCACTGCCAGCAGCTTCAGCCTGTTTGACAGCCCGGCCCACAGACCATCAGATCGATTATAATTAGATTTTCCATTGCCAAGAAAAGCAGCAGAAGAGGCGTCTCGCGCGGGAATCATCTATGCTTTTAAACCTGCAAATGCGGGGATCCCAAATGGGAGAGATGGCCAGTTGGTTCCAAAGTGGGCCCAGCCCAGTGTTGCTGGGGGTTAGGAGCTTGGCTTAAAGGGAGGCTGCCACCTTTTGACTTGCTGTGGTTTTAGGACACTGAAAGAATTTGGACGATCGGATGGATTCTTTTGTTCCCCGTTGCTGCTTGTCTGTTTGCATGTCAGCTCGGACAGAGAAACTAGACAAGAAGGATGGGCTAGTTTTGTTCCTAGCCCAGCCCACAGGCTCCGGCGTTGACCTTGGGAAAGTCCCACTCATGCAAATGCCCATGCTTAACTTTGTGCACCCTATGCTTAAATGTTCTGGGGGGGGGGGGGGGGAGGAGTTTAATCTCTGTGCCCCAGATCACCATCTGTAAAATGGGGATCCGAAAACTTCTCTTCACGGACAGGAATTTGCTCCCCACTCAGCTTGGCAGAGACCTTGGGAGCTTTTCGCCTTCCTCTTCCTGTAACTCCTCAGCTTGACTCTGCCGAGAGGTTAGGTTGTCGAGCCCTTAGGTTCCCTCGGAAAGCAGCAGGTTTGTCAGTGAGGTGGAAAGTAGAGTTGTTTGAAATCTAGCAGTTTCAGTTCCTGGTGGGGTCTGTGGGCAGGATTAGCTGGATATACAGATCTCACTTCATCAATTCCCTGCCATTGCAGAGGCCTTTGATGAAATACACCTCAAGGGCAGCATCTCCGAATGGAGAGCTAGATCCCTGCCAGCCTGGCTCTCTAACTCTGCCCCCCCCCCCCGCTCTAACCTCATGCCCATGCAGCCATGATCCTGTGGGGTAAGGTGGGGTGGGGTGAATTCTGTGGAGGGGACAGGGTGCTCGGTACCGCAGGAACGGCCTTCAACTGGCAGTAGGGCTGTTTCTTACTAGGTGTAAGGCAGCACCTGGCGCACAGGGGTTCTGATCTCAGCTACTAGACCAGCCCAAAATACCCACAATTTATAAACCTTGCTCTGAAGGTTCCATTTACAAATGGGGCTCCTGAGTGCTGAGACACTTGGATAAATGGTTAATTTGTAGGGCTGGCAAATGAATAAAAAAAATAATTGTGAGATAAAAAAAAAATCACAATCACAGTTTTCTACATTTTCAAATATATTGATTTGATTTCAATTACAACACAGAATACAAATATCAGGGGGTAGCCGTGTTAGTCTGTATCCACAAAAACAACAAGGAGTCTGGGGACACCTTAAAGACTAACAGATTTATTTGGGCATAAGCTTTTCTGGGTAAAAAACCCACTTATTCAGATGCATGGAGTGATGCATTTTCACTCCATGCATCTGAAGAAGTAGGTTTTTTACCCAGAAAAGCTTATGCCCAAATAAATCTGTTAGTCTTTAAGGTGCCACTGGACACAGAATACAAAGTGTACAGTGCTCACTTTAGATTATTATTTTTGATTACATACATCTGCACAGTAAAAAAGATAAATTGTATTTCAATTCTCCTCATACAAGTACTGTGGTGCAATCTCTTTGAAAGTGCAACTTACAAATGTAGAATTATTTATTTTTTTACATAACTGCACTCAAAAATAAAACAATGTAAAACTTTAGAGCCTACAAGTCCAGTCAGTCTTGGAAGCATATCCTCTGGAATGGTGGCTAAAGCATGAAGGGGCATACAAATGTTTAGCAGGTCTGGCACGTAAATATCTTGCAATGCCAGCTACAAAAATGCCATGCGAACATCTGTTCTCATTTTCAGGTGACATTGTAAATAAGAAGAGGACAGCATTATCTCCCATAAATGTAAACATTGTCTGAGCAATTGGCTGAACAAGAAGTAGGACTGAGTGGACTTGTAGGCGCTAAAGTTTTACATTGTTTTGTTTTTGAGTGAAGTTATGTAACAAAAAATCTATATTTGTAAATTGCACTTTCACAATGAAGAGATTGCGCTACAGTACTTGTATGAGGTGAATTTAAAACTTTGTTTAAAAATATTTGCACAGTAAAAAAAATCAAAGAAATCTAAAGAGAGCACTGTACACTTTGTATTCTGTGTTGTAATTGAAATCAATATATTTGAAAATGTAGAAAAACATCCCAAAATATTTATAATTTAAATGGGTATTCTGTTATTGTTTAACAGTGTGATTTAAAATTGTGATGAATCACATTTTCTTAAATTGAGTTAATTTGTTTTGAGTTAATTGCTTGAGTTAATTTCAATTAATTGACAGCCCTATTAATCTGTTATAGATCATTCGTCCATTCTGTCCCGCGCCGCTCTGCCAGTGGGCACCAATCGCAGCAATCGCCCACTTGGTCAATTTTCAAACAAGCACCTTTGTGCTCTCTCCCAGGCTGCTATTCGTCATAACCATCTGCATTATCCGCCTTTCAAACTCTGCTTTGCCGGGATGCCTACCACAAACTTGCCAACTGGTGCGCTGAGACCACTGAGCAATATTGCCTCATTGTTTCCTGGTGTTCCTCCAGCTGTCTGTTGTCTTTGAGTTAGATTGAGGTGAGGTGAGGAGGGACCAGCACCTTGTTCTGCATCTGCAACGGCACACAGCAGTACTCATAATAATCTTACTAACCACTTAACCAGCTCTAGTACCTTCTGCTGTTGTGCTCATGAGCAGCTCTGGCACACACTGGTCATGTCTTTAACCTGCTTAGAACAGCCAGCCATCACGTATCAACCCTTTATAGACTGTTTGGAAATGGACCCTTGCCGGGAAATGCAATCCCCATCATTGATAACAGTCATTCTGTTTCATATTCTCTCGCAGTGTTTGGGTTGCAAAGGCTCCAGGGGCAAGTCTCGTTCGTTTACAGAAATCTCTTTTCATTGGAGTATTGTTTTTTTACAGGAACACTTTTTTGCTTTGAGATCTGCTGTGCTTTTCCCTGCATTATTTTCACTCGTCATAAAATCATAGATGCCGGCTGGGCACTTAAGGGCCATTGCCTTCACCCCTCTGTCTTTTCCACCGCATGCTGGTGGCTTGGAGCACCTTTAACCACCCTACCCCACCCCCGGAATAAATTAAAGCCCCCACTCTCTAAAATTCCATCTTTACAAACACCTCTACTTGAACCAACCCCCAGAGAACAGCCAGGCACAAGCCACCACCACTGGCCTCTCCCCATCAGAGCCCATTTAGCATTACAGAGTAACACAGATCATGGCAGTTCTGAGGGCCCATCCACCAGTGGTGCCAAGCAGGTTTGCCACTCTATGAGATCGTATCCAGCCTTTGCCCAGTTAAGCCCTGATATTAGCAGGGGTTGAGAAGGAGATTTTTCTCTTGCATAGGATGAGGCAAATCTTCCACCCACTCCTGGGCTCTGGGAATCATTCCCCCCCCCCCCTTCATTTCCAGTGCCTTCTGCCTGTTGATTTAACCCCTTACTGGTGCCCGTCCCAGGAGATCGGCCATCTCAGGACCCTGCTGGATAGCAAAACCCAGGCAAGAGAGGGCATCCTTAGGAATTCTGGCTACTGGAGGGTGGATCTTACAGCCTGGGGGTAGCCGAGGAGGCAGGACAACGTTTCCCAAGGGTCTCCGACAAGGAGAAAGAGCAAGCCCCCAAGTGAGCCATGAGGAGGCTCCGCCCCTTAGGGCGTCCCCCTCCCCCTTGAGTCTGCCCCTGCCTCCTGTGGGTGCCTTAGGGGTGAGAGTCCCTGGTGCCCTACTAGGGGCATCTCTCCTTCCCCTTCTCCGGGGAGGTTTGCTGACCCATGGAGCAGTTCCACCCACCAGCCCAAGCCGGGCAAGTCACTGAGCAGAAAGGGGCAGCTGGAGGGGGGCAAGGTCCCCTCAGTCCCCTTCGCGGCCGACGCAGGCGTGGCAGTTGGGTTGCTGCTGCCTCTCGTAGTGGCCAGAGATCCAGAAGAAGAGCATGAAAGTCACAGTCTGGATCCCAGCCAGGAGGAAGAAGTAATAGTCCATGTGGCAATTGTTAATGTTCCCTGGGGAAACAAGGGGTGAGCCGTCAGAGCATCCCCTGCTGGTACCAGGCAGACCCCTCCACCTCTAGCCCCTGCAGCAACCCTAGCCCAGGGCACATTTCTCCCTACACAGTCACTACAACCCGGCACCAAGTAGACACCATCTTCCACCACATTCCCAGACCCAGGGACCCGTCCCCCCTGGCACTGTCAGCAGAACCCCCTCCATGGAGAGCTCCCCCTGCTAGCAGTGGGATGATGAGGCCTGAGAGTGGAGAACAGACCTAGCTCCCAACCTCCCTCGCGCACCCCCCATCGGCCCCAGGGATACATTTCCCACCCCCAGCTCTGCTGAGGGGCTGCCTCTCTCCCTTCTGCTTTGTATTTTCCCCCGGCCCCCGCACTCACCGTAGTCCTCGGGGCAGTGCATCCAGCCATGCTCCGGCACTGAGAGGAGAGTCAGCAGCCCAGAGCCCAGGAGCGAGCCCACGCCGGATATGAAGAAAAAGAGCCCCATGATGGCTCCCTGCATGGACTTGGGGGCCTCTGAGTAGGCAAATTCCAGCCCTAGGGGAAAGCAGAGAGCTCTGAGGGACCTCAGTAATACTAGGGCAAACAAACACTGCTTCTAGCCACCAGGTGATGGGATCAAACAACAGGCTGTTTGCTACCATGCCAGCTGATTGATAAGCTGGCAGCCCCAACCCAAGCACTTGCCTTGAACCTATCAGTCACCTATCCACCTACAGATCAAGCCTTGCATTGCTTAGATTCATGAAATCAGAGGGACCTCCTTCCTAGATACAGCTGTATTTGATGTTCTCTGGCCCCACCCAGCATGGTGCTAGGGGCTGTTAGTCAGACCCATTGCACATGCTCAGTCTAACCCCAGCACCTGGCGCTTCACACCTCACCCGTGCTGCCTTATTGTTACTGGACCCCATCGCGCTAGGCGCTGCACAAACCCAGCACAGTTACCTGGAATGCTGGCGAAGATTTCACTGATGCCAATGAGAAGGTACTGGGGAATCTGCCACCAGATGGGCAGTGTGGCAGCAGAGTACACATCCTCTCCGATGCGCTGCGGGATGGTCTGGTTGTTCTTCACATACTGCAGCCTCTTGGTCTCCAGGGCGCCTGCCGAGGAGGGGCAGGATGGATCAATGTGACATTCCCCCATACACACTCAGAAGGGGTCAGCCCCATCTGAGCAAGGCCCCATGGGCCCCTGATTTCAGGGCAGGGAGAGTCTATCGGCCATCCTCTGGGATCCCCCCGCAATGCCGGTCAGCTCCAGCCCTTGCGTTGGGCAGTAGCCTCCCACCCACCAGCCATGGCCTCCCTAGCCATGGGCATCAGGCGTTACCTGCCACAATGATAGAGGCGAGGCCAAAGAACATGCCCAGAGCCATCCTCTTCAGCGCTGAGGGCAGCAGCTTCCGCCTCACCAGGAACGGGTCAATGACTCGATCCTTCAGTGGGACCAGAACCAGCAGGACCACCACATTGGCTAACAGGAGCCAGGCATCAGGGAACTAGGGAGAGAGAACTGGGTCAGATCTAGCCCTTGGGCTAACAGAACCAGGCAGTGGGGATCTAAGGCGAGATAACTGGGTCAGAACTAGTCCTTGGGCTAACAGAACCAGGCATCCCCTTGAGAAATAACTCTACAGCAACTGAAAACCCTTATTCTGAATCGCCTGCCTCTCCCAGCCCTGACTCTCCCCCTGCTTCCCCATCCCCTCCCTGCCATAGGTGCTGGAACTAGGGGTGCTGAGGATGCTGCTGCACCCTCTGGCTGGAAGTGGTTTCCATCATATACAGGGTTTACAGTTTGGTTCAATGGCTCTCTACATCCCCACTACACAAATTGTTCCTGGTCCCCTGCTCCCCTCCAGCTGCCCGGGGCCTGAGGAGACGCGGAAGCAGCTGGGACAGTTTCTGTTCTGTCTCCAGACAGGCTGGTGACCACAACCAGCATCACATGCCACTCACGCTAGGCCTCTCACAAAGAAGGGATTGTGCTGTCAGGGGCAGGTGATATCCTGGACCCGCCTCCTTGCCCAGGCTGGGGATGTCACCCTACTCGAATGGGCAGCAAGATTCACCCATGCTGCTCAAGATGGTCTCTTCCCTTGGCCTGGTGCCAGCCCTCTCCCCGTCACCCCCTCTTGGGGTGTCATCACCAACCCCAGCAATGTCACTCAGCCCCTGAGCTGATGTCATTGCCTGCCATCCCCGCTGCATGCCATGGCCCCTCACCGTGTAGCTGCTGCCCATGCCACTGCCCGTGCTGTTGTGCTGGAAGATGTTGGGGATGAAGAGGTGCAGGCCTTGCAGATAGTAAGTCGACTGCATCTGGAATGTAACAGGGAGGTCAATGTGGGGTTCAGATCCATGGGACATTCCTCCCCCCCGTCATCCCTCTTGGGACATCATCATCCACCCCAGTGATGTCACTCAGCCTCCCCTACTCCCTGCCAGGGGCATTGTCCCTCCTCTGCCCCCTTGAGTTGGGGTCATTGTTTGCCATCCCCACTGCATGCCTTGGTCCCCATTGGAACTGAACCTCTCTCCTACCCCACCAAGGTAGGGAAGAGCCACACACACCCCGGCACCCTACCCCAGGAAACTCTGCCAAGCCAGGACTGGGGGAGCAGTGTGCGGGTGGCCCCCGAGAGAGGGTTAATCATAGAATCATAGAATATCAGGGTTGGAAGGGACCTCAGGAGGTCATCTAGTCCAACCCCCTGCTCAAAGGAGGACCAATCCCCAGATGGGTCCTGCTTTGAGCAGGGTCCTACTGGGTCGTACCAGCAGCCAGTGACTATTGTTCTTTAGCATTGCCCCGAGGTGGCGAACCAAAGAGGAAGGAAATGAGGAGGAAATCTTTCGAAGGAATGGACACGGTCCCTGTCCCAGGTGGCTGGTCCTTTAAGGAGAAATGGGTCTCAGCCCCACCTGGGACATGGTTCACTCCCCGCTCCAGGTGTGAAGCTGGGCCATGTGGCCCCTCTGGGAGTCACAAGGCAGAGGGCTGGGGAGGGAGAGAGAAAGATGCTGAGCTAACAGGGGTGGGCCAGGAGAGCAGGAAATGGGGGGGGGCAAAACTTTTTGGCCCGAGGGCCTTATCTGGGTATGGAAATTGTATGGCGGGCCATGAATGCTCACGAAATTGGGGTTGTGGTGTGTGTGGGGGGGTGAGGGCTCCGGCTGGGGGTATGGGCTCTGGGGTGGGGCCAGAAATGAGGAGTTCAGGGTGCAGGAGGGTCTCCAGGCTGAGGCAGGAGGTTGGGGTGCGGGGGGGGTGAGGGCTCCAGCTGGGGGTGTGGGCTCTGGGGTGGGGCTGGGTATGAGGGGTTGGGGATGCAGGAGGGTGCTCCGGGCTGGGACCGAGGTGTTCGGAGGCTGGGGCAGGGGGTTGAGGCACGGAAGGGGGTCAGGGGTGCAGGCTCTGGGTGGTGCTTACCTCAAGCAGCTCCTGGAAGCAACAGCATGTCCCCCCACTGACTCCTACGCAGAGCCATGGCCAAGGAGCTCTGCACGCTGCCCGGTCCGCAGGCACCGTCTCTGCAGCTCCCATTGGCCTTGGTTCCCAGCCAATGGGAGATGTGGGGGCATCGCTTGGGGCAGGGGCAGCGTGCGGAGCCCCCTGGCTGCCCCTACATGTAGGAGCCGGAGGGGAGATATGCCGCTACTTCCGGGAGCCGTGAGGAGCCACCCCACGCTCAGAGTGTGGTAAGCCCCTGACCCCACTCCCTGGATGGAGCACCAGAGTGGGGCAAGCCCTGGACCCTGCTCCCCAGCGGGAGCTCGAGGGCTGGATTAAAACATCTGAAGGGCCGGATGCGCCCCCCGAGCCATAAATTGCCCACTCCTGAGATAGGCTGGCATCTCGGAGCCCGAGAGAGGACAACTCAGAGAGAGTCCTGGCGCCAATCCTGGGCTAGGGAGGGGTGCGAATAGCTGCTGGCTGAAGACTCAGACCAATGGGATCGGCAGCAGATGCCAGAGCTGAGGAGCTCTTGTGCAGATGGACTTGATGGATTGTTCTGCGCTGCTTATGTGATGAAGCCAGCCTCGGGGGGGAGGGGGGAAGCTCGGAGGAAGCCTTTGTGGATTATTTCAGGGACACTGAGGCAGAGCTGCCCCTGGCCACGAGGGGGCGCTCTGGAGGCAGCATCCCTGTTTGCAGCCCCCACCACCCTAGGATCTGAGGGTCTCACAAGCATTGATGGTATCGATCCTCAACTCCAAGCTCCGTGAGGACGGCTCGATGCCGACCCCACTGCCAAACCCCTCTATGCATCAGCACGCCTGGTGCTGCCGCTCCACCGGCTCCCTACCTGGAAGTAGACCATCCAGTAGGGAATGAAGGTCAGTAGCACCGGCAGGATCTTCGCCATCACCTGGAAGTTGGCAAGATCCTCCTCGGGTGAAGGAGCCCGGGGCTGAGATTTGCCGTCAGGGAGAGGATCCGCGCCCTGGGCTTCTGATTGGAGAGCGCCCGGCCTTCAATGAAAGGGGAGAGCACAGATGGCATGAGGAGGCCAGCGTGGGCATGGCCCCAGAGGGGATGGGGGCAGCTGCGCTCCACCAGCACTGACCCTACCTGATACGGCGCGCTCGGCTGCAGCAGCTGCCCCTGAAGGCCAGCCTGAGCATGGCAGAGACCTGGCTGCCCGCGGGGGGCTTGGTGACGAAGGTGGGGGCAGCCAGGAGAAAGACGAGGAGGGCCAGGGCCACGCAGGCCGCGGGGATGGTGTAGCCGATGAAGAAGTTGACATTCTGCTGGATAAAGGCCACCACGAGCAGCGAGATCACCGCCCCGATGTTAATGCTCCAGTAGAACCAGTTGAAGAAGCGCCGTGTGGCATCGCGGCCACGGTCCGTCACCTACAGGGAGCACAAGGCAGGATGGCGTGAGCCAGGCTGTGCTCCGCTGTGTCCAGTCGGGGCCTCGTCCCCTGTCCCCACTGTGGGAAGGGGGGGTCCCAAAGGAAATGGTGGGGTTAACCCTTTATGGGCCGTGGGGAGAGAATTTCTAGATCCCTGGCAGGGGCTGCCTCCCATCTCTCCTGCCCTTTGGGGAGCCAGGCAGACCCTC
The DNA here is from genome assembly GCF_002925995.2 of Terrapene triunguis. Classification (NCBI taxonomy): domain Eukaryota; kingdom Metazoa; phylum Chordata; order Testudines; family Emydidae; genus Terrapene; species Terrapene triunguis. Next base: position 2,230,436 of record NW_020664441.1, on the reverse strand, counting down.
GGCCTGGCAGGGGGACTCTCACCACCACCCCGCCCACCCCAGGGACTTCCATCTGCAGGGAGCGCCAGGCCAAAACTAAGCCACAAACACGGGGGCGGGGACGCATCTCCCCTCCCTCCCACTCCTTAACCTAGACGCAGCCTCCCTCCTTCCTATCCTCTCCCCGCTTCCCGACCTCCTGTTCCATCCGTTCCCCAGCCCTTCCCATCCTCTCGCCTACCCACCCAATCAGGGTGCCCCATTGCAACAGCACCCCCTGGGGATGTGGGGGGTGATGGCCCCCCCTGCCTGGCCGAGGCTCTGCCTGGCTCTCCAGAGGGAAGGAGAGATGGGAGTCAGCCCCTGAAAGGGGTCTAGACATTCTCCCCCTACAGCCCTTAAGAGGTTAACTCCCCACCTCCTTTCCTATGGACCAGAGAAACAATCCCCTTCCCCCAGTTAGACTCCTCACCTCCCCTGACTGGGGCGGAAGAACTCCCTCACACCCGGGGGGAGACAGGGAGGATTAACCCCTTGTGCTCTGGGAGGCGAGATCATCCCTAGGGACGTTCTCCCTGCTCCCAGCCAAGCCTGGGAACTCTGGCTTGTTCCTGGGGTCTGGGGTGGTAGAGAGGAGACTTTACCCCATCATCTGCTGGGGCGGAAAGAGAAACAGTCTCCCCCACAGCATGATAGGGAAAGCCCCTCCCCCCAACCTCCCGTGTGCATATGTGCAAGCGTTAATCTGTGCATGCACACTGGGGACTTGTTTGTGCCTGCATTTCCACGTGTGTGTGCTTTTGCATGCCTGTGTGTGTAAGCACATGCATGCTTGTGCATGTTTGTGTAAATGTGTTCTGACACGTGTGCAAGCTCGTGGGTAGGACGTGTGCCCTTGTCTGCATGGCTGCTTGCGTGGATGTGCTTTTGCTTCTGTGCGTGTGCAGGGGTGTGGTAGATGTATTTGCATGTGTGTGCTCATGCGCATGGGTATTCATGTGTGCAAACTTGTGTGTGTCTGTTTGTATGCATTGCCTCTGTGTGTGTGTGTGTGTGTGTGTGTGTGTGTGCACGTACTGCATGCATTGCCTCTGCCTCTGTGTGTGCACGCGCGCGCGTTGCATGCATTGCCTCTGTGCACATGCGTGTTGCATGAATTGCCTGTGTGTGTGCACAGGTGTGCATTTCATGCATTGCCTCTGTGTATGTTTGTGCACGCGCATTGTATGCATTGCCTGTGTATGCACATGCGCGCTCATGCATGTGTGTGCAACGTTAACCCTTTGGCACTAGCCAGGGCGAGGGTCCTGCCCAGGGGAATCTCTTTGGGGGGGGTATATGTGTGTGTGTGTGTGTGTGACCCTTTGTGTGCTGGATGTATTGCTCTCCAGGTTGCTGACCCTGGGGGAATGGAGGGGAAAGGCGTGCCTGTTACCTGGTCGGCGCCGAAGGGGGTGAGGTTGGCCTTGACGGAGCTGATGCCCAGTGCCAGAAGCAGCAGGCCAGTGTACATCAGAGGGGCGCAGTAGTGGCCGGGTGCCGACTGCTGGCACTCCCCACTCTGGTTCCGGCAGGGATGCTGCAGCGGGTAGGCCGGCATGTCCCCGCACAGAAAGAGTCGCCCATCCGATGAGGCCGTGGCAGGCAGCAGGCAGGCCGACACCAGGTAGAGCAGGAAGCTTAGCGTGATGGTCCAGTAGCGGCCCAGGTAGACGTCAGCCAGCCAGCCCCCGACGGGCGAGAGCAGGTAGGAGGCGCCCAGGAAGAGCAGGGCGGCCCGCGAGGCCTGCGATCCCCCCCAATTGAAGTTGCTGCTGTTGAGGTAGAGGACAAGATTGGAGACGATGCCGAAGAAAGCCGCCCGCTCCAGGATCTCCACCAGCAGCACGGCCGCGCAGGCTGCCTTCCGGCCCTCGAAGGCATCCCATAAGCCCCCGGCCGGGGCCTCTTCCTGCCCCAGCAGGAGCCGGCGCTCCCCTCTGGTACCATCCCGGGCCATGCACCGCCCTGCCTGGGCACTGCACGGATCTTCCTGCTCCCCCTGGCCTTCTCAGCCTGTGCTCTGTCTGTCTGCCCTTGCTGCTCCGTCTGTCCTGAGCCTTCCCCTCCCACGCTCTGTCTGGCCGTCCTCCCCTCTCAGTCTCTGGCCGCCTGTAGCTCTGGCTGCCTCTGCCTTCCCTGCTCCGTCTCTTGCTCTGGCAGACTCTCTCTGTCTCACCCTTCCTGGGCGTGTTTCTCCAATCTCTCAGGCCAGCTCCCACTTCCCCATTTCTCTGCTGAACAGAGACATCATATGACATCTCCCTTCCCAGAAATGAAACTTCCATTCCATGGGTTCCCCTTTCTCAGGGGATCGCTGCCCCGCCCTCTCCCCCTGAGTGACACCCTTCTTCATGCTTTTCCAGCCCTTCCCCAAAGTTTCCCTTTACTCTCCTTGCCCCTGCTCCAGTCTTCTCCCAAGATGATTCCCTCTGCCTAATAATCATACCTAGCACTTTTTATCAGGGGATCTCAACGTTCTTTACAAAGGCACTCACTATCATTAGCACCAGATAGGGAAACTGAGGCACAGAGGGGCAAAGTGACTTGCCCAAGGTCACCCTGCAGGCCAGTGGCAGAGCTGGGAATAGACCCCATCTCTCATGAGTCCCAGTCCAATGCTCTTTCCACTAGGCCCCACTGCTCCCAAGAGCAGCTGGCCTGCTTAAAGCCAAGAGGGTGGAAGCACTGGTGGGAGACTGTCAGTGGACAGGGTCTCCCATCCCAAACATGAAATGAATAGCTCATCGTGGCGGAGATTTTAAACTCCTTTTACAAAAAAACAAAGAAACCCTCCTGTAGCAAAGGAAATGCAGGCAAACAGGAAGCAATAGTTCGTTCTAGTAGCTCTTGCCCAAGACCAGTTCATGTGCAAACAATGGGCTCCTGATGAGTGGGATTTAACTAATAACCATCCTGAGTCACTCCCAGTTGTCTGAGAGGAGTTCTGGAGAGCCCTGGGGGAGGGGCCAGAGAATAGGTGACAAGCTGATCCATAGATTTTCAGCCCAGACGGGACCTCCAGCTCCATCCGCAGCTCCATTACACCTAGGTGGCGATGGAGCTGCAGATGAGCCTTTTGCAATGGGGCTTCTGCCCCGAATGCTGCACGGCCCTATCCTGGTAAGAACACAAGGTAGGTGTCATTGCCCAAAGCCTTGCGGTGCGTAGCATGGCCTTCCAGCTCCCACAAAACCCTTTTCCTCCCTTCCGCCCCTATGGGGTTTGCAGATTGTATGTTTCTCCAGTGCCCCTAGCTTTGGCTCTTCAGAAAGGGACTTTCCTACCTCCTTCCTCTCGTGGAAGTCCAGTGCACTCCACCGTTCCAAATTCCCTGCCAACGGACAGAAGACTCTCTAGGAGGACCAGAATCACCATGCTGGATCAGGGCGGGGAGCCATCTGTGCTGCTTCCAGCTAGTGCCAGCTGTTTCAGAAGGTCCAAGACCCTCACTGCTGATAGTTGTAGGACCACCATCTTCCCAGCCCCCATTAGAGGTTGGCTTATGCCCTGAAGCAGCAAGCCCAAGACCAGACCTTCCATGGCTTCACATCAGCATGGCTCCACTGAAGACAGTGCCATGACATTGATTGACACCAGTTGAGGATCAGGCCCTTGTGTTTTTTTTAAAGTCCTTCCGACTCTAACCTCTCCCATCCTGCCTGATTTCCCCTCCTCCCATGGGTAAATAGTGCAGCTGGAGCCCCCTCTGACCAGCAAAACGCCAGCAAAGTTATCCATTCCCTTTTGACAGCGTGCCGCGGGAAAGTTCACTCTGCAAATTAATCCCGGTTGGTTTGTATGGCAACATGGTCATGTGGATTGACATCTGGCAGACAGCTCTTCCTCGGAGCTGTCATCTCTCGCGCTGGTATTTCAGCAGCAGCTGCTATAAAAAATACACCCCCAGAGTTTCTATTACCAGTTGATATATGTTGTGATTTCTCCTTTTGATGCTCCCTCTTACGGAGCATGGAATTATTTAGTATCTGTCCTGTGACGTCTCCTCCAATTTGCTTCAAGGAGGGCAGGTATTTGGCCCAGTATTGAATGCCCTGTGAAAAAGATTTTGTTGTCCCTCTGCTGAGCAGTCCTAGGTTTCAGGGCCTTGCAGCTCAGCTGCTCATTCGAATGAGGCAAGTGCAGGCTATTAGTACAGCTTGTATACCCCAGTCCCTGAAGAGAGGCGGCCACAAACAACATGCGGGCAAACCCTTCTGTCAGGGATCTCAGCCCAAAAACCAGTGCTTGGTGCCCACGGAGCAGCAAGAACTGACGCTAGTTAGAGAGATGAAGGCAGACAGCAAACTCTCCTGTAGCTTGCCACAGCTAGGAACAGAGGAATTGCCAGACTGGATTAGAGCCACGGTCCATCTAATCCACTGTCCTGTCCCTTCAGGGGAAGGTGAAAGAACCCTGCAGGGGGCAGAGGTGGGATAATTTGCCACCAAGCAGGGCTCATCCTGGTCTTTAATAGAGATTGGCTTAAACCTTCAAACATACCCTGCCAACGTTTCTGTTATCGTTAATTATGATAACGCTGGAAGTTCTTGATCTCCATATAAACATCCAATCACTTTTGGAAGCTTGTTCAATTCTGAACCTCAACAACTTCCGGTGGCAGTGAGTTACACAGGCTCATTGCACATTGTGTGGAAAAGTATTTCCTTTCACTGGCTTTGAATTTGCCCCCTTTCATCTAGTGTCCCCTCGTTCTTATGTTAGGAGGCAAGGAGAGCAGAAGTGCCTGATCTCCCTTCTCTAGACCAGTCATTGTTCGATAGATGTGTATCACGTTCCCTTTCAAGCGCTCAGCCTGTACGTTCTCTCAGGACCCAATCCTGCACCACTGGAGTCAGTAGGAGTTTAGCAGCTGACCTCAATGGGAGCAGGATCAGGGGCTTAATGCAGCTTTACTAGATGGAATATGTCACCCATCTGTGGGAGCCATCCCCCTCCCCACTCACACAGTGTCACTTTCAGCCAAACATGATGTAATCTGTGGGTGAGTGTGGGTTACATATTCCTCCCCCCCCCCGTGCCTGAGCTGTAGCCGCTGTGAGTCTGTTAGAGCCCCAGCTAGGGAGCCTTTGCTTTATAGCACCTACTGCAAGTGCTCTAGAGGTTCCCTGGTTCAATTCCTGGTGTGCCCACCAGGAGGGTAACTGTCACAATGGCAACCCACACCCTTTAGGTATTCAGGGCCGGATCCAAAGTCCACTGAACTCAACGGACAAGTTCCTGTTACTTCCCCAGGCTTTGGCTCAGGGGCGGTTTGTGGGTGTGATGGGGTGTACGCCCTCTCCCATGGCAGCGAGAGGGTTAATGGGAGCATGGGCATTCAGTTAGCCAACCTGGCTGCACCTCGAGGGAAGGTGGGATAATTCTGTTAGCAGGCCCACTGGGGAGGAGCTGGATGGCTGATCGCAGGCAAAGAGGCCCAAGGCAGCGGGGGAGAGAGACATGTACACACAGCAAACCTGGGGAGAGGCAGACAGGAGCCGGGCCGCCAGGGAGAAAGCCCGGGAGGTGTCGCTCACTACAAGAGCAGGTGAGAACATTGCAGAGCCTGGGAAGCATGGGCAGAGGAGCAGGGCTGGGAAAGGCCTCGAGACAGGCTCAACTAGGAAGTAGCCCAGGGAGGAAGCAGCAGGTCTGAGGGAGCAGACATGAGCTGCTTGCTCCAGGGCCCTGGGCTGGCACCTGGAGTAGATGGCGGGCCTGGGGTTCTCCCACTGGCTATGGTGAAGCTGGTGTGAAACCCCCTGACACAAGGGGCAGGTAAGTGTAGAGTGGAAGACCTGGCATGAGGCAGTTGGGTGATGGTTTTCTTGGACCCACTGTTACCCCAGAAGGGGTGAGGACTATATGTGCTCTGGGCCTCTGGCTGCAGGGCTGAGTCCTGAGAAGCAGGCCATCGCAGAGCTGTGGATAAAGGGTGGCAGAGGAAGAGAGCCTGCTATCCTGCACCCAGCCACGAGGGGGCATGATGGCCGGTGAATCGCTCTTCTGCGGTGGAGTTCCTTCTTTCATAGGGCAGTGTAAATAGCCCACGGGGGGAACCCCCCCCCCCATACCACGCCTCTCCCAGCTGTGACAGGCAGCTCTGGTCCCCTGGCATCTCTGTGCCATGTCGGTGAGCCTCCTCGAGAGGGCAGCCCGATAAAGCTCAACAGAGCGTGTGTTTTGATGCCATCTGAAGCATGGCGGGGGGAGGGGGGTGCCGATGACCCAGGTGTCCTGCATGTGACATTTCAGCAGTTCCCTTTGACAGATGCTTTCCGTGCCCCACATCAAGCCCTGGCTAGCCACAGTCAGATGGGTGAGCAGGAACGTCAGAGCGAATAGCAACAAACGCGATAGCAGAAAGCCCCGGGGGAGTGGAAGGAGCCGTGCTTAGCATCAAAATAGCACAGTGCACCTCGCGATGCTCCACTGGAATCGCTGGCTCAGAAGGGCAGAAGAAGCCCTAGAGCCAATGTCTGCCCAGCTTGATGGATGGAAGACCAAGAAGTGGCTATAACGGTGCTGAATGCCGGAAGCTAGAACAGGAGGAGTGCTATGCAGGGAATGCCAGTGGGAGAATGTCAGGTTTCAAACAGGGCTCCTGCTAGGCTCACTGTTGGGCCGTTCACACCAAAGAGCCGTCAGAAGCGCCCCTTCGGGTCAGTCCCACAGGACCAGCAATCCTAGGAGGGCACTGGCTCTGCTTCTTGAGGGACGCCCAGAACCTCGCCGGCACGAGCGATATGCCCACCCAGCCGCTGATGTGGTGAAATAACAGGAGCAGCAAACACAAGCGCCGGGGAAGGATTCCCCCTAGAGCAGGGGTAGGCAACCTATGGCACGTGTGCCAAAGGCGGCACGCAAGCTGATTTTCAGTGGCACTCACACTGCCTGGGTCCTGACCACCAGTCCGGGGGGCTCTGCATTTTAATTTAATTTTAAATGAAGCTTCTTAAACATTTTAAAAACCTTATGTACTTTATATACAACAATAGTTTAGTTATATCTTATAGAGACTTATAGAAAGAGACCTTCTAAAAATGTTAAAATGTATTACTGGCACGGGAAACCTTAAATTAGGGTGAATAAATGAAGACTCGGCACACCACTTCTGAAAGGTTGCCGACCCCTGCCCTAGAGGCTGAATGGGTCATGGCAGACAGAACTGCTTTGAGACAAGATAGGTCATGTGACCAGAAAGTCATTGCCCCTGGTCATGGGGTCCCTGGGGATCCCAGTGCGAATTCGGACATGCGGTCTTATCGCGGTGTCCCTGGGGATCCAGGTGCGAATCCTGACACATGGCCTGTGCATGGGGTCCCTGGGAATCATGGGGCACATCCTGATGCACAACCTGGGCGTGGGGTTCCTGGGGATCCCGAGGTGAATCCTGACACGCAGCCTGCAAGTGGGGTCCCTGGGGATCCTGGAGCAAATCCTAATGCACGGTCTGGGACCAATCTGGACACATGGCCTGAGTGCGGGGTCCCTGGGCATCCTGGGACGAATCCGCAGGTGCGGCCTGGGTGCGGGGTCCCTGAGCATCCTGGGGTGAATCCTGACATGCAGCCTGTAAGGGGGTCCCTGGGCATCCCGGGTCCAATCCAGACACGTAATCTGGGCGCAGGGTCCTTGGGGATCCTAGTTCAAATTCTGGGCATGGGTTTTTGGGGATCCTGGTGCGAATCCTGATGCACGGCCTGTGTGGGGGATCCCTGGGGATCCGGATGGATCCTGACATGTGGTCTGGGCATGGAGTCCCTGCGAATCCCGGGGTCGGCTGCTGACATGCGGCCTGCAACCCATTTCCACTAGCTAGTTTTGCTTTCGCCCGGCCCAATTGCTTTCAAGCTTGCTGTACTTTGCAGAGGTGGCGGCCGCTGCTGCCTTTCAGCACCGGGCTGGGGGCTCCCTCCCCACCCCTGAGATGCTGAGTTGGCTTCCTGGAGACTGCAACCACAAGCCAGAAAACAAGAGCGAGAGACTCTTGTGTGGGAGCCACACACCAGATAGAGAGAGAGCGAAAGAGCCTGGTTTTGGCCCTCCCTTCCCAGCCTACAATGCAATCACACTGCAGCCTGTGCCAGTGACAGCGATGGACGTGCTGTGGGTATCCCTGGTGGCTCTTTTCCTGATGGCGCCCAGACAAGGTACCCAACCCTCTCTCCATCCCCTCTTTGTTCCCTTCTCTCTGGGCCAGGATCCCTATGGGTTTAGCCTCTCGGCCGAGCTCTCCAGCCAAAGCACTGTTGTAGGATCCGGCCCTTCCTCTCAGCCTTCTGCATTGCACACTCTCTGGGCCAGGCCCTCAGCTGGGGTAGGTCTGGGGACTGAAGTCTTCCCTTCTCCCACATCATGGGCACAGCGGGAGGAAGGTCTCTAAGCTGCCGTCAGGTGGACAAGATGTGAGGCCCCATCTCCTCTTCGTCACCCACTTCCTCATCCCCTCCACGGCCTCCCAGGACACATGGCACCCCGCAGAGCCAGCCCCTTATCCCTTACCAGCAAACACCCTAGCAAGGGCTAGTGGGAGGGAAGAGACCTGGCCGGGGATGTCCTGTTCTCTCCCGCCTGCAGAAATGCTGTCCAGCCCAGCTTAGCGTGGTACCTAACCCTGACCTGTGTGGGGCAGCCAGTCCAGATAAGCTCCTGTCCCCCCCACTCCTGGAGACAGAGCTGGGATAGGGAAGGGCGGCCATGGGGTCCTGAGGTGGAACTGGGGGGATCCGTCTGGCACAGAGGTAGGTGAGACTGAATGTAAAGCCAAGTCGGCGAGGCTAGGGGCCCCGGGATGGTTACCCGGGCAGAGGGACAGGCTCGGAGTGGGGATTGCCAGAGAGATGTGGCTCTAGAAATGGCCATTCTCATGCAGAGGGACACGTTCTAGAGGACTCGGGCGAGGTGCAGAGGTGTTACGTTACTGCTATGCTCTGCTGTGGGAGTCTCGCTTTCAATATCAGAGCACCCCCGGGAATAGCCATCGCCCTTTCTTCTCCAGATACCACCTAAGCTTAAGTATCAGGGGGTAGCCGTGTTAGTCTGTATCCACAAAAACAACAAGGAGTCCGGTGGCACCTTAAAGACTAACAGATTTATTTGGGCATAAGCTTTCGTGGGTAAAAAACCTACTTCTTCAGATGCTTCTAAGCTTAGAACAGCCGCCCCCACCCCCCCCACCCCCGTAGCGCGATCCAGTGAGAACAAGGCACCTGAGCGATTTCTATCGGGGGCCCCAGTGCAGAGCTGATTGCTTCAGGGAAGCCCTTCCTGCTCCCCACACACCGCAGTCCCTTTGGGCACTCTTCAGGCTGAGAGGATGAAGGGTTTTGCAGATGAAGGGCCAGGCGCACAGCTGATGTAAATCAGCATAGCTCTATCGAAGAGCTGGCGCCATGGCCATTTACACTAGCTGGGGATCTGGCCCCTAATTAAATTAATCAAAGCGCCATATAGCATCAGCGTCATTATTTATTATTCACCCAGCCCCACAAATGCGTGTGGCACTTTATACGAAACAGATCTCCGCCCCAGCCAGCATATAAATCCGCTTGTTCTGACTGTTATTATTGACTGACCTATTATTGTGGTATTGTTTGTTTCCTGTGTAACTGTGCCAGCTGCCACGGCCTGTTATTTCTTAATCAGTTTCTTTGCTGCTCGCTGCAGCCCTGTGTGTAATTGGGGGAATGGCGCCTTTTCTAAGAGCAGTCTCCTCGTAAAGTGATCTGCGGGCGGGGCCCTGGGAAATGAATATTGATGCTGATTTTATGTGGAATGAATTTATTATTTTTTTTTGGACGGGGGGGGAGAGGGAGAGTCTCATCACACTTCCCAGTGAGACAGTTTCCATTTCACAACCTACTCCCCCCCGCCCCATCACAACTGCTGCTGGTTGTCCCCCTTGCTCAGTAGAGAGAGACCTAGGATGGAAAGAAGCCTGGACTTCCGTAGCCCTAAAGATCAGCATCGAGCCCTATTGCTGGTCTCTACTGCCATCCTTACTGAACCTGCATAACTAGACAAATTCAGTCTCCAGGGCTGTACATTTAGAGCCTTTTCCCAGCACTAAATTCACAATGAATTAATTATTATTAATAGCCCAACTTTAACCCCCGCCCAGATCACCATGTGCCTGTTGAGTTCTGTCTTTTATTCTTAATCACTTAATCACTGGAGACCATTCAGAAGAAAACAATGCGGGAAATTGTTGCTAGAATCCAGTCCTATTGTTATTTCTTAACTATCCTGCAATGGCTTTATTGATGCAGTAAAGTCTCAAGGGACCAAATCGTCTTACGGTGTAAATTGATCTAGCTCCATTGAGTGTGTTGATTTACACCTGCTAAGGATCAGGCTCATTATACTGTATCAGCAAAGCTATGATCGGATATTTAAGAAATAATAATAGGACTCAATTCTGGCAATGCTTCCCTCGTTATTTTCTTCTGATCATCCGTTTCCATGAAATCATCTCAGAGTAAGAAACTACTGGCCATGTCTGTCCTATTGACTTTGGCGCACTCGATGAAGGTATCCCGATGTAAACATGGCAGCACTCATTTAACAAAATCGATACATCAACAATCGGATTAATAAGCGCTTTGGGGGCAGGGATATTCATCGTATAAAACTCCAGCGCTATGGAAACGATTAGCAACAATAATACTTGCTCTCTTTCCTCAAATCATTATTAAACTAAATATCACCCCGTGAGATTAACGCCAGGCGTGATGTCCATTTTAGTCATTTGTAGAAAAATCACCTACCCTCTCCTGCTTCTGTATAATCGGTGCTGTTGAGTTGGGTATTATATTTGGCAAGAGAAGGATTAATTCTAACTTTTAAATGCATTTTATATCCCTAACAACATAACACTTGGTAACACTTAGGGCTAGGTTTTAAAGGTGTTTAAGCACCTAGTTCCCATGGACCTTAGACTTATTATATGCTCTTCAATGTGTTTAGAAACAATGAATAATAACAAATATATTATAAAATAATACTATGTATCTATATTTCAATATATATTCGTCTATATGGAAAGGATCTTGCATTCTGGAATACAACCAGTACATAATGCATTTTCTGCACAATCTCTCAAATTAACAGCAGGTTATAGAAACCTCTTGAAGTCAACAGTTATACCAGGGATCCAGTTTTCCTTTGACCTTTACATACAATAGTTTGCTGTTCTTTACGATTGCGTTAAGAAAACCTTCCCTCTGATCTGTCCATTGGTGCCATCTTAGCACAAGAGCAGAAATATGTCACCATATTATACAGAAGGCGCCGAATGCTGAATGTCTTCCTCCGGCTGACAGGTATAGCGAAGGTGGATTAAATATGTATATACGGCCCCCACCACCATAGCATCTGGATACTTCACAGTCATTAATATATTTATTCCCACAGACATCCCAGGAGGTAGGGATGTGCTATTGTACCCATTTTGCAGAGGGGAATGGAGAGTCAAAGTGACCTATTCCAGGTCATTGAGGGAGCTTGTAGCAGAATAAGAAATTGAACCAGGGTTTCTTAAGTCACAGGCTAGTAGCCTAAGCACTGGGCCATCCTGATGTGGATAGCATGAGGTGGTAATAGGGGGATAAGGATCAGATCAAATTTGCTGTGTGCAATCCATTTCAGACACCAGGCACGGGCAGGCGATTTTTCTGTGTTGTGTCCTTTCCCCAGCCAAAGAAAACCATTTCACTCCCCATCGCAGTGGAAATACCCTGACTTTAGCCATCGGCCTATATCCCCTGCAGTGAGGAAGTAGAATAATTAATTCAGACAGCGTAGCATTTCTAGTGATAAACATCAAAGCATTCACAGGCGGAGAGTCTGTAGCTCAGCCAGACTGTCTACTCCCTGCTAAAAACCCTCCATAAAATGGTCTGTTGGTATATGTTATATCAACAAAGATCCTGGGAAAGCCAGCAAGGTTAGAGTGAAGGAGACAAAACTAAAATGATACAAGGCCCCAGGGGCATAGTTTACCCAGAGGGAATGAGATAAGAGTGTTTAGCCTAAAATAAAGCGATGTTAACAATGAGATCTATTAAGCCGTGGAATTGCCTCCCAGGGGAAGTCCTGTTGCTTGGAATAATTGGAGTGAACAGAGCGCTCAAGGAAGCAGGGGCTATTCCTGAGCTGTCTGGAAATGGATGAAGTGACCTGATTTTTTAAAACCAGCCTTGCTGGTGGTGCTGTCAGTTTTTCATGCACCATCAGTCGCGGGCACGAATTAGAGCAGCTGCCTGCAAACCAAAAGATAGCTGGGCATCCACCTGCCATTTTCTAAGGGCATCGGTGAATTTAATAATTAGGCGCGCAAGGCCTCTTCCATCTCTGATTCTGACAGCTGCAAAAGTGGCCGCTACATACTCCGTTTTTGGGCGCCCGACTGGGCACCTCTTAGGCCTGTTGTTTGGAACTGTTGAGCCCGGACGACCCTTGGAGCTGTGGCGGCTAAGACACAGCCTCACACTGAGCACTCGGTGTCAGTGGCTGCTTTTGAAAATTTGTGACTATGGGCCAGATCCTCAGCTGGTATGAACTGAACTTTGCTTGAGGGGTAACTGCAAAGTTGTACAGATCTCGCCTGCAGCAGGCAATTTCCTGCTCTCTAGCCTAGCTTTTGCTTTGCTGTGTTTGGTCCTGTCTCACCTGGTTACAACCAAAGCCCCTGCTTGCATCCCAGGGTTCCGCTGTCCCGGCATTCACCCCATTGCTCCAGAATCACGACTGTCATTTAAAAAGAAGAGTGTTTCTAACCCTTTGGGTCGTGAGAATAACACCAGCGATAGGAACTGAGCGTCACCAGTGCAGAAATTCCTGCCTGAGGGTATATCTACACTGCAAAAAAAGACCCGAGGCAGCTGACTCAGGCTCGCAGGGCTCAACACTACAGGGTCAACTGATTTGGAATTATGCTTCAGGGCTAAAAATAGGCGTGTGGACATTCCCGCTCAGGCTGGAATCCGGGCTCTGAAACCCAGAGAGGAGGGAAGGTCTCAAAGCCTGGGATGCAGCCCGAGGCGGAACATCTACACTGCAATTTTTAGCCCCCTAACGTGAGCCCAACTCAGTTGACCCGAGCTCTGAGACTTGTGGCTGCTGGGTTTTTTTGCAGTGTGACGTACTCACTACAGTTACTGCAGAGATGGACATTACTGTCTGGTATCTTTTTAGTTCTTCTAGTCAGTCTGCTTTTGCCAGTCAGTTTCCTTGCTTGACAGTATCCCAGTGGAATTCTCTATGGGTGGTGGTTGATTCCCCCCCCCCCCCCCAGTGCTGTCACCTGAAGCTACTGGCAACAGCTTAAATCAGAACTAAAGACTGGATGGCTCTGGAGAAAAGAAACGGCACGTGAAGGCTTTACCTGAGTGTGCCAAGAGCCTGAAAAAATAGCTCTACGAGGTGTGAACTGCCCCGTCCCCCTCAGCCAGGCCTCGGGGATTCTGGAGTTCAGCATTTCCTCTGTGCAGTCGGCCATTTTGTTGCAGCCACGCGCCCGGCATTTTGTTTTCTGGCTCCCTGACCAGCTGGGACCTGCCAGCAGCTGCCTGTTGCTCAGCAGCTCTCCCAACAAGGGAGAGTTAACTGGGTGACAGGACGGGATCCAAGGAGCCAAGCAGCCGGGGGTCAGGGATCCAGAGTCCAGGAGTAGCTAGGGAGAGGGGCAGCCAGAAGTGTAGGTCGGAGACCATGATGTCTGTCTGTGTGGGGGCGGGGAATGGGAACCCCGGGTGTCCCATGGTGATCGACTACATTAATATTGCTGCAGGGCACAGAGGTTGTTGCCACAGGTTCTGGTCCTGTTATGTGAGGAGCAAATGTGACACTGCTTATACCCCCATGGATCCACCTCCGAAATGCCTCTCCTCCTGGAAACCCGTTGGCAGACAGAGCTGGGTCTTTGCACCTGATGCTAGATAGGAGTCGGAGGAGGGAGTGGATAACTAGGCAGTCTCTGACCGACATGGGCCACTGGGATAACCTCCTCCGTGCTTGGGTGGCTGGTTAGTTCCACTGCCCAGCTGACCTCACCATTCTAAAGTCCGTTTTGCTTTTATACCCGTAGCTGCAATGTCTCCTTTCTCAGTGGCAGGCCGTAACTCCTTGTCTCAGCACAGCTGACTTCTGGAAGCAATCTCTCCCACTCCCTCGTCCCCCATCCACGGGACCCCTTGTCCATCCTTCCAGACTCTTATCGCGTCATTAGCCCGTATCTAACACATGACAGTGTCCCTGAACAGGGGGGCCAGGCTACACAGGACTGTGCCACTGCCCCATTTGGGACTGTCACCCAAGGGCGCTTTAAATGAGGGGCGCCCGGCTGCCCAGTTCACTCTTCAGCTTGCTGACTTGTTTGTGTCACTGGGTTATTGTAGCCACTCTCCCTGATGAGCGACTCACTGGGTTAGCGTTTGTGATTCCCCGAGGAGGAGGACTAAACTGAACATGCTGGAGAGTCTCACTCTGCTTCCCAGCAGTGGATCCAGTGTGATTCCAGAGCGTGTCTGTAGCCTGGCGCACAAATTGCCTTGTGTGGATGCAATACCTGGGTTATTGGAGCCCCTCCATGTGGCTTTGCCTGCGTGGGTCAGAGCTGCAGCTGGTGTAAACCAAAGAATGCTGATGCACACCAGCTGAGGATCAGGCCCCTAAATACCTTGGGAGTTAGGTTGATGGGAATTAGGAACCTAAATACCTGTTTTCTTTGTCCTCCGCCTGGCAAACACTCTGAGCATGAAGGGCAATTGAGTCACAACGAACCAGGCGCCAATTCTGCAAACACTTAGGCACCCACTTAACTTGAAGCTTGTGAGTTGTCCCATGGTTAATGTGAAGCCCGTACCTAGGTGTTTGTGGGATCAGGGCCTGTGGCATGTCAATTATTTGGTCACTTTGATTACACAGGGCAACAGAGCAGAGAAAATGCAAGGGACCCCCAAACCTAGTCTATATAGTGATGGTCCAAGTGTAGCTAGCTGCATGCCAGGGAGTAGCTTACCACCAGATGCAGAGGGTCTCAGCCTGTGAGACCCTCTGGAAGTGGGTCATGACCCATCCTAACTGGGTTGTGGCTAGAACCGGGTGGAAAGGTGTGATTTTGATTTTGACAAAAGATGGGTGAAAAAAAAAAAAAAAAGGGAAACACTGTCCCTGCTTGGAAAATTTCAACATTTCGATGAAAGACGGGAAGAAAATCATCCATGGATTCCCCCTTCTCCAACATCTCTAGTGGCGTTTAAGTGAAAGGAATTGACAACCTAACGAATATATGCAAGGTCAGATTCATAGACTCATAGACTTTAAGGTCAGAAGGGACCAATATGGTCATCTAGTCTGACCCCCCGCATGATGCAGGCCACAAAAGCTGACCCCCCCACTTTCCCTTATCTCTGCTGTTGAAGTCTCCTGATTGTGATCTAAAGACTTCAAGTCGCAGAGAATCTTCCAGCTTGTGACCCCTGCCCTATGCTGCGGAGGAAGGCGAAAAACCTCCAGGGCCACTGCCAATCCACCCTGGAGGAAAATTCCTTCCCGACCCCAAAAATGGCGATCAGCAGAACCCCGAGCATACAGGCAAGAATCTCTAGCCAGACCCTCATTTTACCAGCGATGGCCGTTATTGCCTAATTGATTAGAATCACGTAATCCCATCAAACCATTCCCTCCATAAACTTATCTAGCCTAATCTTGAAGCCAGAGAGGTCTTTCGCCCCCACCGTTTCCCTCGGAAGGCTGTTCCAAAATTTCACCCCTCTGACGGTTAGAAACCTTCGTCTAATTTCAAGCCTAAATCTCCCCACGGCCAGTTTATATCCATTCGTTCTCGTGTCCACATTAGCACTGAGCTGAAATAATTCCTCCCCCTCCCTGGTATTTATCCCTTTGATATATTTGAAGAGAGCAATCATATCCCCCCTCAGCCTTCTTTTGGTTAGGCTAAACAAACCAAGCTCCTCGAGTCTCCTTTCATAGGAAAGGTTTTCCATTCCTCGGATCATCCTAGTTGCCCTTCTCTGTACCCGTTCCAGTTTCAGTTCATCCCTTTTAAACATAGGAGACCAGAACTGCACACAGTACTCCAAGTGAGGTCTCACCAGCGCCTTGTATAACGGAAGCAGCACCTCCCTGTCCCTACTAGAAATACCTCGCCTTATGCATCCCAAGATCGCATTAGCTTTTTTCGCAGCCACGTCGCATTGCCGACTCATAGTCATCCTGCGATCAACCAGGACTCCGAGGTCCTTCTCCTCCTCAGTCACTTCTAAGCTATGCGTCCCTAGCTTATAACTGAAATTCTTATTAGTCATCCCTAAATGCATCACCTTACACTTCTCACTATTAAATCTCATCCTATTACTAATACTCCAATTTACAAGGTCATCCAAGTCTCCCTGCAGAATATCCCGATCCTTCTCCGAGTTGGCAATGCCTCCCAACTTAGTGTCATCCGCAAACTTTATCAGCCCACTCCTACATTTGGTTCCGAGGTCAGTAACGAATAGATTAAATAAAATCGGACCCAGAACCGAACCTTGAGGAACCCCACTGGTGACCTCCCTCCAATCTGACAGTTCACCTTTCAGTACTACCCTCTGCAGTCTCCCCCTTAACCAGTTCCTTATCCACCTCTGGATTTTCCTATCGATCCCCATCTTATCCAATTTAACCAATAATTCCTCATGTGGAACCGTATCAAATGCTTTACTAAAATCGAGGTATATTAGATCCACCGCATTTCCTTTATCTAGAAGGTCTGTTACTTTCTCAAAGAAGGAGATCAGGTTGGTTTGGCACGACCTGCCTTTCGTAAACCCATGTTGTAATTCGTCCCAATTGCCATTCACCTCAAGGCCCTTAACTACTTTCTCCTTCAAAATTTTTTCCAAGACCTTACATACAACAGAAGTTAAACTAACAGGCCTGTAGTTACCCGGGTCACTTTTTTTCCCCTTCTTGAAAATAGGAACCACATTAGCTATTCTCCAGTCCAACGGTACCACCCCCGAGTTTACAGATTCATTAAAAATTGTCGCCAAGGGGCTCGCAATTTCTCGCGCCAGTTCCTTCAGTATTCTAGGATGAAGATCATCCGGTCCGCCCGATTTAGTCCCGTTTAGCTGGTCAAGTTTGGCTTCCACCTCTGATACTGTAATGTCTATCCCCCCTCCTCTATTCCCCTCTGTCCTACTCCCTCTATTCCTAAACCCTTCATTAGCCTTATTAAAGACCGAAGCAAAATATTCATTTAGATATTGTGCCATGCCTAGATTACTGTTAATTTCCACTCCATCCACATTCTTCAGCGGTCCCACTTCCTCTTTCATTGTTTTCTTCCTATTTATATGGCTATAAAACCTCTTACTATTGGATTTAATTCCCCTCGCAAGGTCCAACTCTACAGTTTTCACCAACTTCAACAGAGTTATGCAGTTCAACTCCACAGCAGAGGGTCTGACCCAATGTGCCTCATCGACATGAATCAATTCAGGCCAGAATTTAGAAGGTTTCTGACCATCAGAGAGGTGTTGTTCTGGAACAGCCTCCCCATAGGAGTTGTGGGAGCAAACCTCTTAATTCATTTTAAGAGAGAGCTGGCCTAATGTATGAGTGTGATTGTTTGACAGGGTTGCCTGTGGTGGTGTGGGGCTTGGCTCCAGAGCTCTGGGTCTCACTTCGGTTTATGTCTTTTGCTCCTAAAACTCATGCTTCAGGCTTTCAGCCAGCCACCTGCAGGGGGCAGGAAGGGATCCCACCACAGTGTGTTCTGGGAGGTTTTGTATCTCCTTCCTCTGAAGTATCAGGGATGGTCATGGCTGGAGATGGAACATTGGGTTCAGAGGACTATGAGGTGTGGCATCTACCATTTTCTCTCTCAGGTGCTTGGCTGGCTCATGCTTGCTCATGTGCTCAGGGTCTGACTGATCACCACCTGTGGGTTTAGGAATAAGTCTTCCTCCAGGTCAGATTGGCAGTGACCGTGGAGATTTCAACTTCTTCTGCAGCACGTGGGTGGGGGTCACTTGTCAGGATTATCTGGGTGTATCTCACTTAATCATTTCCCTGCCACTGCGGGGGCCTTGGACACTGGGGCACCTCGGTCCTTCCTATTCTCTGCCTGTGGCACATAACAGACTAGTCTCCTGTGGGCTGTAAGACTTTGGTCCAATTCCAGTTGCTGGGTTTAATGTGCAGGTGGTAGGGGGTGATGGTGGCTTGTGATCTGTAGGAGGCCAGATTAGAATCTGGTGGTCCCTTCTGGCCTTAAACTCTATGGTTCTAGTGAGGTTGTCAATTCTCATGATTTGATTGCCAGTCTTGCAAAATTAGTTGTTTTTCTTCAACTCCGAGCTCCTGGAGTCATGTTATTTGGGGAGAATCTCAGCTTTCATTGCAAAATAAGTTGCTAACGCTCACAGTTGAGGAGAAAAGCTTGAAAATGTGACCAAAAAGTTCATAAATGAGATAGCAAATCTAAAGAACCTAAAATTGATTATTTTTTTAAAATCTCATGATTTTTAGGCCAATTTCATGATGGGGGGGTGTTATTTTTTGAACACTTGGGTTGGTCATGCTGCACCTATAGTTTGGTTAAAATCTAAGTCACAATCACTTTTGAAACATGGATGAATTTTCAGCTGTTTGGTGGGTCACAGACCCCAACCCCCCCCAAAAAAAATTAATTGAGACTTGCTGGTCTGGCATATAGAACAGGGACTGGATATCCAGAGTTCTTGATTCTGAACTCTTCCACTAATTCTCTATGAGTCCTTGAGCAAGTCATTTAATCTCTGAACCTCTGTGTGCCCACCAACAAGAGTCAACTTCTACAGATGCTCCTGGTCCTACTCCCTCCCACCCTAAGCAAGACCCCTATTTGCCCCTGACTTGGGGAGCAGATGGTTCTTTGCCACCTGGGGGTTCCTGCACACTAGATAAATCTCCTAGCTTCTCCTTTAGGGCAAGTTCTGGCTGCTTTGCCTTGTCTGAACAGCGCAGAGAAAAGGCCAGGGATCTGGCTCACAGCATTCCAAACTGCTTGAGATGATAGTGTGGCTGCCACCATAAGCCAAAAATCATGAGGAGGAGCGGAGTGGTTATTTTACCTCTGTATTTAGCACTGGTGCGACCACTGCTGGAATGCTGTGCCCAGTTCATGTATCTGCAATTCAAGAAGGATGTTGATAAATTGGAGACAGTTCAGAGAAGAGCCACGAGAATGATTTAAGGATTAGAAAACATGCCTTATAGTGATACATTCAAGGAGCTCAATCTATTTAACTTAACAAAGAGAAGGCTAACAGGTGACTTGATCACAGTCTATAACAACAAATATTTAATAACGGGCTCTTCAGTCTAGCAGAGAAAGGTAGAACACGGTCCAATGGCTGGAAGTTGAAGCTAGGCAAATTGAGACTGGAACTAAGGGGTACATTTTTAACAGTGAGAGTAATTAACCATTGGAACAATTTACCAAGGGTCGTGGTGGATTCTCCAGCACTGGCAATTCTTTAGTCAAGGTTGGTTGTTTTGCTAAAAACTCTGCTCTAGGAATGATTTTGGGGAAGTTCTATGGCCTGTGTTATACAGGAGGTCAGACTAAGCCATCATCTTGGTCCCTTCTGGCCTCGGAGTCTACGAATCTATGAAATTTTGGGTTTTGGCCAAAAAAATTCAGTTTTCTGATGAAAAAATATTAAAAAAAAAAAAAAAAAAAGGAAAGCAGAGACTTTCCACGCACACACAAATTAATCAGTCAGAAACCGAGTTTTCCATTTGAAAAACATTTCAGTGGGAAATTTTCAATCATCAGCAATAATAATAAATTATCATGGTAATAATACAAAAAACATAAAGCAATACAACAGCCTTAAGTGAAAAGGGTTATAGAAGTGCGGATAATGATGATAATGATCTATTAGCTCCATGGGGCATATGCCGTAAACACGTCTTCCCTGCAGATGTTCGTCTGCGTGTGTTTATTTCACTGGCTTTTCTCTGTCACTCATCATATCCAAGCACATCATGAACATTCATGAATTAAGATTCCTTTTTTCCATTCCCTGGACCTTGGTTTAGTCCACATCCTGCCTCCTACTTCTGATCATGGGTCAAAGCCAAGCCGTGGTTTTTCTAAGCCTGGCCCTGCTCCAGCTCCTGTAGATTCCTCTCAAAAAGAAGCCTCTGTCTGCGCCTAGCTGATCTGTCGCACAGAGCTCAAGGGGCCGTTATGCAGAGATGCAGGTGCAGAAAGATGAAGGCTTTGGAGAACTGAGGTGATATGGGGGAGGGCAGGGAAGTCAGCAGGAAATAGGATCCACTCTGGGCTGTGCTGCTAAGCTACAGAAAACAGGTAGCGTCTCATAGACTTACTCATGCTGAGTAGCACCTTTCTGCAGTCCCGTGTAAGCCCAGTGGGCCAGATCCCCAGCTGATGTAAAGCTGTGTCACTCCATTGGAGTCAATGGGCCACATCCTCAGTGGATGTAAATTAGCCACAGCTCCATGGGAGTCAATAGGCCAGATCCCCAGCTGGTGCAAATGCCCCTTCAGTCCTCAGACTCTGCTGAGCCCACTGGGATGCCATTCAGCAGAAGCAGAATGGTCTGAAGAGGCTGAATGAAACCCCAGGCTTGGGAGTCAGGAGCTCGCTCGCAGTTAGGCCTTGATCCCATGCTCACTGGAGTCAATGGAAAGGCTCCCACTGACTGTAGTGAACTTTGGAACAGGCCTTTAACCTCTCCAGCTTGTTTTCACGGCACAAAGTTCCCCTGAGTCAATGGCTCATCAGGCTGACGCAGTTAAAGCATGTCAATTTCACACACAAAGGAGTGATCACGTCCAATTGCCTTTGGCTGCCTTAACCCAATGGGCCAGCTACCCATTTTGCAGCCTGATGAACTGGAGATGGCCTCTCAGAGTGAGATCAAGCAAGACTCAAACCCATGTCCTTGAGGGTTGTAATCAAGCATCTTAACCACTCAGTCATGGCTCCTCTTAATTATTAACTAGTTAATTAATTAGTGAGTTTATGTTCTTGTGCCTGGCCTCCTGCCTGGGGATAATGACACTCATCCTAGCATGTGGGAGGACTTTATGCATTTGGGGTCTTAAAGATCTTTGGGCGACGAAAGTCCTAGCAAGGGAAAGTCTTGTTACGGATGGGAATAACAAGGAGGGAAAGAAAATGAAAGACACAGTACCCCCAGAATAAGCTAAGTGGAGCTGAAAAGAGAGATCAGTCGTTCCCAGCTATGAGGATTCAGGAAATTCTTGTGTGTGCAATGAATCGTCAGGCCTGGCGTGTGGAGGAAAACAAGGCCAAGAATAGTTGTGCGCTCTATTTCCGAATTCTGCCCAAAGGGACACAGACAGGCTAAGCCAACGCGAGGTCTCAGTTCCTCATCAGCAGAATCAGAACAATTTCCCAAGTCGCTGCCGTCTTTGTCCCTCTTTCCCCCCAGGGCAAAGAGGCGAGGCACTGGGAGAGCCCTGCTTTTGTTTTAATCCTCAAAGAAGTATTGCTGCTCACACTACCTTGCCGTGTGTGCACGCAACACCCTGTTGAGTGCAGCATGTTTCCATGGAGGCAGGAGCAGATTCTGTTCCGTGCTGTAGAGTCAACTCAGAGGGGTCGGGAATCTCAAAGATTCAGAGATGATCATTTCCACCTAGGTGGCTCGGGCTGCATTTGTGCAGGAACGATTCTTGTTCTATACAGGGCTGTTGACCGCATGCAGTTCATGCCTTGCTGCCAGGAAACTCACTATGTGATGCCAGGAAGGTGTGTAATACGTTGTTAGTATTTGTGTTCTGTATCCCCATTGTGCTAGGTGCTGCACAAACCCATAGTGAGAGACACTTCCGGCCCTGAAGAACTGACAGACCAGATGGGGAAAGGAAGGTTTTTATCCCCGTATTCCATCCTTTCTTCTCTAATAACAGTGTTCCTTAGAATGGTTTTCAGTGTCCTGAGTGCTGGTTTCCCAGAGCCTTTATTATTAGTATGGTAGGGGAAGGAAGCGCTTTCAGCTAAGAGATGATGCAGTGGAGAGTTATAGGAAGGCTGGCAGCAGATGCAAAGGAGAAGGCTCTCACTCTGAGATTGTGGGAAAGAAAGTGAGGCATCCAAAACAGAGAGAACAAGCAGGGAAATGGAGTGGCACAATGTGGATACAATTTAGAAATAAGGAAGATAACTTTGGCCCCGATCTTTAAACAAACAAGGTGCCAGAGCATTGGGATGGGAGAAAGGGGTAGAGGAACATAATTAAAATGCTAGAAATCAGGGAGAAGTCCTTCACAGGAGACTGAGGGTAATAGCAATAGATGCAAAACAGGAAGGCACGGACTGGATTTCCAGTCAATGCGAAGATGGGTTATTTCCCATAAACCCCAGAGCTCACCCACTACTTCATCTCCCTGGTCTCTGCCAGGTACTTTTGCATCCTTTAAAGTCTAACCCCAGTTTGTCAGAAGGATTGTCTGAGTTAGAACAGCATCTGCAGTGCTGCTTGCTAGGATGAAATGATCTGAGGAGTGGGTCTCCATCCTCATGCTCCAGGGCATACACTGGTGACCAGCACAGGTGAGGAACACAACTGCGTGAAATTATTCATTGGCAACTTTTTCTGGCATACAATGAAAATTCAATAACTCCAAAACCTTTCATGAGTTCATGTTATTTTCACCAAATTGTTTTCAGTCAGGAAAAAAATACACTTTAAAAATTCAGAGAAAATTGAAACGTTTCAATTTTTTGATTCAAAATGACTTTTTCTTCCAACTTTCCTTTAATTTTATGTTTTAAAAAAAACATCAAAACCATCCAGACATTTCATTCTACCCCAAACTGGCAATGTGTAAATCAAGATTGGATTTTTTTTTTTTTTTTAATGCGCTAGGAATGATTTGGGGGCAGTTCTCTGGCCTATGTTACACAGGCGGTCAGACTAGATAATCATAGTGGTCTCCTCTGGCCTTGGAATCTATGAATCTATGAAAAATAGTTCTGTGTGAACATTTTGATTTGCAGAATTTTTTTATTTTTGGTTCAAACTGAATCAACTCCCTCCCTGCCCCCCTACCCCACCCTTCGGGGACCAATTATTCAGAATTTCCAGCAAATCAAAAAATCCATTATTTGCCCAGATCTGGTTAGGAAGGCCCCTCCCTCCATGCTATAATTATTGTTATTATGATTATTATTTGTGTTACCCTAGCACATCGGGGCCCTAATCATAGACCAGGTGCCCATTGTGGTAGGTGCAGTACAAACAGGAGCCGGTGGACACTGTCAGAGGGGGGGCAGCAAAAACAGATACAAGGAGATGCTCTGCAGATCAGGAAATAGTCTGAAAAGGTTTCAGAGTAGCAGCCGTGTTAGTCTGAAAAGGAAAGATTCTACCAGGTTGTCTGTCATTGTGTCGTCGTAAAGTGGGCTGTTATGATGATGAGACATTGACAGTTGCTCTTATTCCTCACATTGTTCTCTTGCTGTGCAAGGCCCTTTGCAGACATGGCATGATCCCGGCTCCAGAAAGCTTACAACTGAAATGGACAAAATTCAAATGGTTGGAGTGGATGGGGGAATGAAGGGATGGGATATCAAAGCAAAGGGTTGGGTCCTGATGCCCCTACTCCCACTGGGTCACTACACGTTGTCAGTGGGCCATCCAAGGTATGCCTCAGTGGGAATAAAGGGTACCACAGTCTGGTCCAAGTGGTGGGGGTTGGCAGGAGGTTTGCTAGAGCTGATATAGGGAGGAATCCCATTGTCCATTCACATGAACAGGCTTGTTTATGGTGAGATCGCACCCGGAGCTCAGTCGAAGGGTGATGAGAGGAGTGAGGAGGATGGTGAGTGCGGGACAGGGCCGAAGGGAGAGGACTGGGAAGGGGGATTTGAAGGAGAGCCCGGCTGCTGGGTGCATTGGAAAGGAGGAGGCTGTCCCAGCTGGAGGGAGCTACAGGGGGAAAGGGATGCCAGCCCAAGTCCTCGCCTGGTGTGAATCATCATTGCTCTAGTGAAGTCAATGGCACTACGTTGATTTACACCGGCGTGGTGCCGTTGGAGCGCAAGGGCAGGGGTGTAGATGTGCGGGCTGTGTCAGCACAGGGCTCACTGTAGCATTTCTCAGGGAAGCCACATCGACAGAAATTTAGTGGCTGAGTCTTTTCCGGGAGCTGGTTGCCATGTCACTTCCCCTGTACCACAGCCTGTGCCATTCGACTGCCATGACTTTCCCAGCAGTTCAGAGCCCCAGTTGGGCTTTGTTGTTTTTTTCACGAGCTCCCTATAACACGTGCACAGAGGTGAGCCCTAACCAAGCAAACTCCCGTTACCAAGCTCAAGGATAGCCCAGGGCTGGGTTCATTAGCTTCAGAGAGCTCTGCTCTGGTGAGCTTGGGAACTTATCCATAGTTCTATGGAGTTTAGGAGCTCTTCAGGTGATCTGAGCCCCATGATCATCTGATGGCTTCAGGTGTCCTCCAAGACCTTCAGCTAACTGGGACTCATCAGACTGATGGGTTCCCCCACAGTATTATTGGATCTTGATGCGTTTGGTTGCGTGGGACCTTCCCACCGAACAAGAAAGAAACGACCAGCCTCTGAAAACATATATCAACATAGCTAAGACAGCTCTAGACAGCGTTAGATCGACGGAAGAATTCTTCCATCGACCCAGCTACCACCTCTCCAGTAGGTGGATTAACTACAGCGACGGGAGAACCCCTCCCATTGGCATAGTGAGTGTTTACGCTAAAGCACTATGGTGGTGTATACCCTCAGATTGGCTCCACATTTGCAGCAATCTACTCTATTGCACTTGATTCTGTCTGTCCAGCCATCTATCCAGGCATTTATACCTCACTCATTTCTCTAGCATAGCTCATGGCCCAGAGATCCCTCAGCTCTTTTCATGGCTAGGAATCTTACATTGGCCAGAGGTCCCCGAAAGCTCTCAGCTAGACTGCCTGGTCTCCTGAGATCGCCAGCCTCGCTGAGTAACCTGGAGAACTGGCCTCAGCTTAAGATCAGCTTCCAGAGTCTGTGGATGCTTCTCCAGAATGGAGCCATTCAGCCCAGGCCTAGACATTTACTTGGGGTGGTTTCCTCTTCTGGATCTCAGTAGTTACCCCGGTGACAGAGATCTCACCCCATTCTAACAGTTTCCATGTTTGTTCCAGTCCAGGCAAATACAACGTCTCCTGCCATCCCCTGGAACATCACACATGGTGGACACAGGAACACGTCTGCAGAGCCAGGTGAGGACACAGCGGGCAGGCTGGGGGAAGCCCCCTTGTGCTCAGTGTGTCCCTCTCCATATGGAAAGGACAGGACTTGGGGCAGAAGACACCAAGGGTGGGTCCTTAATCAAGGTGATGGACACAAAGACTCTGTAGCCTCCTGGATCTCTAGCACCCAGTCTGGGTCTGCCAAGGGCAGGATTGCTGACTCCATCATAGCGAGGAGATGGAGCAAAAGCTGTGATGGGTGAGCGGCTCCAGCAGCACTGGGAGATGGGGGTGCCCAGGTTAGGACGTGCAGTAGCACAGTGACCCCCTGATATTAAGGGAGAGTGGGGAGGTGGGGGTGCTCAGGTTATGCATGACAGCCGCCCAGCACTCCTTGTGCCTCGGTGGGTCTCCTCACTGCTGAGACCAGCTGGCCTGTAGCCGTAGCTCAGAGTTGTTTTTTTGAGATCACCGTGGGGCGCTCACGCGCTCGTCTGTGACATTTGGGTTGAAGAGGAAGGAAGCAGCGTGGGCGGCAGCGTGTGGTGCACCTATCCCACCTGTAAAGAATTCAGCATCGCTCACAAAGAGCGCGGGGTTAGTCACATGGCTTAGCCCAGCCAACGCCCTCTGCCGGAGCTGGGGATTTCTGCACCAGCTTCCACAGCTCTGCCCCACACCAGGCCCTTATGGGCCCCACGCCCAACCCTTATGGGCTCCCCGCCCCCGCTCTGCCACACACCCAGCCTTTATGCCCCCCCGAGCGCTGATCCATGCCTTTATGGGCAGCCAGCCCTCTGCCCCACCCCTTAGGTGCAGCCACCCCGCTACGCAGGATCCCTTATGGCTCTGACCCATCTTGCCCATCCCATGGATTATCTCTGAAATAACGTGTGCTGCCCTGCAGGCCTCTTGGGAGAGGGATCTGTCCGTTTGGTGAATGGCAGCAGCCGCTGCAGTGGTGCCGTGGAGGTCCATCATGATGGGCGGTGGATGCCAGTCTGCCAGGAAATGTGGGACAAGGAGGCCTCCCACGTGGTCTGCAGACAGCTGCACTGTGGGGAGGCAAAGGAGACAGAAGCTGAACCCACCCCCAGCCCTGTGTGCCCGCCCAGGTCAACACCCACAAAGAAAGCCACCCTGTCCTCTCAGAACCTCTGCCCTTCCCTGCACATCCACTGTGTGGGTCTGGAGAGCACATGGAAGCAGTGCAATGTGTCAGAGCTGTGCTGTAATGGGAAGCCGGCCAGCGTCACCTGCACAGGTAAGAAACAGATCCATCCCGTGTCTTGCAGAGCCCAGGTTAGCCATCAGCAGCTTCTAATGGGAAACCATCCATGCATGCTGGCTGCTCTCCTCTCGCTGCTGCTGCCCTATCCCCATCAGCCATCCGTACTCCATGGTGAGGCCAGTCCAGCTCTACCCCTGCCCATTGGCCAAACCCCAGCCCTCCCAGCTGCCTGTTTCTGGCCCATGAGGGAGTCTTGCCCCTCCACACCTTGCAGGTTAGAAAATTGAGGGGGCCAGCAGGTCCTTCCGCCTGTGAGCTCCATCGCAGCATCCCAGGTGAGTGCCCCTGCATGCTACATTCCTGATAAATAATTAAATGGCTGATGGAGCTGAGACCAGATCTATCCACCCATTCACTGAAACCAGCTCCATGGATCCATCCATCCACCTACCCATCCATCGACACCAGCTCCATCCATCCATCCCCATACATAACCTATCATCCATTGAGAGCAGATCCACCCCCCATACACACCTCTTCATCCATCCATTCATCCTTTCTCTTTCTCTTTCTCCCTCCCTGTGCCTGTCTCTCTCTCTGCCATTCCCAGAGCCCATCTCTGAGCTGTGCTCACTCCCCCTTTGCCCTCTCTGCCAGGTTCCCATTCTGTGCGCCTAGTTGGCGGGGGCAGTTGCTGTGAGGGCCGTGTGGAGGTCGAGCTGGACGGTGTCTGGGGCACAGTGTGCGATGACGCCTGGGACCTGGATGACGCCGGGGTGGTATGTCAGCAGCTGAAGTGCGGTTGGGCCATCCAGGCTCCAGTGGCCTCCTCCTTCCACAAAGGGACGGGCCCCATCCACCTGGATGAGGTGAGCTGTGCTGGGAACGAATCCCAACTGTGGGACTGTCCAGCTGAGAGGAGCCATGATTGCGGCCACAAGGAAGATGCCGGTGTGGTGTGCTCAGGTCTGTTCCTCTATCCAGAAGAGTGCACTTGTCCTTCTGTCTGTCTGGTGGAACATTACTGTCCATCTCTGTCCAGGGGAGGATTCCTGTCTGTCTGATGGAGAGCATCTGTCTGTCCACTTGTCCATCTGAAGGAGTGCTCCTGTCTGTCTGTCCATCCATTGGAGAGCTCTTCTCTGTCTCCCTGTACGGTAGAATGCTCCTGTGTGTCTGTCTGTGTGTCCATTGGAGAGCTCCTGTCCGTCTGTCAGAGTACTCCTGTGTGTCTGTCCATCCAGTGGAGAGCTCCTCTCTGTCTGTCCACTAGAGCACTCCTGTATGTCCATCTGTCTGGTGGATTGTTCCTGTCTCTGTCTGTCTGGGATGGGCAGTGAAATTAGACTCTGGCAGCTTGGGGAAGGGATAAATCCCTCCTGCCTCCAGCAGGCTCCAGATGCAGCAGGATCTAAACTTCCATTGTGGGCAGCTTCTTATTGTCTGTGTTGCATCAGAGTGGGGACCCCGAGGCTGTTCCCTCTTTGCTGACCTGCTGCTCCCCATTCCCGCACAGAGCACCAGAAGTGGCGCCTGTCGGGGGGCAAGGACGCCTGCGCTGGCCGCGTAGAAGCTTATTACCGGGGCGTGTGGAACACGGTGTGTGACGGGGCCTGGTACAAGGAGGAGATGGGCGTGCTGTGCCAGTGGCTGGGGTGCAGCCCCTCTGGCCGGAAGCTGAGCTTCAACCACACACAGGAGGGCAGGATGAACTACCAGTGCTCAGGGACCGAGCCCTCACTGTCCTGGTGCCAATGGCACTACAACAACTTTAACCTGTGCCACCAGTCCCAGGCTGCCGGCGTGATCTGCAATGGTAACGCTGCCTCGTCACATACTGAACCCCCACCCAGACAGACCCGAGCAGGGATCGAACCTGCAACTCTCAGGAGAAAAAACACATGCCACTAAGGCTTGAGCTAGGGAGAAGGGAGTAACATCACATTGTAACCTTTGAGACCAAGAAGGAGACATGTCCATACATATGCCAGCGGCTCAGCGGTGGCGGGGGAGAAGAAGGCAGACATGAGGGGCGATAGAAGGGATGGATGGGGCGGTAGGACGGGGCAAAAGAGGCAAATGTAGGGGGTGATCCAGGGGACATGGGCAGGGTGGCAGGAGAGGGGAGGGAAGGAGGCGGACGTGGGGGGCGATCCAGGGGACGGGTGGGGCGGTGAGAGAGGGGAGGGTCTCCACCCCAGAATGAGTCTGTCCTTCCAGCCCCGCTGACTGTTCTTCTCCCTCTGTCTGTGGCACCCCCCAGGCTCGCTGGGCTTGCTGAACACGTCTGCTGTGCCCTCCACGGAGATGACGACTCCAGACGCCAGAAGTGAGTGTCTGGGGGGCAGACCCTCCCCTCCTTCCTGCAGTGCCTCTCTCCGGATCCGAGACGAGCCCTCCCCCACTGGAGCGGGAGGGGATGTTTGCCACCCCTGCCTGTAGGTCAAACCTCTCCAGGATCACTGCACCGTGGGCAGCTCTCCTCTGGCGGCACCCATTCCCCAGAGGGGGCAGCCAAAGAGGCCCCCCTCCCCTCAGCAGGATTCCCCCCAAGAGCCGGGGACTTGGCTTTGAGCTCCTCCTGTGTTCCTGCTGTCAGCGCGCCAGGCGTTCTGCCCCACCCAGCGCCCCCACCCCGGGCAGAGCCCTACACGGCGTGCACTCACAGGCCTCCCCCCACTACGGCACTGCCGGCAGGGTCAGGGCTGCAGGGAGAGCTCCAGGGAGCTGGACCTGCCACCTTCCTGTGACCTCCCCCATGCCAAGTTTGGGGGGCCAGGAAGGGGCTCATGGGTCAGCCCATGGCCTGCCTCAGAGAGCTTCCGAGCTAGGGGCCTGCACGGTGCTGGGAACACCCCTGACATCAGCAGGGATGGGGCCCTATGCCAGGCCCTAGTGACAGTTCCCCTGTGTCGTGAGCCTCTCTGACTTGCCGTCCGTCTGTCTGTCCATCTGTCTGTCCCTCCCTTTCTCCCCCCGCCCCATTGCCAGGCACAGCTGAGCCACTGTGCTGGGAAGCCAAGGCCCTCTCGAACTGGACTCTCCTCCTCCTCTGTGTCATCCTGGGCCTTCTCCTCTTGGTCACCGTGCTGGCCTTCACCGCCGCCCTTCTGAGGATGAGGAGGAAACACGGTAGCTTTGCTGCTTGGGGCTTTGCCAGAGTGAGATTGGGCACTTGGGGGGCCAGGCAGAGCCATGGCCCGCCGTGAAGAGCCGTCAGACAAGCCCTTCTGCATGGGGGAGTGACATCATGGGGGCTGCAGCGGGCCAAAGCACTGGTCCAGGGTGGGGCCATTGGCAGCACCCAGCCATGGGGTGACATGAAACGGGGCCCGATCCCCCACTGGTGTCAATTGGCCGTAGCTCCATTGGAATCAGTG
Source organism: Terrapene triunguis (assembly GCF_002925995.2). NCBI lineage: Eukaryota > Metazoa > Chordata > Testudines > Emydidae > Terrapene > Terrapene triunguis. The sequence goes on along the minus strand of NW_020664441.1, from coordinate 2,200,544 downwards.
GAGCTGTTCTGATCTACACCAGGATCTGGCCCTGGTTACCCGCTCAGGGGCTCAGGATTGCTTCGCCGTGGCTGCTGTCCTGTCCCCGAACGCCCAGGCAGTGCGCCGGGTGTCGCTCATGCTCTGCTGAACAGTTCCCCAGAGCAATGGCAGCCGGGAGCATGAAAGGGGGAGCGAGCCCAGCACCAGAGCATAGGACTAGACGGGACCCGCGGGGCATGCAGGACTAGTGTGGACCCCCTCACAGCCTGGGGTGGGCCCTGGCCTGGCTGTGCCAGGCCCTGTACGGCCTCATGGAGCAACCTGTCTCCTTTCTCTCCCACTCTGTCTGCAGCCCACGCCGTGTCCTCTTCCTCATTAGCCACCCCGGTCCTGGTGAATCATAGTGCGCAGGGCCCGGAGACGCCCGCAGGGGATGCCAATGACTACAGGAAAGCCCCCCGCAAAGCAGAAGGTATCAGCTGTTGCTTGGTTGCCCCCACTGACCCTCCCCCACACCCTATCTCTTCGCTCCCTCCCACCTTCCCCTCCGCCCACTGCCCCTCCCTCCCACCCCACCTCTCTGAACAACCAACCTGCTCCTCCCCCATAGCCTCCCACACTCTGCCTCCTCACACCCAACCTCTTTGCCCCCACCTCCCCCATACCCTACCTCTCTGCCCCCACCCCACCTTCCCCTCTCCTCGCAGCCCCTTCCATACTCTCTGCTCCTCCCCCTCCGCTTCTCCGCCTGCCTCCCCTTCCCCTCCCACATTCCCTGCTCCTCCCCCCAACACCCCTCCCTGCCTGCCCTACATCCTGACTCTCCCCCACAACCTGCCTTTCAACCTGTCTCTGCCCCTCCCCTACACCACACCTCTCTCTGCTCCCTGCCTCTCAGCCCTTCCTGGTAGGGTTGTCAACTTTCTTATCGCACAAAACTGAACACCCTAGCCCTGCCCCTTCCCCGAGGCCCCGCCCCCGCTCACTACATTTCCCCCTCCCTCGGTGGCTCGGTCTCCCCCACCCTCACTCACTTTCACAGGGCTGGGGTAGGGGGTTGGGGTGCGGGAGGGGGGTGAGGGCTCTAAATGGGGGTGCTGGCTCTGGGGTGGGGCAGGGGATGTGGGGTTTGGTTGCAGGAGGGGGCTCCAGGCTGGGGGGTGGGGCCGAGGGATTTGGAGTGTGGGAGGGGGCTGCAGGTTGAAGCAGGGGTTTGGGTGCAGGAGGGGGTGAGGGCTATGTGGTGGGGCCAGGGATGAGGGGTTCAGGGTGTGGGAGGGGGCTGTGGGCTGGGGCAGAGGGTTGGGGTGCAGGGGGGGTGAGGGCTCTGGGCTGGGGTGTGGGCTCTGGGGTGCAGGAGGGGGCTCCGGGTTTGGGAGGGGCTCAGGATTGGGGCACGGGCTTACCTCGGGCGGCTCCTGGTCAGCGGCACAGCGGGGCTAAGGCAGGCTAGTCCCTACCTGTCTTGGGGCACTACGTTGTGCCCCGGAAGCGACCAGCAGATCCGGGTCCTAGGTGGGCGGGACAGGAGGCTCCGCAGTCGCGCTGCTCTCACCCGCAGGCACCGCCCCTCCAGCTCCCATTGGCCGGTTCCCAGCCAATGGGAGTGCGGAGCCGGTGCTCGGGCAGTGCGTGGAGCCCTGTAGTCCCCCCGCTTAGGAGCCGGACCTGCTGGCTGCTTCCGGGGCGCAGCGCAGTGCCCCAGGACAGGTAGGGAGTAGCCTGTATTAGCACCGCCAACCGGGCTTTTAACAGCCCAGTTGGCAGTGCTGACCAGAGCCACCAAGGTCACCTGGTTGAAAACCAGACATCGGGTCACCCTACTTCCTGGCCACCGTCTCCCATCCTGGCTGAGTATCCAGCCCAAAGGCTCCCGGTTCTTGGTCCATGGGGCGCTTGATGGTGGGCTAGGAGAGCCGACTGCTTACATGGCACCGGCCCCACCCCAGCACCGTTCCTAGTTGCTCCATTTCACCCGAAGGCACTGAGGGACCTGGGCTGGGAGCCATGGCTGTGTGGCCCCATAGGGTTCTGGGAGGGCCGGCAGGCACTGCCCCACACTTGGCAAGCCCTAGTCCAAACAGGTCCCCCAGTAACCGCTCCCTTCATGCCCCCCTAGCAGAGCCGCTGGCCGTGCCCGCTCCTGGCTCCGAGGACTCCGATTCCGACTATGAACATTATGATTTCAGCAGCAAGCCGCCCGTCGCGCTCTCCACCTTCTACAGTGAGCGACCCCCCCACACCTGCACCATGCGGGCTCTTCGCAGCCTGGGGCTTCTGCCTCCCCACAGGGCCCTGCCTTCCCTCACACTGCTCTGTGCCAGACTGGGCTGGCCCTGCACACACAGCTCTGCCAATGCCCCCCCATCCCAACCCGCAGCCACCGCTGCTCCAGCCTTGGGCTCCCCACCCCCCCAGCTCTGCCAATGCTTCCCCATCCTGACCTGCAGCCCCTGCTATCCCAGCCCTGGGCTCCCCATCCCACAGCTCTGCCAGTGCCCCTCCATCCTGACCAACAGGGATTGGGGACAGGGATGTATGGGGGTGGGGTCAGAAGGATCCGGGATGGGTGGGTAGGGGTCACAGGGGTTGGTTGGAGTCAGGAGGATCGCGGGGTCAATGGGTACAGGGGTTGATTGGGCTCAGAGGGGATCCAGGGATCAGGGGGTATGGGGTTGGCTGGGGTCAAGGGGAACTGGGCGGGGTCAGGGAGTACTGTTAGTGGTGATCTGCCAGCTCACCCTGCTGTGATGCTGGGCCAGGCGAGGTTTGCTGGAACCCTTTGCCTCTGGTTGCAGATTCACTTCGGCACCGAGCAGCGGACGAGACTCTCCCTGCGAGCGGCTTCCCCCCGGCACCTGGCCAGGAGGTGCTGAATGAGGGCCCGGAGCCCTGGGGCCAGCCAGAGCAAAGGCCCCGCGAGGGTGAGAGCTGGTGCTGCTGACTGGGCGAGTGATAGAGATGGGAAGCACAGTACCAGGAAAGGGGCCCCAAAGCCCCAGCTCCCCTGGTGTTCGCCTCTCCGTCTGCCTGTCCTCAGTCCCCATCCGTCTGTCTATTCCAGTGCATGGGGTGGAGCGGAGTTTGTGCTGATGGGCCCTCGCTGGGGCAGAGCAAGGGTCAGGGGTGGGCCATTTTCCAGCTCTCCCCACATCCCGGGCACTGGGGCTAGGTGGACAGGGCAGTGCTGCAAACTCTCCATCTAGCTCCAAGGGGCTCTCTGTAGATTTGTAGCCTCCCTGGATGGGGCAGGCTCGGGCACTGCCAGCGTTGGTCGGTGGAAGGCTGCGTTAATGGAGAGGCTGCTTCTCTTGCAGAGCCCCCCGCTGAGTCCAGCTCATCCTCAGAGGACAACTACTACAACAGCGGCACCACCAGGCAGCAACAGTGGGGCAACCTGGCCACTCCTCCCACCAGCAGCCTCTTAATGCCAGCGCCTCCTGCCCAGGGCAATGGTGGCTCCCAGCTCTCCTTCCAAGGTTAGCAAGATGGGCCAGCGCCCGCTGGCTCTTATGGCCAGTGGGACCATCTCTGAGCATTGGCCCTTGAGGAGCAACGTCCCAGCACGTCCTCTCCTGCCCCAGAAGAGGGAAGGGGAGGGAAGTCTGGGCTGGGCCCAAGATCCAAGGCTGGAAAATCAAACCCCTTGTGTTTGTGGAAGGGAAAATCATCCCAGGAGCAATGATTCCGCCCCAACCTGCTCAGCAGGGCTTCCATGTGCGCTGGGCCCTAGCCATCCCTCACAATCTCCATGAAGAAAGGCCTCCACGGACCCTCCAGACCCTTCTCTGTGCATCGGTGGGACAGGAAAAGGTCACCCATGGGCCATTAAGTCTCTGACAACGCCCTGACCTGCGGGGCAGGGAACCTCTTCTCTGGGGACATCAGGGCTGATGACCTGGTCTGGACTGAGACAGCTGATGGGAGATAACCTCTGTCCCCTTCCTGCTGGATTCCCAGTATGGATAGTCACTCCAATTCCCCTACCAGAAGCCTGGAAATGCTCCTCACCCTCTGCACCAGAAGGGTGAGCGTGTCCGGGGTTGTCTCCAGCAGGGCCCGATGGAGCAGACAGCTCCAGCACCTCATCCGGAGAATGGTATGAAAACTTCCACAGCACAGCGCACCAGGGAGACCAGCCGGGAAACATGCCGGGTGAGGAGAGGATGGAGGGAGCCTGGGAAGGGAGCTGCATACCTACTGCTTGGGGAGCAGGCAGTGGCCCTGTGTTCCCAACAGCGCCGAGCCTAATTATGGGGGCTCATGTGAGATAACCAGATTCAGATCAGGTTACAGTCCACTCAGAAAGACAGAGAAAGAGAATGCAAAAGGGGAATAGGAAAGGGAATGGATAGAGATCAACAGGGGGATGGAGAAAGAGAGAGAGTGAGTAACTGAGGGAGGGACAGACAGATGACTGTGGGGATGGAGGGAGGGTTGACAGGTGACTGTGGGGAGGGAGGGAGAGAGGGAGGAATGAGAGGTGGCTGTGGGGATGGAGGGAGGGATGAGAGGTGGCTGTGGGGGTGGAGGGAGGGAGGGATAAGAGGTGGCTGTGGGGAGGAGGGAGGCAGGGATGAGAGGTGGCTGTGGGGAGGGAGGGAGGGTTGAGGGGTGGCTGTGGGGGTGGAGGAAGGGAGGGATGAGAGGTGGCTGTGGGGAGGAGGGAGGCAGGGATGAGAGGTGGCTGTAGGGATGGAGGGAGGGAGGGATGAGAGGTGGCTGTGGGTGTGGAGGGAGGGAGGAAGGGTTGAGAGATGGCTGTGGGAATGG
>NW_020664441.1:2127757-2195689 GCF_002925995.2 Terrapene triunguis | reverse complement strand
GGAGGGATGAGAGGTGGCTGTGGGGAGGGATGGAAGGATGAGAGGTGGCTGTGGGTGTGGAGGGAGGGAGGGAGAGGTGGCTTTGGGGAGGCAGGGAGGGAGGGAAGGAGGGATGAGAGGTGGCTGTGGGGATGCAGGGATGGAGGGATGAGAGGCGGCTGTGGGGTTGGAGGGAGGGAGGGATGAGAGGTGGCTGTGGGGATGGAGGGAGGGAGGGATGAGAGGTGGCTGTGGGGAGGGAGGGAAGGAGGGTTGAGAGGTGGCTGTGGGGATGGAAGGAGGGAGGGAGGGAGGGAGAGGTGGCTGTGGGAATGGAGGAAGGGATGAGAGGTGGCTGTGGAAGGAGGGAGGGAGAAGTGGCTGTGGGGATGGAAGGAGGCAGGGATGAACTACGGGAGTTGACGGGATCTGTTATTTCAGAGTGGCCAGCTCTCTCCCAGCCGTTGGGGAGCTGTGAGCCTGGGAGCAACGACTCGGAGGGCAGCGATTACGATGATGTCCAAGGCCTGGCGTACTAGGAAAGGGACATCACTGCAAGTCTGTGCCTCCAGCCCTCCCTCCTGCCTTCAATACAGTGACAGCAAATCAGTGGGTGATAACTGAACCTCACGTCCCTGCACTGAATGTGTTTGATTAGCACAAGGTCAGGCTTGGGGGGGAAGGTTTGTCAGCGGGTCCCAGAACCAGCCCTGGACTGACCAGCATTTCCCAGTGCAGACCCTGTGGCTCCAGAAGGGGCTACACTCCTCTACCAACTGACAGCTCTGACCCTGAGAAATCCACGGAGTCCTTCCAAGAACATCCCCTTCCCAGCCCACGTTCTCTGCTGATGCCCAGCTAGCCCTGACTACTCAGGCCCATAAGTGAACCCCCGGTGTCTGGGGGGTGTCCGGGACTCCATCCTCAGTGCTCAGGACACAGGCCAAGCTCTCCAGGATGGCTGCCAGGGTCATGGGCTCTATTCCCAGCCAGGAAAGGTGCTTGGACACATGGTGATGGGCGCAGCACAGAGACCTAGCTGGAGCCCTAGGGATGGTAAGCTGGAGGTCAGAAGTCCTAGGGGAGCAGCCAGACTGCTTGGCTCCTTTTCGGACAGTGACTTATGGGGCTGGGTTCAATCCTCGGTATGTAGATTCCCCATGGCAATAACCAGTCCCCAGTGATTAGCCTGCAGACAGGAACTGGGGTGCTCAGATTCAATGCACAGGGGGTAGCTCCTCCCCCAGGCCTCTGGCTTCATCTCCACTGGGCAGAAGCAGCTAGGAGGGGATTTTCCATAGCTGGGTTCCAGCAATGACTCTTTCCTGTCGGGGGAGTCTGTACATCACAGGCCAAGCAGACTATGAGATCCAAGCCCCTGGCTTTGAGGGGAAGCACTGTGGTTGAGGCAGTGCCTGACACTCAGGAAAGCTGGGTTGCATCCCTGGCCTTGCTGCTACCTCGCTGTTGGAGTGTGGCCAAGTCACCTCCCCCGTCCCTCAGTTTCCCTGTTGGAGATGGGGATCATGGTGCCCCGTGCGAGTCTGCATTAAAGGAACGGCATTGAGATCCTGAGATAGAAGGTGCTGTCAATGGGCAAAATATCCTCTGAAGAACTGTGGGTGATGGATGAGGCCATGGAGGATGGTTCTTCCCTCTCCCCTAAGCAAGGGGCTGCTGGCAGTGCCAGCGGATTCACAGCTACTGCCCATGCTGTACCCGCCTCCAAAGCTGTCACTGGAGAGAAGAGGCTGGCTCCAACCTTCTATGGAGGGCTAAGGCTTTTAGGGATTTTTTTTTCCCTTGGAAAGTGTAGGTGAAAATGGAAAAAAAAAAATTTTCATTGACATTTTTCCCTGAGATCTTCCTAGGTTTTCATTGAACAGAATCATTATCTTTCCCCGCATAAAACCCCAAACCTTTCAACAGAACCGGCCTCTGCTGGGGGAAAGCCCTTTTTGCACCAAAAGAAACGTGTTGACAGGAGAATTCTGAGCAGCTGTAAGAGTGAAAATGAGAGGCTCTGGGTTGCTTTCACTGGGGAACCCCGAGCGGCCGGAACTGTAAAGTTTCCCTGCCGTCACTTGTTGATCCTCCCCGCGGCCCTGCCAGGTGGCTGAGGATTACGATCTCCATTCTACACGGGGGGAAAGCAAGGCACGGCTAGATGAAATGACTTGATCAAGGCCATCCAACGAGTCAGTTGCAGCTCCTAGCCCTATGCTTGTTCCTCCAGCCCCCTGGGACACTGCTTCTGTGGTTTGCTCAGGGAGCATTTTATTTAGCTAACAATTTCCTGCAACGTGGACCTGGGACCCTGAATTGGAACCTTCCCCTCCAGGCCTGGAGTGGGGGCGGGGTGAGGGGAGAGGAGAGGAGAGCTGCATGGAAGGATGGCAATAATGAATGTATCTTCCAGGATCTGGGAGCACAAGCACTGTGTAAATAGTGGAGCAGCATGTGGCTGCCGCGTACGGCCGCTCCCTTGCTCTCCCGTGCGGCAGCACCATTGCAAGGCATGTTGTGAGATTAAAAGGCTTTGACTAGAGGGGCTGGAAGGAGAATCTTTTTATTTAAGCTTTTAAGAATGGTGGCTGTGGGGTCAGAGTAAAATTCCAGGACAGATCCCAGCTGGTGTAAACCGGTGTCTCTCCATTGGAATCCATGGGGCCAGATCCCACATGGGCAGTGTTAATTGCCATCAGTGGAGGATCTGGCCCTTAGTGTGTTTGTGAGAGAGCGAAGCCTAATTTGTAGCCAGGCTGCCTGTCAGCCTGTGATACCCTAGGGGCCTCACCATGCACAAGGCCCTGGAGCTCCTCCCAGATTCACTCTGGGTCAGACCCCTGGGCCTGTGTCACCTTTGCGTTGGGTTGTCAGATCATTACACCAGGGATTGGGGTCACAGAATGTAACTGTAACAATGCTGGTTCTGGCGGGACCCAACTGAGAGCATCAATTCAGGACAAATTGCTTAAAGCAGGGCAGTTACAGCCCAAGGCTGGGGTTTCTGTGCACACCAAGGCAAACCAAACCAGCCAAAGAGAGAAGACTTTGGTTTTATCCCACTGGCTAACCACAAGTCACACAATCAATTCCCTTAGACACTCCAGTTTCCCAGTATCACCACCAGTGCCACTCGTTATAGGGACAACTGGTTATGAAAACCAATGTCCCAGTAAAAGAAAAAAGGTTCTCTCGATCCCAAAGGACCAAGCCCCAGACCCAGGTCAATATACAAATCAGTTCTTACCCACAAATCACACTGTTGCCAATCCTTTAGAATCTAAAATCTAAAGGTTTATTCATAAAAGGAAAAAGATAGAGATGAGAGCTAGAATTGGTTAAATGGAATCAATTACATACAGTAATGGCAAAGTCTTGGTTTAGGCTTGTAGCAGTGATGGAATAAACTGCAGGCTCAAATCAAGTCTCTGGAGTACATCCACAGCTGGGATGGGTCATCAGTCCTTTGTGTAGAGCTTCCGTTTGTAGCAAAATCCCTCCAGAGGTAAGAAGCAGGATTGAAGACAAGATGGAGATGAGGCATCAGCCTTTTATATTCTTTTCCAGGTGTAAGAAAACCTCTTTGTTCTTACTGTGGAAAATTACAGCAAAAAGGAGTTTGGAGTCACATGGGCAAGTCCCTGCATACTTTGCTGAGTCACAAGGTGTATCTGCCTTCTCTCAATGGGTCAATTGTATAGCTGATGGTCCTTAATAGGCCATCAAGCAGGCTAGGCAGAGCTGACACCAACTTGTCTGGGGTGTCACCCAGAAGCATAGCTTAAATTCCAAATACAGACAATATAGAGCCAATATTCATAACTTCAACTACAAAAATGATACACACATATAGACAGCATAATCATACCCAGAAACCATAACCTCTCCATAGACCCCTTACACGACAACCTTTATACAGTATTTGCTGCAAATATATAACAGTGGTCGCAACAGTGATCTATACGGTTACATATTATGTCAATAATGTCACACCCTCATTCCTGAGCTGCGCCGTATCTGAGCAGGACTGGGCCCAGGTAAGCTCTGCCTCAGGGAAGATGCTCTTGTTTGCCATCCAATCCTCTGGGCTAACTCCACTTCCCATTGGGAACAGGGCTTGATCCATAAAAATAGCTTGTAGGCGGTAACAGAAAGGAGGTACTGTTACCCTGAAAGAGGCCCTTCAGCTCACCCAAGCACTAATTCCCTTACCACCCCCTGCCTGACAGCGAATCCAGCAGTGACTGATACCAACAAGGTCATTCTGAAGTGAATCGGTTAATACTGAGCTTGGAATAAACACCAGAGCCCACAGCTTCTCTCTGCTAATGGAGGCCAAGGCGGTCCCACTAGTGCCGCCAACTCCCAGGACTTCAGCCTCAGTCTCACAATATGTGGGGTCAGGAGCGCCGCCAGCTTTTCTGCCGCCCTAGGTGGCGGAAGGTCCCGCCCCGAAATGCTAACGCCCCCCCCCTCCCCAGAGGCGGCGGAAGGTCCCGCCGCCGAAATACCGCTGCGGTCACCGCCCCTCAAATCGTACTGCCCTAGGCGACCGCCTAAGTCGCCTAATGGGTTGCGCCGGCCCTGTGTGGGGTTTTCCTCCAAGCTCCTGGTCTCATGTGATTTTGGGGAGCATCTCAGCTTTTCTTTACAAATAAAAGTAGGTCTCTGGCCCTCATGGGTGTGGGGAAAACCTTAGAGGAATCCCAAAGGCTCAGAAAGCAGAAGGCAAAGAAAAAGAAGCCAACATTTAATAGATTAGCTTAAAAATCATGAGATCTAAAAAGAAAATCTTGTGATTATTTTTGGAGCCTGCCTCATGATGTGCTGAACACTTGGGGTTGGCCATGCTATCTCTGCCAGAGGGAGATCTCGGCTTATCAAAGTTAAGGATTAAATAGTCCTGCTCATCATTATACACATTGTAGGGATATCCACTGGAGAACAGCTACCAGCTGTTACTTAGAGGTGGCCAGATGCCAGCTCAGGTAATTGCAGCTCGGCCTTGTTAATTTCTCCCCAGTGGTTTGAGCTACAGCAGTTGAACTCCTCCTGGGTGTATAGCCAACTCTCCCTGGAGAGAGAGAGAGAAAGAAAGAGGCCAAATGTTCAAGTCCTTTCCTAAACTCTCTGATTTGATCTACTGCTTTAGCATCCTCAGGGAAGAATGATCCCTTCACAGGCAATATCCAAGCTACCAGATGTGCAGCTTTAGAGATCTGCTAGAACGGGGAAAGTTTGCAAGCAAGATACAAACCCAGTTTGCAGAGCTCACTCCCATCTCCCTTCCTCTCAGTGTTGAGTCTCTGCAAAATAAATGTAAGAAGAGACTTCACCTCAGGTATAAATGATATGTGGCATGGGGACCCAGAGAAAGGGGCTTTAACAAACATGGGCTATCCTGCCACATGGGGCGTAGATCTCGTCAATATGAACGTGCCGTTTTTATATCATCGCTTTACAACAGAACTGCATGTCAAGTCACCTAGCAGAGAAAGCCCAGGCTCCAGGGGAGTGTCCACGTGGGGCCAGACTGATATCGTACAGTACATCTCTTGCTTGTAGGACTTATGCTGAATGTCAGCCGAAGGGGCTGTCCACGAGTTGAGTATGTTCAGCTGATGTGTGGGCAGGATCTGAATCTCTCCTATTCAGAATGAAGTACAACGATGTGTGTGCAACAATGCACCACACAACTAGAATTGCATGTGGGTTTTTTTCCAGTTTTTTTTTTCTGCCAAAACATGCATTTTTCAGGGTCCAAAGCTATTCTTCAAATTCAACGGAGAGTTTCGACTGGGGAATTTTTTTTTGAATGCGTTGAAATGTTTTGTTTCACTCTTTTTGTGTTGAAACGGCATTTCCAGTGTACAGTCAGACAGTTTAAAAAAATAAAACTCAAAAAGGCTGACAAACATCTTGTGATATGGGTAGTGGGGCCTAGGGGTTGCTCCACCCCCATGATAGGGAGTGGCCCTTTAAGATTTTCGGAGGTCTAAGGCAGACAAGGACCTAAGAGATAGTGATAGAGAGAAAGTAGTGTTTGGAAGGCAGGGTTGCCGCCTCTGAGGCACAGAAAAACTGGCCACTGGCTCTGCCCCACTTCCCCAGCCTGACCTCTCAGGCTCTACTCCCCAGCAGTCTGACCATTCTGGCCCATGAACCCCTACACCCATCCCCTCCCAAGAGCCTCAGTCCTTGAGGGAGCCCCCCTACCATCCCTTCTCAGGAGCCCCTGTGTTCTACAACACTCTCCGCCAGCAGGGAGAGTCTTACCCTCTGGGTCCCATTTCCCAACCAGTCCCCAATGCCGAGAGGCCTGGCATGCTGCACACTCGCAGAATGAGACCCAGGTGCTGGCTGGGCCAGGGCATGCCCCAGCCGTGACATGCGCAGCCAATAGTTAAGACCACTGAGCACACGCCCACATGCACGCAGCAAGAAAACCAGCGCATTAGATCTTTTGACCAGTGTGACATACCAGGATACAATCCAGACTAATAAGTAGCGGTGTTACCCCTGCCCTCTAGCCTGGGGTTACAATGCTTTGCTGCGGTAGCCTCCATCTTGGACTGCTCACAAACAGCCTCCCTCATGCAAGTCACTTCCAGCTATGGCTGTGTGTATGCTGCAGCCAGCCAGTCACACCTTAGCTCTTACCAGCCTGGGTTATACTGCAGGACGACCCCCAACTCATTCACAGTCTTAGATTTCCCCCCCCAGTTATATGTCCTGTACTGCCCAACCCTCTCCTGGACAATACAGTTTATATAAGGTTCATTATTGCTTTAATAGAAATAATATGCACACATCTTGTTACACCAAATGGAGTTTCCCAAACACTTCAATTTAAACACACTGGATTAGATAAAACAATAAAACAAGTTTATTAATTACAAAGAGAGATTTTGTGAATACAAGTAATGAGACATAAAAGTCAGAAATGGTTACAAGAAAAATAAAGATGAAATGCAACTAGTGCTTAACGCAACAAATTATGTTAAATTCAAAGTAAAATTTTCTCACCTCATGCTCTCAGCTGTCTTACTGACCAAACTTCTTAGGAACTTCTCAGGACCCCTTCCCCAGTTCAATGGCTGCTTTCTTTGTCACTTCTGGTACCATGAATGCAATGGGCAGGAAGAGAGATGGGGGATGTCTTGGGGTGTTTGTCCCTCCTTTTTATAGTGTCTGTCCTGCTTTTAAAAAACATTTCCAGCTGAGCTTCAGGAGACAACGAGTCTATAGGGAAGGATGATCCCTGCTGCTTTTCCTCACCTGTTGGAGCGTCTTGTTTCCCTTCCTGCTTGATTATTCTTGTTACTGCTTAAATACAAATTAAGCAGAGCACACTGTTTGAGACAGGCTTGTTTGCCAACCTCAGTTTGGAACATGTGTTAAGAGCATCATAGAGAGGAATACTATAACTTCATGTACAATGTTGCCCCACACATTTTATGAGGACAATAATGACCAGCAAATTATGAGTTTTCAAATGATACCTCATAAGGCATACTTTGTACGAATATTGTTACAATAGTGTGTAGGGTGGGACACAGGGATACATTCTGTCACAACCAGAAACCATCAAGGCAGTAGAAAAAACAGCCAGGCTGGTCAAAAACTGGCCAAATAGCACCCCTTTTAGCAGGAAATCCTGTTACTGTTTCTTTAAGGGTCCAGGACCTTTCAGAGTAGGCGGGGCATAGCACCCCTCTCTCCCAGCCAATTGGAATGAGCTTTGGGAAGGGGACCAATATGTATGCTGCCTCTTCTCTTATACAGCAGGGGAGACACTGGTAGGAGAGGGGTGATGTGCTGGATCTCACAAGCCTGAAGGGGAAAGGGCTGACGGAAGGGCCAGCTGGAGGAGAAGCTGGCTGAGGGCCTGCACTTGACCTCAGTGAGAACCCAGCTCTAGCACGAAGGCTGGAGGAGCTCTGAGCTAAGGAGAGAGCTAATAACTGCCTGAAGTGCAGCCCAGTCACCAGAGAGGTGGACTTGAGGATGCTCCTCAGCAGCTGGCTGGGAAGAAGCTGTGTGAGGAGACAGCTCCAGGGCAGGAGCTGTGGAGCCTGCTGCCTGTGAGAGATGCTGACAACCAGGGAGACGGTAAGAGCACAATACTGATAGTAATCTATTATCACATTTACACATCAAAACATAGACAAAGTCCAACAAAAACAACAACATTCAGCAGGTAGAATTATGGGTAAGCTGATATCATTGATGCAAATTAAGCTTGGCAGGGCTGGATTCCCCCTCCTCTCTGCCCCCCGCCCCAGAGGAAGCAGTGAGTTGCTTGTAAACATTCACACTCTGATTTCCTTGCGGCAGGCATTTTCTTTGAGCTCAGCCCAAAGGTTGATATTTCTGGAAAGCTATTGGAAAAATTGGTGTGCTGTCATTAAATTATCTGATGGGGAGGAAGGGAGGAATTCACTTTCCAAAGATGTTCCTACTAGAAAAATAAAAAATGACTTATTCTAGCTTCAAACATGGCTTGCTTTAGAGATCTCACTGGAGAAAGGAAAACAATCCAAGTTGGAAGGAAATCAGCAGCTTTAAAGTTCTGAGAGTGTAAAGATAAGCTGCTTGGGACTTTTTCTTTTTCATAGATTCCAAGGCCAGAAAGGACCATTGTGATAATCTAGTCTGACCTCCTGAATAATACAGGCTATAGAAGTTCCCCAAAATGATTTCTAGAGCAGATCTGTTAGAAAAACATGCCACCTTGATTTTAAAATTGTCAGTGATGGAGAATCCACCACAGCCCTTGCTAAATTGTTCCAGTGGTTAATTACTAATTGTTAAAAATTTACATCTTATTTCCAGTCTGAATTTATTCAGCTTCAGCTTCCAGCCATCGGATCATGTTATACTTTTATCTGCTAGACTGAAGAGGCCATTATTAAATATTAGTTCCCCATGTAGATACTTGTAGACTGTAATCAAGTCACTCCTTAACTCTTTGTTAAGCTAAATAGATTGACTCAAGGACCTCAATCACTATAAGGCAGGTTTTCTAATTCTTTAATCATCCTTGTGGCTTGTCTCTGCACCTTCTCCAATTTATCAATATCCATTGAATTGTGGGCACCAGAACTGGACCCATTATTCCAGCAACAGTTGCACAGTGCCAAATACAGAGGTGAAATAACCTCACTACTCCTACTGGAGATTTTTGGTTTATGGTGGCACCATTATCTAAAGCAGTTTGGAATGCTATGAGCCAGATCCATGGCCCTTTGTCCTGCTCAGACAAGGCGAAGAAGCCAGAAACCTGCCTTAAAGGAGGAGCTAGGGATTCATGTACTGTAAGGGAAACCCCAGGTGGCAAAGAATCAGCCATGCCAGCTCCTCCCCACCTGTTCCCCATGTTAGAGGTACGAAGCGGTCTTGATAGGGATAGGAGACAGTGGGACCAGTAGCCTCTGTAGAGGACCGTTCTTACTGGCAGAGTCATCCCTAGGGTATGGCAAATCGGGGCAACCGCCCTGGGCCCCGCGCTTTGTGGGGGCCCGCGCTTTGTAAGGAGGCGGGCGGGGAGGTGAGATGGGAGATAGGCAGGTGAGTGGGGGGAGCAAGGAGGAGCCCCCCTACCAACCTCCCATTCCCCCCAGTGCCTCCTGCCTGCCTGCGGGCCCCATCAATCAGCACCTCCCCCTCCCTCCCAGCACCTACCACCAATCAGCTGTTTTGTGGTGTCTGGAGGTGCTGAGGGGGGGATGAGCAAGGACACAGTGCACTCGGGGGAGGAGGTGGAACTGGGCAGGGAAGAGGCGGGGCGGGGGTGGGGACTTGGGGGAAGGGATGGAGTGGGGGCGGGGCCTGGGCGGAGCTAGGGGGAGCACCCCCCACCAGATAGAAACTCGATGCCTATGTCCTGGGCCTCGCACCCCCGTAGGGACAGCCCTGCTTACTGGTGTCACTTAGAGCAGCCCTTAGGCTGCTCCAAACTTCACAAGGGGCTTAAACAACCCCCCACAACCAGCAGCTGGTCCCAGGATCACTGGAGCAGAAAGATGGCTTAGACTAGAGCCACCTTTTCTCATCCCCCCCACCCAATAGTGCTGTGCATAGCTCAGCCATCACCAGAGATCTGGCCTAGGATGTGCATAGCAAAGGTTGCCTGAGTTAAAGATACCATGGTTAAGGACAGAAGGCCTCTGTTCAGGGTGGACTGTTGCTAAATTGATTGATAGCACTCAGGTTGTTCCCAAGCATTTAGCCAAGGTTTTCTTTTTCCTCAAATTCCATCCCCCCACCCCATGGAAATGAAATACCAAAATGAGTGTTAATGGCAAGGAACCAGAAGATGGGTCCCAATTCAACAAACAAGGACTCGTTGCCAACACACAGCTCCATTTCTAGCCTTTCCCTTTATTAAATGCAAAGCATAGGTGCGGTATTACAGGGGAAAACATAGGCCATCAGACAGCAGAGTCACCTTTACCAGCGATGCACTGAACATTTAGCAGACGATGAAATGTGCACTGCTGGTTTTTACCTTGTCTCTATCCCCCTCCACATAGACACACAAAGCCCCCCCTCTCTCCCCAGTCATTGTGTAACCGTCACAGGATGCGGTTTCCCCTTTCACTGTCACCCGCCGGCCAGCGTGTGTAATAGCTATGCTGTGCCATGCAGAAGCTTGGTCGAGTCTGTGCCCGACTAGGGACAATAAGGAGATCCAGACTCTCATGTTGATCAGTGGACGGATCATCTTAGCACCTCCAGGGTCCAAACTAGCAAGGTGCATGGGCTGCTGAGCCCTCTCATCTCTCCCTGGGACCCATGGGAATTGAGGGCACTCAGCGCTTCAAAGGGTTAACCCCCTGGTTGGCATTGCTCTGGCTCTACCATGACTCTACAGAACTAACCCTGCCCTGGAGGGGTCCCCTCCTCCCCAGCTCCTAGGTGATCTCGCTGCACATTCCTGGAGTTAGCAACTTAGGGGCTGATCTAAAGCCCATTGAACTCAATGGGAGTCTATCCAATCAACTTCAAAAGGATTAGGATCAAGGCCTCTCAGAAGAAGCACGACAGTCAGAAATTCCCTCAGCCGTTCCTGCCATCTACAGGCCAAGCTAAGAAAAAGCAACATCCCTTTTATGCTTTCACACACTAAGGCTGAGCCTGGATTGGCATTATAACCTTAACCTCCTATCACTGCTGCTCTGCTAGGTGTGAGCTCCACTCCCCCTCCCCATCTGCCAGTGCTTTAACCCCGTGGTATCTATCTGCCCCAAGCAGGGTTGAAGAACATGGCAATAAAAAGACCAGCAGTTGACCTGATACTTGCGGAGGCTGTAAGAAATATGCCAGTGCAGCCTCAGCCCTCTGCTTGTAGCTATGCTGTTTAAAATCCTTCCAGCCCAGCTGTAGCAACCTAATCTCATTCCTTTCCAGCCTTTACTAGCAGGGGAAGAAAGCAGAATTGCAATACAATGCAGTGCACTACAGCTGCCACAATACACGTTAACACCATCTAGTGTACTGCATTATAATGGATTATGATCAAAAGCATCGCAATACACTGCAGCATAGTGCAAGCCAATGCATTGAAAAGATACATTGCACAGTAATGTGTTCTATTGCACCACATTCTAGTGTTCTAATCCAGGGCAGATGGTGTATATGTTTTCCCATATACACCATCAAACTCACTGATCCACAAGCAGGGCCGGCTCCAGGGTTTTGGTCGCCCCAAGCAGTCAAAAAAAAAAAAAAAAAAAAAAAGCCGCGATCACGATCTGCGGCGGCAATTCGGCGGAAGGTCCTTCACTCCGAGCGGGAGTAAGGGACCGTCCGCCGAATTGCCGCCGAATAGCTGGACCTGCCGCCCCTCTCCGGAGTGGCCGCCCCAAGCACCTGCTTGCCAAGCTGGTGCCTGGAGCCGGCCCTGTCTACAAGACAGTGTGCTGTAATACAGGATCCAGTACAGAAAACTGCATTACATGGCAAAGCTATGCCAACATTAAGGTTGAGTGTGTAACCTTAACTCTGACTCCCCCCACCCCACCCATGCATCTGCCACATTAGAGCATGGTCTGTATTTCCAGGATCACAGACTATTTCTCACATTGTGTGGGATTAGGGTACCTGTGGGCAAGAGCGGCACATGGAGCCTCCTGACCTCCCCCCCTCCCACCTCCCGGCTAGGTCCCGGACCTGCTGACTGCTTCCGGGGAACGCACAGCGCGGTGCTAGGACAGGCAGGCAGCCTGCCTTATCCCGCCCCGCTGCGCTGCTGACCAGGAGCTGCCCGAGGCAAGCTCGCGCCCCAACCCTGAGCCCCAGTCCCCTGCCCCAGCCCCAAACCCCCCAAAACCGGGAGCACCCTCTTGCACCCCAAACCCCACATCCCCAGCCCCACCCCAGAGCCAGCACCCCACCCCAGAACCCTCACCCCGTCTCACACCCCAACCTCCTGCCTCAACCCGCAGCCCCCTCCCGCACTCCAAATCCCTTGGGCCCACCCCACAGTCTGGAGCCCCATTCTGCACCCCAAACCCCTCATCCCCAACCCCGCCCCAGCGTTCACACCCCCAGCCAGAGCCCTCACCCCCTCCTGCACCCCAACTCCCTGCCCCAGCCCAGAACCCCATCCCATACCCTGAACCCCTCATTTCTGGCCCCACCCCAAAGCCCCAGTTAGAGACCTCACGCCCTCCCACACCCCAACCCTCTACCCCAGCCCAGTGAATGAGGGTGGGGGAAGAGTGAGAGAGGGGGAATGTAGCGAGCGGGGGCGGGGCCTCAGGGAAGCGGCAGGACCTCGGGGGAAGGGGCGGGGCTAGGATGTTCAGTTTTGTGTGACTAGAAAGTTGACAACCCTAGTGGGGTGGTCCCAATCCCGAGAGCCCCTGCACTAGGCCTTAAAAGGAAGAATGGAGAAAGATCTCCAACCCAGCTCTGTGATCGCCTGAGCAAAGCCGTCCCAGGTGTTTCATGTACCGTGTGCTGGATAATAACAGGAGAGGACTCATTGTTTCTAAAACTAAAGAGAGTCTTTATTAAGAGAACTACTTCCAAAAATGTTGCAACTGCAGCTAGCATTCCAACCATGTGGATGCAGACCCAACTTCCTGGTGTCTCATCCAAAATTCTTCCCTCCTGCAACTTGTGCTTCTCCCATCAAGTTCCACACAGGTTTACACCAGGCAGCTGTGGAGTTGCATAGATTCAAAGGCCAGAAGGGACTGTTGTCAGGGCCGGCTTTAGGAAGTGCGGGGCCCGATTCGAACAGTTTCGACAGGGCCACGGCAGGGATGACTAAAAAAAAACCCCACGTAAAAAAACACGTGGGGCTTGTACTCACTGGGCGGCGCTCCTAGTCTTCGGCGGTGGGTCCTTCACTCGCTCCGGGTCTTCGGCGGCACTGAAGGACCTGCTGCCGAAGTGCCACCAAAGACCCGGAGCGCCACCGGGTGAGTAAAAATTAAAAAGGAGCCTCTAGCCAGGGAAGGGATTCTCAGCCACTTCTCCTCCCCCCCCCCCCCCCCGGGGGCCCTCTTAGGCACGGGGCTCGATTCAGGGGAATTGGTGGAATTGGCCTAAAGCCAGCCCTGACTGTTGTGATCATCTAGTCTGACCTCCCGTATAACACAGATCTTCCCCAAAATAATCCCCAGAGCAGATCTTTTAGACAAACATCCAATTTTCATTTACAAATTGTTAGTGATGGAGAATCCACCCCGACCCTTAGCGAATTGTTCCAGTGGCTAATTACTCCCACTTTAAAATGTATTCCTTAATCGCAGTCTGAATTTGTCTAGCTTCAGCTTCCAGATATTGGATCATGTTCTATCTTTCTCTGCTCCCCTTCTGCTAAGGGGGACGGGCGTCACTTGCTGCTCTCTTTATAAGCATATAAATTAACGCCCCTTGATGCCTGTGGAGCCCCCACTGAAGACATCTACTGTACAGGAGTAGTTAGGATTAATTAGGGGTTAGAATGGAAACTGTTGTGCAGCCTTAACTATGGCAGGTGGCACGCAATGCCCCGTGATAGCAACACCGTATTCACCTTAAGGCGGTGCATGCTAATGAACTGCAGCCAAGTGCAATACAGCAAAGTACCATGCAGTGCATTAGAATCAATGACCAGCTCGCTCTCTGTCCAGGATTTTCCACCAGCCCCATCACTATGGCACCTGAGCACATAACACTACACACTCAGCAGAATACATCACAGTGCTGTAGGTCAAGGGAGCTGTTTCCACTGGAAACCTAAGCCCTGATATGGATCTCCCCTCTCCATGCCCTCAGCTCTTTTATCAGCTCCATCTGTGGGTTTC
This sequence comes from Terrapene triunguis, assembly GCF_002925995.2. Lineage (NCBI taxonomy): Eukaryota > Metazoa > Chordata > Testudines > Emydidae > Terrapene > Terrapene triunguis. The sequence goes on along the minus strand of NW_020664441.1, from coordinate 2,181,401 downwards.
CATTTCCCTCCCCGGTGGTACCATCCCCCTGTTGTGTGTGCTGGGAGAGGAGTTCATTTCCTCTTGCTTAGACCCTTCTCCCCGTCAAGCTGTTTTGAAGCACTAACATTCACTGGGGTTGCTCTGCAGGGCGGGGACGGGGGGAGGGAAGGGGGAGGGGAAGAAGCGACGTGGGGGGTGAGTGAGGGAGACCTACCTTGACGGGACTAGTTCAAACCAGCCTTAGTGGAAAATTCACTCTCTGCCACATCCTTCAGCTGTTTACCAATGCAAAGAGGGTCTGGCAGCCCCAGAACAAAGGAGATTTTGCCCTACACCGCAAAGCTAGAGGAAGCACCAGAATAGCAACAAAGCTGAAGCAGCCTGCAGTGAAGAAAGAAAGAAAGAAAGAAAGAAAACGAATGGCAGGGTGGATGGGGTGAATAGGTAGGATGGATGGATGGACAGATGAGATCAAATGGAATGATCAGCTGGACTGGGAAGGGATGGGTGGATGAAATGAAATGGGGTGGAACGGATGGATGGATGGATGAATTGCTGGATAGGCTGAGGGTGGGTGGAAGGATGGATGAGATTAAATGGGATATGCAGTGATGTTGTAGCCATGTTGGTCCCAAGATATTAGAGAGACAAGGTGGGTGAGGTAATACCTTTCATTGGAGCAACTTCTGTAGTTGAGAGAGACAAGCTTTTGAGCTTACAAGAAGAGCTACCTCCCCCACCTTGTCTCATGAAATGGGATAGATGGGATGGGGTGGGATGGGTGGATGAGATGGGATGGATGGATGGCAAAATTCTTCCCAAACCCTTGAAATTGTGGCGCTTATTTGTGGCAAAGATTTAGAAAGATCCCAGTCTGTCAGGTGCTTAGAGGACAGAGGCTGAGACCTTATCGGTAACATAGGAGGCAAACTCTCCCTCCCCGGGCCATGCTCTGACCTTTATCGTGTACCTGTTAGTACATTTTATTGGATGATGATTTAATAGCTGTTGATCCCATACAGACACCAACACAGTCAGGTAACGTTTGTTTTGCTATCTACATAACAGTCAGCTAACTGTAATCCTAACCTTAACCCCAACCCTAACTTTGATCATGGGGCTGATTCTCCTCTCATTCACAGTGGTATAAATCAGGAGTTAAATGCTGAATCAGATGGATATACAAATAATAAAAAATACTAACAACACACAATATTTAGTTGTGGCAGAATTCCATTTTTTGTTTATAATTCTGACAGATAACATCGATGTTCATTTCTAAGCATTTTTTCTGACTTATCAATTTAAAATTTTCACACTTGCAGAAAATTATGGGGGAGGCAGACAATGGGGGGGTCACACAATAATTATTTATGACAGTAGATGTTGAGATTCAAAAAGCTAAATGTTTATAATAGGGTTGTCAATTAATCCCAGTTAACTCATGTGATTAATGCAAAACAAATTAACTAGCTTTAAAAAATAGTCGCAATTAATTGCACTGTTAAACAATAATAGAATACCAATTCAAATTTATTATAAATATTTTTGGATGTTTTTCTACATTTTCAAATATATTGATTTCAATTACAACACAGAATACATAGTGTACAGTGCTGAATTTATATTACAACAGTGCCATGCGAATGCCTGTTCTCACTTTCAGGTGACATTGTAAATAAGAAGTGGGCAGCATTATCTAATGTAAATATAAACAAACTTGTTTCTCTTAGCGATTGGCTGAACAAGAAGTAGGACTGAGTGGACTTGTAGGCTCTGAAGTTTTACATTGTTTTGTTTTTGAGTGAAGTTATGTAACAAAAATAATTCTACATTTGTAAGTAGCACTTTCACAATGGAGATTGCACTATGGTACTTGTATGAGGTGAATTGAAAAATACTATTTCTTCTTTTTTTACAGTGCAAATATTTGTCTCTTTCACCCTCCCATACCTTGTCTCTCTGTCACCATTTACAAATGAAATACGCCCCTAATAAGTTTTCAAGCAGCATTTTCTTTACTTTGCTTATCTGCCCGTTTGTTATTATCAGTTAAAATATTTTTTTCATTGGTGTGTGTGTGTGTGTGTGTGTGTGTGTGCAGTGAAACCAATGTTTACTCACATTTACCAATAAAAGTCAAAATTTTCCAAGCATAAAATCAACACACACATTTGTTAGCACCAACATCATTACGTCTCCATTTCAGAGAAGCACTGAAAGCATCATCAAACCTAAATCTCAGGCCAGATCCCCAGCTGGGGTAAACCCATATATCTTCATTGACTTTAATAGAGCTGCATTAATTTATACCAGCTGCAGATCTGGTCTCAGACTGCTCTTTGCAGAGGGAATCCAAATTCCGATGTGACTGGAATCAACTCACCAGCTCCCTCAGTCTACGTAGCTCTTCAACCCATGTCGGTTTCAGGTTCTGAAAGAGAGACATCAAGACCAAAATCTATTTTACAATTGCTCCCAGGCACCAGAAGAAATGTAGTTCCTATTTACAGTAAGGTTGCTTTTCACTCACTTTAAGGCCTCTTTATGCGGTAAGAGCAGTGTAAAGTTGCCTTAGTGTAAATGAGAATCAGGCATAAATACACCATCCACCCGAAGAAATAAAAGGCCAAGCTGATCTGCATTTCAAACCCAATTGAAAGGGACACTAACATTCAAACCCATATAAGGTAAAACCTTATCCAAACCCTGGTTAACTAGATTTCAGATCACCTAACGTTTGTATTAACTCTCCAGCTCTGAAATTCATATCCAAAGTGAATTTTGTTCACCTGGGCCCAGATCCACAAAGGTATTTAAGCTCCTAACTTCCAGTGGTTTGTGGAACTCCAAATATTCCAGGTTTCAGATGTCCCCTCAGACATTTACAGAATGGGTTGTTAAAATACTTTTGGGGCCAGAGCCCCAGCTGGTGTAAACTGGCATAACTCCATGGAAATCAATGGAGCTGGATTGTTACACCATCTGAAAATCTGGCCCAGTTCCTTACTAGGATCTTGCATTATTCCAACTACAGAAATTTAAAATATTCAGTTCATTATTCACCTTTTAGTCTGTTGGTTTAATTTTTGCTTTTCACTCTTTTGTACAATGAAAAGAGGAGGTCAGTTTTTCGTCGATTTCACTGTGCATTTGGCATAGCTAGCATCACACTGTTTAGGTTGGTTGAAAACACTGCTGGGGAAAGTTAAGGCAAAAATACCCTGTTTTCAATGAAGTGGTTTGTTTTGGGTTCTTTTTGCCTTGTGAGAACATTGCTATTAATACAGGGGTTTGCAAAACACTTATTTTGAACCAAAGCTGAATTTTGGTCTTAAACTACTTGAACTGCACAACTGAACAGGAACCTTTTCAGTGTTGACTTGAAAACTGTAACAGATCCAGCTTTCAGATGGTCCATAAAAAGGCAGTGCCATAGTTACAGGGTATAAATTCAGAAAATAAGTGTTTCCAGCATTTCTAGATGATAATTAGGGCAAACCAATAATTCAGGCGTCACTGATGCAGAGTGGAGCACAAGAAAAAAAGCAAGCAATTCTTTTGGTCTGGGCATGCTACACATGACTAGCATTGAAAATTATTAATGACTTTGAAAGGACATTTCGATTTGACCTTTTAATGCAAACATTTGCTCACTCTAGCTCAATAGATTGCTTATAATATAAAGAGTGACTGATGTACTTATAACCATCTCTAACACATGCTACTCATATCTCTAATATGCTTATGGGATCTATTAATTATTTAATTTTATAAATTATTTATGAATGTCCCCTTATTATAAAGTATGATCAAACATTAAAATGTTAGAGCTTTGCTAGCTCAAATAGTTACAAAATGAGCATATCACTTGAATTTTCAAGTAGCTACCCCAAGTGTATATAACTATCCAATAAGCAAGCAAGCAAGCAAGCAAAGTGGGGGGAGGGATAGCTCAGTGGTTTGAGCATTGGCCTGCTAAATCCAGGGTTGTGAGTTCAATCCTTGAGGGGGCCACTTAGAGATCTGGGGTGAAATCAGTACTTGGTCCTGCTAGTAAAGGTAGGGGGCTAGACCCAAAATCAGTACTTGGTCCTGCTAGTGAAGGCTGGACTCAATGACCTTTTGGGGTCCCTTCCAGTTCTGAGATAGGTATATCTCCATATATTAAATTGTGAATTACTTAGGATTTTGTCGTTAATAATGTACCCTGAACTAACAAATAAGGGATCAGAAAGGATAAACATGGTTTGATTATGTAATTAGAAAACTAAACAATTTTCTTCAGGAAGAATCACCATTCAAATTCATTTCAAATGAAAATATTTTGGCTTTTCCACAGGAATTTACATTTAGAATCCAAATGAAAATTTCCATTTCATTTTGACTTAAACTACTGTTTATGGAAATAGAAAGATTTTTATTTCCATTTCAAATTTGAAGATTTGGGGATATATTTTCCCCTTTTCTTTTCCTTTTTTATTTTTAACCCTTTTTTCCACTGGAAAAATTTGAAAATAGTAAGAGAATGAAAAGTAGTGGGAAACCTACTTTCTTAGTGTTTTCCAATTTTTTCCAGGTGGAAAATAGTAAAAAAGAAAAGGTGTGAAAAATTAACTTTCCCCCATTTTCACACACATTCTTACCCTTTACTCCTTATTACAGTGTGTGTGTGTGGGGGGGGGGGAGAATGAGGTTGGGATAAAATAGAGGGACAAAGGGGGGGGAATAACCCTGAAAACCCCAAAATTGAAAATAACCCTCTCCAAAAATTTTCTCTTTCCAAAAACTGAAGCAAAACTACATATTAAGTTGCAGCTAAATTTGAGTCAAATTGACTTTTCACAATGAATTTTTTTCAGTTTGAATCAACATATCAAAATGAAAAATTCATTTAATCTTGAAATGATTATTCAAAATAAATTCTTTCATTTTGATTTTCTCTATCAGAAAATCAAAAAAATCACATCTGAACTGACATCTTCCCGTGGAAGACGTTAATTTCAACACAACCATATTTTCTGATGGGGGAAGAGGGAGAAATTCAGCTGAAATTTTTTGATCAGGTGTTTATGTAGGCATCTAATGTGTGAAATTCACCTTTATGCAAGGCTGAAGTGGGACATTGATGTATAAGCCTTGTGCTAAAGGGTTAATTTTCCCTCACATAGGTGATGCCTACTGTGATGGGTTGGATCACAGAAACCCCCTTGGGAGCTGCCACCCGATGTGCCAAGACTACCCCTGCTTCTGTTTTCCCTGCCAGCTCAGGGCTCCAGCACCCTGTCTTGCTGAGCCAGCCACTCCTGTCTGGCTCCAACACAGACCCAGGGTCTGAATCACTTGTCCCAATGCTGCAAGTTTACCCAAAAACAGCTCACAGGAGTGTGCTTGTCTTTAGCACTCAGATGCCCAACTCCCAATGGGGTCTAAACCCAGATAAATCCGTTTTACCCTGCATAAAGCTTATGCAGGGCAAACTCATAAATTGTTCGCCCTCTATAACACTGATAGAGAGATATGCACAGCTGTTTGCTCCCCCAGGTATTAATACATACTCTGAGTAAATTACTAAATAAAAAGTGATTTTATTAAATACAGACAGTAGGATTTAAGTGGTTCAAAGTAGTAACAGACAGAACAAAGTAAGTCACAAGCAAAATAAAATAAAATGCGCAAATCTATGCCTAATCAAACTAAATACAAATAATCTCACCCTCAGAGATGCTTCAGTAAGTTTTTCTCAGACTGGACACCTTCCAGGCCTGGGCACAATTCTTTCCCCTGGTACAGCTCTTGTTCCAGCTTAGGTGTTAGCTAGGGGCTTCTCCATGATGGCTCCTCTCCCTCTCTGTTCTCTTCCACCCCTTTATATATCTTTTGCATAAGGCGGGAACTCTTTGTCCCTCTGGGTTTTCACCCTCCCTCACTGGAAAAGCACCAGGTTAAAGATGGATTCCAGTTCAGGTGACATGATCACATGTCACTGCAAGACTTCATTACTCACTTGCCAGCACACACATATACAGGAAGACTCACAGGTAAACAGCCATCTGCAGACAATGGGAGTCATCAAGATTCCAAACCATCATTAATGGCCCACACTTTACATAATTACAATAGGCCCTCAGAGTTACATTTTATATTTCTAGTTTTAGATACAAGAGTGGTACATTTATACAAATCAGATGATCATACTCAGTAGATTATGCACTTTGTAATGATACCTTACAAGAGACCTTTTGCACGGAGCATATCCCAGTTGCATTATATTCACTTATTGTCAAATTTTTATAAAACTATCCCAGTTACATTATATTCACTTATATTTTTATAAAACCATATAGACTGCACAATGTCACACCTACACTTTAGTGGGGGTAAGTTGTACTCCTTTTGAATCTTTGCAATGCACATTTCATCTGCAATCTGCAGGCTGAGACTTGTTTGCTGAAGACACTTGTGAATGAGATTCCAGCTAACAAACACATCTGAGAATTTTACCATCTGTCTGCAGAAAAATTGTGAACAGGAAAATAGGCAAAAATCATTGAAGAAGTTGTTACAAATTATTTATCCAGCTCTAATCTGGACCAATAGCCTCAATGCACAAATAAGCAAAGAAATTTTAAATGAGATATAGTTGTGCAGTCCTTACTCAGGCAAAACTCCCACTGGCTTTGATGGGCTGGTACCCAAATCAGTACAAAATTCAGAGGGTAACAGCTCAATCAGAGTAAAACGATCAAATGATCTAAACATAGTACAGAGACAAGGAGAGTGAGCTCATATCTTTTATTGGTGAAAAGGACACGCTTTTGAGCTTATGCTGAGCTCTTCTTCAGAGCTGGGAAAGGTACTTAGAGTGTCACAGCTAAATACCAGATGGGACAGATTGTTTAGCACAAGTAGTTAACACCTTGTAAGAGATCATTCAAGGTGAGGTGGGCAGTTAACACCTCTGCAGTTTTAGGACAAAGCAGGGTTAGGGGGTTACAGATTGTTATAATGAACCATAAATCCAGCGTCTTGATTGTGTCTGTGATTTTTAGTGTCCAGCAAAATTATGAATTTAAGCTTCCAATCTTGAGATTAGGCTTTTACTAAACCTAGTAAAAATTCAGAGAACAGCATTTGTGAATCAACCACCCATGCAGCCTGTTAGCAGCTCAGACCAGCACACCTGAAAATCATATTGGGTCAGGGGAGAGAATAATGCTATCAAAATAAGAATAAGGACCCTTATTCTGGACTGGGTCCAATTGAAGTCAATGGGTCCAATGTGTGGATCCAATGTGTCAGTTACACTGGTATAAAGCTAGAGTAAGGCTGTTGGCATCAGTGGACCAGATCCCCAGCTGGTGTATGTCATTGTCGCATGTCGCTCTGTTGACTTAAATGGGGCTCTGCCGATTTACACCAGCTGGGGAGTTGACCCAGTCATGCCAATCTGGCTTTACACAACTAAGCTCAGAATCAGGCCCTCCTGACCTGCACTGGTGTAAGTGAGAGCAGAGTCTAACTTATTGAGCCTGCTCGCATGAGTAAGGGCTGACAGCAGAGCCTCTCAGAAAGCAGCTAGATACAGCGTGAGTCTGGCAGTCTATTGTATGACTCCAGTTTTACACTGGATTCCATGGCGTTACCCCAGTGTAAAAGTGGTAGAACACAGGGCAAAATCAGGCCCTGGACGTTCACTCACTTGCACCAGCTTCTCATTGGTGCAAATTACTCTGGATTTACCCCAGTTACTCCCATTTTACACCAAAATAGGCAAGAGGAGAATTAGGGCCATTGTGATTAGGTGCCTGTCCGTTTTGTTATTGGATCAGGCTCTGAAGAGCACTTGGATACATCAGCATTTCTGGAACTGAACTGCCTTCTTACAAAAGCCCTGATAGATTTAGGGCCAGATCCCCAGCTGGTGCAAATTGGCATAAGTCCATTGGAGTCAGTGGGCCAGATCCCTGGCTGGCATAAATGGGTGCAGCTCCACTGATTTCGGTGGCGTTACCAGGTGTACAACTGAAGTAACACAGTATCAAACCAGCCTGGCTGTATATACATCTACCCCGTAACACCTATGGATTTCCACAGAGCTGCGTCAGTTTACACGTGCTGAGGATCTATTTTTTTTTCTTTCTCCAGCAAATACTTTCCTCTTCAGAGTAATTTAATTCTAGAACCGCCAAAGCACTGGACAAGCACGGGAACAAACCCATTGACTCTGGTGGGTAGACAAAATCACCCCAGAGGATCTATTCCCTGTCTCTCTAAGTTCTGTGACTTTGTCACTCAGCCGTGCTTGAAGAAAGAGCTGAGGGGAAAGGGGAGCAAGCGTGGGTGGGGGGAAATCTGTCCCCAATTCTGCAGGCTTTGCATCGTTAAAAACCTCTTGCAGCTTGGGTTTGTCATGAGCCACTTCCTGCGGCAGAGCAGTTGCTGCTGCAAAGAATCAATACCCGCACGCCCACCCCCCAGGCGTGCAAAAACAGCAGCATCCCCAAAGCACACTGTCGCTGCAAAATCCTTTGGGGTCAGTGGTGTTACTAACACCCATCAGTCATTAGGTGAATAGCTTAGGCATGACTGTGCAGCCAGAGCTGTGCAATAACAACCCCTCTCTGTTTAATGCTCTAAGGGCCCAATCCCAACACGTGTCGATGACCGGCACCTGCCTTTAAAGTCAAGGAAGCCCTGACTCTCTCAGGATCAGGCCCTAACTTCAGAGCAGTGTTCTATACGATCCTGATATGAAGGTGGGAGCTTTTCTCTTATTTCGCTTTTAATGGGTCAGGCTGGCGTACAAACCCTTGACTTCAATGTTGATTTACACCAGTGGGGGATCCGCCCCATGAATCCGTCTCTACTGATCACATGAAAAACAAGTCAGGATGGAACTCGGCTGTTCTCAGTGGTGGCAGATGATAGAACAAGGAGCAATGGTCTCAAGTTGCAGTGCCGAGAGGTCTTGGTTGGATATTAGGAACAACTATTTCACTAGGAGGGTGGTGAAGCACTGGAATGGGTTACCTAGGGAGGTGGTGGAATCTCTGTCCTTAGAGGTTTTTAAGGCCTGGCTTGACAAAGCCCTGGCTGGGATGATTTAGTTGGGGTTGGTCCTGCTTTGAGCAGGGGGTTGGGCTAGATGACCTCCTGAGGTCCCTTCTAACCCTGATATTCTATGATTCTATGACCCAAATAAAAAAGCATCTCCTCTATGTCCGCTGGGGATCAGCTTTTAGTATCAGCTCTTTGAGTTTCCTTCGGCCCTGATTTTCTGGGACTAATGTCCCATGGAATTATCCCCATGGGATAATTAACTCATTCATATTCCCCAGAGCTAGAACTTTCACCTCCTCCCCATTTACTGAGGCTAAAGCCCAGCCTAATAAGGTCATTTCCACCTGTCAAGGGATCTGGCTACAATTAACAATGTGATGTGCATCTGATGGGATCAGCCCATGTTTTAACTGTGCTCCCCAGTCTCCTTGCAGCCAGGCAAAAGTCTTAAGGGCCAAATTTGGAGCTGTGGCTGTGTAGAAACTGCCAGATCCCAACTTCAAAAGAGCTGAGTAAAGGGTCCCAATCCTGCAGCCTTTCCCACTGAAGTCAGTGGGCTTCAGGCTGTGGCACCGAGCCCTGTGTTGTGCTGTCTTGGATTTTTGCTGATTTGATTTGTTGGTAGGATGATTTGTGAGCAGCCGTCACCCCAGCAACCCCACTGGATTTCATTAGAGCGGCTGCAGCTGCTGCTAAATTTAGACCCAGCCAAGGAAGTGGGAGTGAAAGATTTGTTTGGAGATTTCTGCGGCTGTCATTAACTATTTCATTTATTAGGAAAAGGGGTGTGTGAGAAGGACGAGAATGACACAGCAGGCAGGCTAAGGTGCTTCATGCATTGCAGAGATCAAAGGGTTTGAGCCCAATTGTGACGGTTTTCTGTTTCTTCATAAAAGGCAATTCAGCAACAGATCACATAGAGATAGGAGCAATGCAGTGAGAACATTAGGGCAGAAAACAGCCTCTGCCTTCCCTCTAAGGATCTAACGCTGCATCCCATTGGAACATGCCACTAATTGTACAGGGATGGATCCCCAAATGGTTTAAATTGGCCGCAGCTCAATTGGGGTCAATAGGCCAGATCCCCAGCTGGTGTCAATCCAGCATAGCTCCACTGGGATCAATGGGCCAAATCCCCAGTTGATCCAAATTGACTGACGTCAATAGAGTGACACTGATTTACACTAGCTCAGTATCTGTCCCACAGAATCAATTCTGCTGTCCTTTGCATGTAAACCCCACCGAAGCTGCTTCCACCAGATCTGAGTTTGGCCCATGGGTGCTATGGCATTGTTTTACCATTCTTCCACTCTGGTGTGTGTTGTCCCTTAGGAGGGAAGAAAGAAAGATGGATTACAACATCTGCCGGACAGCTATGATAGTGATGGATGGGAATACGTACAAACACAGATAGCTCGATTTCACAAGACGGTGATCACTTTGCTTGTGTGTTACATCCCCTTCCTCTCACCCCTCATCTGTTGCTGGCTATTTAGCATGTACACTCTTAGGGGAAGGGCCTGTGTCTTCATATACGATGATGGGAAACAGACAGGCAGGGAGGTGAAACGATTGCCGGCCAGGGCCACCCGGGGAGTAAGGTGCAGGTCTCAGCCCTATTCTGGAGGGCCACTGATAAGGAGCCAGAGGGGAGTTGGGTCTCCATGGCCCATTACAGTGGCTTCATGGAGCTTCACCCATTGACCCCAAGGATCTGGCCCAGTGTGGGAGACAAGCCTGCACCAGACCCCAAGGGATTGAATTGAAGCTAACAGATCGTTCCCATCTCTAGGGCCTGGGCTACACCTAAAATGTAGGGCGACCTAGCTACGTTGCTCAGGGATTTGAAAAATTCACACCCTGAGCAACATAGTGAAGCTGACCTAAGTCCCTGTGTAGACACTGGGAGATTGACGGAAGAATTCTTCTGCCAACCTAGCTACTGCCTCTCAAGGGGGCTGGATTTACTACAGCGATGGAAAATCCCTTTCTAAGCAAGTGTCTCCAAATACAGCAGTGCTGCCGTAGCACTTGTAGTGTAGACAAACCTTAGTAGGACTCCACAGAGTTAGACGTGTTTTGAGACTTTCTCTTAACTTCAAACAAGGCCCTGAGCTCCAGGGAGATAGACACAGAAGCAGGAGGGAGTGGATCATGTTCTTGGTTGCCCTGGTGTAAACCAGGAGTAACCCTATTGACATCAGTGCAGTTAATCTGGATTTACTGTGTTCACATGGCAGTGAGAGCAGGATCTGTCCCATTTCAGCACACGTTGAAATACAGACGCTGGGCTGAACGCAGAGCAAGTTTGAAGAAAGTCTCAGGTCAGCCTAGAAGGCGTGACAGTGGGTGACACACACACCTCAGATTTGGGTTCAATTCCTGGCTCTGCCCCAGACTCCCTGTGTGACCCTGGGCAAATCACTGAGTCTCTCCGGGCCTCCATTTTCCATGTGGGGATAACAATGCTCCCTTTGTCTTGTCCAGTTAGAGTATCGGCGCTTCAGGGCAGGGACCGTCTCTTAGTGTGTATGTGTGTGCGCAGTGCCTAGGACAACAGGCCCCGGATTTCTCATGGGGTTTTTGGCACTACAGGAAATAATAACAATTGCTAATCATGTTATTAGACTCCCTGAGACAAAACCCTCCCCAGGGTAACTCCACTGACTTCAGGGAAGTTACCCCGAGGGATGGATTTGGTCCTATCCCACTTAGATTCATCCCCTCTGATACAGTATCACCTCGCAATCTGCCCCCCCCCCAGTCCAGGGGCTCACTGGAGCTGAAGGACTGGGAGAGAGGAGTGCCACAGGGAAAGCCACTCCCATGTGGGGGCAAGGCCGAGCAGCCCCCTCCCTGCTTTCAGTTGCACTTTTGTCTGTTTCCTTGGCACGGAAGCTCACGCACAATCTCAACCAGGTCTGAGGGGAGACTGCGGAGTGCAGGGGGTCTGCCTTACACCATCTCACATGCGCGTGGCCCCTGGGCTTTCATTCTGGCGGGGATGGACTGGAACGAACGCCAGCGCTGAGTGTGCAATCGGTTATAGAAGCCAGTGGGGGCGGTTGGGGCTGTAGCACCTCTGACCACGTGGCCACTTATTTAGATCCCTAATACAGGGGTGAAGGGGAACACAGCTCCCTGTCCTCTCCCTGGGCCTCCACTCTCACCCTCCTCCTTGGGCTGGTGGGGCAGGAGCTCTCCCTCCCTCTCCAGTCTGCTTTAACATCTGCCTGGACAGGGGGTTAGCTGCTAACCGCCAGCCCTAACTGACTTGTCCGAGGGCAGCAGGGGTAGATCTATCTTGTCCCGTCATTCACACTACAGAGAGCCCAGCCTAGGATCAGACCTCCCGACTGCTCCCTTCTCTCTCCATGCTGCTCATACCCAGTACGTTTAGTACAGGCTTTTTCACTCAACTCCCAGCATGGGTAAGGCCGGAGGCCGAGGTCGCCCACGGCCGTGCAGAGCGAGTCATGCACAGACGGGACGGGCAGGCTGACGGAGGGCCAAAAAGGGATGGGGATTGCTCCCAATATACCCAGGAGGTTCATGGGAGGGAGGGAGCTCTGCAGCTCCTAAGGCTTGGAGAAGGAAGGGGTCCTGCTAAGGTGGATGGGCACAGGTCGTTGTGTCTAGGCTGCAGAATTGCCCCGTGCGATGGCCCGGTCTGCAGAGCCCTAGGGAGGGAAGCGCCTGCTTTTTATCTCGTTTCTTTTTTAAAGGCGCCTCGTCTGTCCCATGCAGCAATAACAACTGCAGTCAGAGCATGGTCAGGCTGCACCGTTAACCTTCGCCCTTCTGCCTCATGCTTCTGTGGCATTGCAATAAGGCCTAGACTCTCTGCTCCGGCCCAGCTGCCCTCGGCCCAGGCAGAGCCTGGGGGCCAAAGGTGGATTTAAAGTGCATGACTGGTAAACCCTACAAAGGGTTTTAATGGGACTTAGGCACCTACCCTGCTTTGGGGCTTTTGGCAATCCCGCAGGGCACCCAGCTGCATCTTTAGGGGCCTAAATCACTTGGAAAAGCTGGCCCTCCGTCCGCTAGCTCCAGCAGCAGACTGTTCTGCGGTACTGGGCTAGCAGCTGGTGCTTTCAAACTTAAACTCCTACCAGTGAGCACCCGAGAACCCCGCCCCTGTCTGTAACCGAGCCGCAGCCATCGTCCGAGCTGTGCTCTGCGGGTTGTTCATTGAAACTGGAGGCTGAAGGTCCATGACCAAAGGAAATCGCTTCCCATCCACATAGCGGTGACACTTTTTAGCTCCCCAGACTAAACTGGAGCATCCATGTCAACCTGAGCAAAGTTACACTCTGCATAGAGCTAGATACAAAGGCAACAGGCCTTTTTCTGTGATCTTCCACCACATGTGAAATTACCCCTCGGATTTTATATTTCAGCCTTTTGTAGACCCTCTGGCTGGCCAGGCACCAATCTGGCCCTCAGTGTGGCTGCTCTAATGTATACCCAGCTGCCCACGGCTCCCAGGGCCCTTGCTGAAGCTGGGAATAGCCCGAGCACAGCTGCACCTCAGCCACACCTCCCATGCTGGAGTGGAACAACCCAGCCGCAGGACGTGTGGGGTGGGGAGACCGGAATCGGCCCGCAGTCATGAAGCAGCGGATGTAGTCAGCAACATCCGGCTTAGGTGCTCTGCAGCCATTCTACCTGGGACTAGGGCAGGGGGAGTGCTAGACAGGGACAGCCCCTCGGCGCCGGTGTATCCCAGCCCTCTATGCAGATGGCTCAAGAATCGAGCCACGAGGGATTTTCCCTGTGGCACTTCTGACACCTGTGGGGCTGGAGAGCCTGGGTCACGCCGCAGGCCAGCACTCCCTACCATTCCTGGGAACAGGATGTTTCTGGGCCTACACAGCTGCCAGGCCGGACAATCTCCTCCCTGTCCCCACCCCTGCAGGTTTTGCCCAGGCCATGGGGTGGCAGGGCCTGGCTCTGCTTTCTGAGGAGATCTGGGTAGGGGAGAGAAGTGAAAGGAGCAGAGAGGCATAAGCTCAAAATGTTATTTACCTCATTGGAACTTCTCCAAGGTGCCACTTCCCATCCGCTCTGGCCCCAGGAGCCAGAGGCACTCAGTAGGGCTGTGTCTCCTGCAGCTCCATATCAAGCTCTCTCTGTCCCCCTCCTCCAAACCCCAGCTCGTGACCTTGCCGGCTGACAGGCATGTACCACACACCCGGCCCGTGCAAGCAAACTTCCTCTTGTGTCATGGAAAATCTTTAGCTTGTCAATAGTTGTGACTGCAGGAAATGCCCGAAAGGGATGGAGCATGTGGTGAGAGCAGGGCACCCGGGACACGTATTGCTGCACTGCCACCAGGATGTCACAGGGGTGGGGGGATTGTGGGTACACCCTTGTGCCCTTCAAGGGGCCAGATTTGCAGCTGGTGTAAATCAGTGTCGCTCCATTGAAGCTTGGGGGAGGGGGGCTATGCCCATTTATACCCGATGAGGATCTGGTCCCATATGCTTGATTCTTAATCCCATGTTTACCAGTGAAAATCCAGTCCCCTGCACATGAGAAAAGCTGCTGTGCAATCAGAATCAGGCCCTATCTGTGCACACGAGATCAGAATCGGGCCCATTGGGCCCGCTCCTTCCCTGTGGTAATGGCATTGATTTCAGCCCTGCTCAGCATGCCTAGATCTCTGTATCATGGGGGAGAAGGAATTGGAGCCAGTGGCCAAGCTCCTGCTGACTCCACTGGAAGTAGGATCAGGGCGGAGGAAAGCGGGGCAAGAGGTGTGAAGGCAAAGGGAGCTAGGAGAGGAGACAATTAAAACAGACACTGCCTGGGGTCAAATCCTGCTCTCTCCAGCCAGGGCGCAATGCCCATGCCAGTCAATGAGGGGTGCCCTCTGAGAGCCTGGGACACACCCCAGTGGCCGTAGCACCCAGGAATGGATGGGCAATTCTCCCCGCAGTGGAAGTGCCAGCCGGTCGATGGGAAACGACC
Organism: Terrapene triunguis; assembly: GCF_002925995.2. Classification (NCBI taxonomy): domain Eukaryota; kingdom Metazoa; phylum Chordata; order Testudines; family Emydidae; genus Terrapene; species Terrapene triunguis. The sequence continues at coordinate 2,166,383 of NW_020664441.1, read as the reverse complement.
TCCTTTATTAACATACTTGAGCTGAATTCCAGAAAATTAATTAGGAGATGATTGATCGCCCTCCCCCCCCCTCCACTCCCCTTACAGGCAATAGCAGCTTGTGCCCTTCTCAGGGGGGTGTCTCTGGGGTGATCTGTGCCCTGGGGAGTCTGGGGGAGAATGGATCAGTCCAGCGCCTGTGTCACAGCTCAGGTCAGAACAGCTGCCCCTGGGATCGCAGTGTGAATAGGAGACCGAAGTTTGTACCTGCAGGGTGCATTCCCCCAACAACCCCATGTGAAATTAACCAGGAGACTCAGTGCAGGTCCATGGTGGACAGGACGGGCCAGAGACAATGGACAGAATCCCACTGGCCCCAACGGCCTTTGATCAAGCCCAAAGCCAGCTGCTGGCAACCTCCTCAGAGAAGCAGAGGGCTGAACAGTCCATAGAGACTGAGCTCCTGTCTGGGTCCTGGGGGGCCTTGGCAGCACGGGTGCCAGCTGGTGTAAATCAGCCATAGGTTCATTGCAGTCAAAGGGCCAGATCCCCAGCTGGGGTAAATCAGCCATAGGCTCATTGGAGTCAATGGGCCAGATCCCAGCTGGGGTAAATCAGCCATAACCTCATTGAAGTCAATGGGCCAGATCCCCAGCTGGGGTAAACCAGCCATAGCCTCATTGGAGTCAATGGGCCAGATCCCCAGTTGGGGTAAATCAGCCACAGCCTCATTGGAGTCAATGGGCCAGATCCCCGGCTGGGGGTAAATCAACACCTCTACATTGAATCAATGGGCCAGATCCGCAATGGGGTAAATCAGCCATAGCTCCATTGGAGTCCACGGCCAGAGCCTCAGCTGGTGTAAATCAACATTGCTCAATTTGTGTCAATGCTGATTTACCCCAGCGAGGACCTGGCCCCTGTGTTTAGCCCCAGGCTATAGAAATCATGGGCACATGAACCGGATTCCGCGTGAGTCTCGGATGTCTCCAGGAACTGCCCGACTTGCCTGGCTGGGGTTCACCTTCTCATTTAACGCAGGAATTCTGCATGCCTGTTTCTCAGTAACTGCCATTTGAAAGCCAGTTCCTGGCGCCAGTCGAGGTGGCGCAGGTGAGCAATACCTCAGTGACCTTTGGCGGTGCACAGGGGAGGGGACTGGTGCACACATCATCAAGATGAAGCTAAACTGCCGCCGTGCGTCGGTTGCTGCCGTGGCCCTGTGCAGATAACGGTGCTGGTTTTCATGCATGTGCCTACAGGGTCCTGTCCCCGCCAAGTGTCTCCACTGTGCAGATAACAGCGAGCCGGCGCTGAGCAGTGGGGGCGCCGTTCACTCCCCGCTCTGGGACTTTTGCTGCACTGCGCGTTTGGCTGCAAATTTCCTGCCACTGAGCAGAAAACTTTCTCACCTCAAACGGCGACCACAGGCGGAGATAAGAGAGTAAATATAGCAGGGAGAAAAAAACACACCGCCTCAGGGACAAGGGGAGGTTATTATTGAAATGGATCAGGTTATTTCTGTCGGGGCTGGGCGTTACGTAAAAACCACATCAGTATCTCCTCAGCAGTGGCTCTTCCACTGACAACAAGGGCCAGATGCTTAGCAGGGGCGATGCGGATTTACACCTTTGCAAGATGTGGAGCATAGACTCCAATAGGGTGACACTGATTTACACCAGCTGGCCCCTTTGACTCTGAGAGTGCAATGCTGATTTACACTAGCTGAGGAACTGGCTTACTGACTCCGATAGAGTAACACTGATTTACACCCGATGGGGATCTGGCCCTTTGATTCCAATGGAGCTATAGCTGATTGACGCCAGCTGGGGATCTGGCACTCTTAAATCTTTAGTCTCCCCTGTCACCCACAGCCCCTTCCTCACCCACATATCTGGGTCACCCCCTGCATTCCCTGCTCAGTGAGATCCCATCACTGCCCCTCAGTTCTGAGAGGAATTCAATCTCCATGGTGATTCAGTCTTGGGGGCTCCTACACTGATCACTCCAGTGGGACCTCAGTCCCTGACCTGGGAAGGAGTCCCCATCTCCTAGAGTGGGTGGGGGATTCTGCCCCTAGGTTTATTCAGCCCTGGGCTCTGTTGTGCCCTGCTCCCCTCCAATGGGAGCCCAGCCCCTTACTGTGGGACCCTTCCCTGATGCTCAGAGGGGAGTGTGGGCTCCATAGATACCCAGTCTACACTCGTGACACACACAGTGCTCCCCCACAGCCCCCGGCCCTGGGAATTCATGTCTCGGGCCTTGGGGATACTGGCTGTGAGGAGGCATGAGCATGAACTTCATTGCGAGACCTCTGAGCCTCTCTTGTGCTCGACAGGCTCTGTCAAGGAAGCTGGCAGGCTGGGCTTCAACTCAGCGAGCCGTGACGCAAAGAACCACAGAGGGAGGAAAAGCAGCCTCTTCCTCCCGGCCCCCTCCCCTTCCCCGTGCCAGGTAGCAGAGCCGGCTGGGGTGCAAACGCCCGCTCGCTCAGCCCTGAGCTCACAGATTCAGGCAGGGAGGAGGAGGGAGAGACCCAGCCCGATGGGAGTCCAGCAGCCAGCATTCATCTCCTTGGTCTTGGTGGGGATGTGGGGTGAGTACTCGAACTGGCCTCTGCCATTCAGGGACTCAGCGCGGCTGCCCTGATCTACAGAGGAGTCCCTGATGTGTGTGTGAGCGCCCTTCCCTCTGCAGTCAGGGCATGCGGCAATCACACATCTTCTTGCCGCGGCAGGTGTCCAGCCAGGGGAACCAGGGCAGGATAGATGAGGCCCTACTGAACTGGTGCAGAAATGCAGAGATCCCCTAGGTGGTGTGGTAGATTTCACCCTGTCCTAGTTTTGATTTTCAGGAATTTAAAACAATGGGCTAGAGCCCCAACTGTGGTAAACTGGCCTCACTCCATTGGTGTCAATGGGCCAGATCCCCAGCTGGGGTCGATCTGTCTCACTCCACTGGGGTTGATTTACACCAGATGAGGAGTTCCAAAGAACGTCTGCTGTGTCTTTGTATTTGCTGCCTCGGTCGGGCATTGTGCTTAGCTGTTTAACATCATAACGATACGTCATATTGACATGGCGCCAAAGTGTGTTTGGTGATCTACTCTTCGACATGGGCTGAAAACCAAACACAGATGGTCAAAACATCAGCCAATAAAATGAGCAGAGCCCCATAAATGACATCAGCTGCTATTTAGCACTGCGCCTTTTGAAATAAAGCAGGGCTTTAAACCATGAAGAAATATGAGGCCGAGCCTCAGCAGGTGTAAAAGGGCATTGGCTTCAATGGAGTTACAGTCGATGAGCACTGCTGGGGATCTGGCCCATTGACTGCAATGGAGCTGTGCAAAGTTACACCGCGTGAGGATCGGGTGCAAAAAGCAGTTATGCCATGGCTCCGTCTTGTGCAACTACCGGGTCCTCCATCCCTCCCGTTTGTCTATTTATCCACCAATTGCATCTTGTTGTAATCCTAGATCAGGAGCTCTCTGGGGCAGGAATTAGTCTCTCTCTCTGTTTGTTTGTTCAGCACTGAATACAACAGGCCTTGTTCACTGACTGGGCCCTGTAGCCACTTCTGCAATACAAATAAGAAGCATAACAAAATGCAAAGTGGTAATTTTGTGAGCCCTGTAAAGAGGGTGCGAGCGAGGACTCGAACTAAGGGAAAGCAGCATCAGTTCCTCTTGAGTCATTTCCAACTGGATGGGCCGAGCTCCAGTTGGTCAGGAGATTTTCGCCGAAGTGGTTTTTCCACCGGAAAATGCTGATTCGTCAAAACCGAATATTTACGCGGGAAAGGAAACGTTCTTTGGGGTGGTTGCTCAGATCCAGGATGGAATTTTTGGTCAAAGTGAGAGACAGAGCCCCACCAGGGCATAGCCAATAGCCTTCCGGTTTGGGCACTTCCCTGCAATGCGAGACAGCTGATTTCAACTCCTTTATCTGAACGAGGCAGAGCAGGGATTTAAACCGGCACCTCTCATACACTGGGTGAATACCCTAACCACTGGCTTATTCTGAGGTCTCTCTCCCTGTATTTTTTCTGAAAAAAGTTGAAAAGACCTCAGCTTTGTCCCAGTGCATCATAGGAGCTTTTTTTGAAATCTCAAACACTGTTGCAGGACAGGAAAACCATTTCCTGCCCAGCTCTGTTGCAAATGTACTGATGCACGTGTCCCAAACACAGGGCGGGCTGGCTGGTTGCCCCTCTATCTCCCTGTCTCGTCTCTCTCAGTGCACCTACAGCAGGTTTTGGACCTCTTGCCCTCGTCCCAGGGTGGGATCTTGCAATTCTTCCGCTCTTAGGCCAGGAGCTAGGAACACTGTCCTGCTTACACAAACCACTTACCATCCTGCAGGCCCCACTGGGCTTGGGGAACCTATGACCAGGTATAGTGGCCGTCTTAAACACAGGATTTTTTATTTAGCAGCTGGAACAAAGCATGAGAGAAAAAGGGATTTGAAATCAACAGCCAGCCTTCGTGCGTGTCTAATTTAGGGCTTACAAGGAGCTATTCAGGAATTCCACCTCAAATTCACACCCTACCTTATTAATCCAGAATAACTCTCACGTGTGGACAAGCCCTTACCTAAATTCTGCCATCCCACCATGGTGACCAAAGCAGGTCACGTTTCCTCAAACACCCCGCAGGCTCCCATGTCTCAATCTGGTTCCCTCGGACATCCCTTTTTAAAACCTTGCCAAGGTTTTTTTGCTCCTCAGAAGGTTTATTCCAGGGTTGGTGGGTTTTGGCCCCTCCTGGCTAAACCAATCCTGAAGGCTCAAAGGGGATCAAGCGAGAGCCACTGGAGCTAATTGCTCGGCATTGTCCAATAATGACTCTTAAGCAGCGAATGATAGTGACCATCACAAGCCACCTCCTCCTTCCTGCCTGACCCGCACAAGAAACACTCAGACCAAAATGTCCATGCAGAAAACACCATCCCAATAACCAGGCTAATATATAATTGCTACAGGGCGCGCTGTATTCACCACAGTGCCACTGGGAAACCGGCCCCCCCGTTCCCCAGACAGCCCACGGCTTGTGTCCAGATTGCACGGTCAGTCTAACTGAGGTCGTAAGCACCTTAAGGCAAGAAGCGCATATTCTGGAGGCATTGCGCGGGGCCCGCTGCACTGTCGGTGCTCAACTAATGCATAACAAACCTCCTCATTGATAACAACAGCTGAGGGACTAATCCTACTCTGGCCCAGACTGACTCGAGAAGAGGCAAATGTCTAGGTCTTTTCCATCTCTTCTCTCTCTGAGACAACCTGGCTCTAGGTCTTTATTTAGTCCCTGTTTGGGCGAAATTTCTGCTGGGCTAGCACAGCACCAGTCAGGATGTAGCCCATCGACTTCAATGGGCGTTTGGCCTGAATAGTAATTTCAGGCCTGTAATAAGCCCCCCTCACCACCTCCAACACCAGCCAAAGAAGAAGCAGGCGAGGGATTCTGGAAGAGCAAGGGAAGGGAGGAGACACAGGACTTGATAAATTAGACTGCTGTACTGAACCAGGCTCTTGGCCCAGCCAGTCTGCAGCTGAGACCTGATGCCTGGGAGGAAGGCAAGATGCTTTCCCCTACAGAACGCATCTGTCTGCCAATCACTATGGCATCTAGGCACCAAATACAAGATCTAAAGCAGGGGTTCTCAAACTTTTGTACTGGTGACCCCTTTCACACAGCAAGCCTCTGAGTGCGACCCCCCTCATACATTAAAAACACTTTTTTATATATTTAACACCATTATAAATGCTGGAGGCAAAGCAGGGTTTGGGTGGAGGCTGACAGCTCACAACCCCCCATGTAAAATCTCATGACCCCCGGAGGGGTCCCAATCCCCAGTTTGAGAACCCCTGATCTAAAGGCCTTGACATGGCTCAGGAAGGGCTGTGCCAGAAGCAGGAGTCAAACCCACGTAGACAAGGGTATACATTAGTAGGAGCATTGCCAGGAGATCGAGGGAAGTGATTATTCCCCTCTGTTCGGCACTGGTGAGGCCACATCTGGAGTATTGTGTCCAGTTTTGGGCCCCTCACTACAGAAAGGATGGGGACAAATTAGAGACAGTCCAGCGGAAGGCAATGAAAATGGTTAGGGGGCTGGGGCACATGACTTATGAGGAGAACTAGTTTTATTTAGTCTGAAGAAGAGAAGAGTGGGGGGGATGTGATAGCAGCCTTCAACTACCTGAAGCGGGGTTCCAAAGAGGGTGGAGCTTGGCTGAAGTTGCAGTGGGGGAGGTCTAGGTTGGATATTAGGAAAAACTATTTCACTAGGAGGGTGGTGAAGCACTGGAATGGGTTACCTAGGGAGCTGGTGGAATCTCCTTCCTTAGAGGTTTTTAAGGCCTGGCTTGACAAAGCCCTGGCAGGGATGATTTAGTTGGGGATTGGTCCTGCTTTGAGCAGGGGGGTGGACTAGATGACCTCCTGAGGTCTCTTCCAACCCTAATCTTCTATGATTCTATGATCAAGGAGGGATCATAGAATCATAGAGCTGTAGGGCTGGAAAGGACATTGAGACTTCATCGACTTCAGGCTCCTGCACTGTGGCAGGACCAAGTAAGCCTAGGGCTCAGTCCAGTTGCCCTCTTGCCCCCATTTATCTGATACACCTTAGGCCTCTCCCCCTCAAATTTTTCTCCCACTGGTGCTCAACTACCCTGGAGGCAGCAATCTCTTCGCATGGGGCCATACGTTGCCTGCTTTACTCACCCTAGAGGTGCCCAAAGGGGTCAGTGGGGCTCTGCGTGTGCCAGTGATGCAAATCGATTTGGGTTCCAAACCTCATCGTGTAGCTAAGCCAGTTTTGCAAAAAACCACCAGGCACATTTGCCAACCCAGGCACAAAATCTGCTCATGGCCCTGAGCGATGAGAAAGAGAAATCTAACTCTATTGGACTCACCCCTCAGAAAACTAAAATAAAAACCACAATCGCTGGCGCTGGAAGAGTTGAAATCTGCGAGGCTCCATTAATAAAACACAGTCCTGGCCATCGGAGGCCACTTTGTCCTCCCCACCACTTGTCTGTTCACGCTCCTGCTGTGTGTCATGGATCAGGGCGCCGCTGTGCTAGGCATTGTACAGACATGCATAACAAACAAAGGGCTCCTGCCTAAAGGCCTGGTCTACAGGCAGCTTTTGTACTGGTCTATCTATTTCATTTAGAGGTGTGATTTTTACCAGCACAACCCCCAGTGTGTACACAGCTATACCAGTGTCAAGTTACATTATACCAGTTTGTACTTTATTCTCCTTCTCATAAGGAAATAAGCTGCTGTATAAGCACAGTTATGCCGATATAACTATGTCCACACTAGAGGAATTGTGCCCCTTTTAACTAAACTGGCATTGTTAAAGCGATACAACTTTCTAGTGTAGACAAGGTTAAGTATTGTCTAAATCCTAGACTGTGAGCATTCTGGGGCAACGGCTGCTTTTGAATTGTTTATACTGAGCCTAGAACAATGGGGTCTTGATCCCTGACTGGGATCTGGAAGTGTTATAGCAGCCACACTCACAATAATAAATCAAGATTGGATGCCTGTCTTAAAATTACACTCTAGCTCAACCACAAGATATGAACTTGATGCAGGAATCACTGGGTGAATTCCATGGCCTCTGTTATATTGGATGATTATAATGGCCCTCTTCTGACCTTAAAATGAATGATAATGATAAAATAAATAAATAGAATCAAATAATAATAAATAATGCTGCAATTAAAATACCTGGGTTCTAGTCCCAGTTCTACCACTGGTCTGCTAGTGACATAGGGGATGTCACCGCTCCATGCCTCAGTTTCCCCATCTGTAAAATGGGGATAATGATACTGACCTCCTTTGTGAAACACTTTGAGATCTATGGATAAAAAAGCACTAGATAAGAGCTAGGAATTGCTATTATCACTTAACACTTACAGAGCATTCTGCATAGGGTGACCAGACGTCCTGATAAAATCGGGACTGTCCCGATATTTAGGCGTTTGTCCCACGTCCCGACCGATGCAATTTGTCCCAATATTTCGCACTCCGGTGTTTGTTTTTTTTCCCCTCTGCCGGCGGCACTCCGTTGGTTTTTTTTGCTCTGTCGGCGACCCCTCCCATGTGTCCCAATATTTTCTTCCTCTCATCTGGTCACCCTAATTCTGCATATCCAAAGGGCTGTGAAAACTAGTTCAACTTTTTTGCTTTCTCTGGACTTTTACCGCCTCAGCTGTCGTTCTTACAATGAAGCAGCCAAAGCTGGACACTATCCCCCAGATGGCTGCAATACTGTCATTGAAACATGCTCTGTCTTCCTCGCTGTGCCTCCTATTCTTAAACTTTGTGTCCATGGGTTTTCTGGACATTTACAAAGTATCAGGTGAGGGATCATAAAGTCAAACCAGTGTGATATTGGCATCAGACAGCAGAACCTGGGGGGGAGGGTGGGAACCTCACTGACTTAGAGCTTCCCAGAGAGGAATTTAACTAGTTGTTGGACAAAATTTGCAAAGTGATTTTTGGATGCCTTGATTTCTGGCTGACCAAAAGGGATCCGATTGCAAGAGGATGGGCGCTCAGCCCTTTCCAAAAATAAGGTTCCTTTAAGATATCTCAAATTGGCCACTCAAAATCACTAGTCGCTCCTGAAAATCTTGGCCATCAAGTTAAAAACAGTAAATCATTTCAGAGCTGCCCTTCATTGAAATAGTCCCATTCACAGATCTCTTCAGGTTAAAGTTCCTAAAGTTAGACATTTTTAAATCAGCAGGTCCAGATAACTTGCATCCAAGAGTTTAAAAGAGCTGGCTGAGGAGTTTGCTGGATGATTAATGCTAATTTTCAGTATGTCTTGGAATACAAGGAAAGTTCCAGAAGACTGGAAGAAAGCTAATGTTGTGTCCAGGGCCGGCTCCAGGCACCAGCTTGGCAAGCAGGTGCTTGGGGAGGCCACTCCGGAGAGGGGCGGCACGTCCAGCTATTCGGCGGCAATTTGGCGGACGGTCCCTCACTCCCGCTCGGAGCGAAGGACCTCCCGCCGAATTGCCGCCGCAGATCGCAATCGCGGCTTTTTTTTTTTTTTTTCCGCCGCTTGGGGCGGCAAAAACCCTGGAGCCGGCCCTGGTTGTGTCAATATTTTAATAGGATAAACGGGATGAACCGGGTAATTATAAGCCTGTCAGCATGACGTTGATCCCAAGCAAGATAATGGAGGGGCTGATACAGGACTCAGTTAATAAAGAATTAAAGGGAGGTAATATAATTAATGCCAATCAATATGGGTTTATGGAAAACAGATCTTGTCAAACTAGCTTGATATCTTTTTTTTGACGAGATTACAAGTTTGGTTGATAAAAGTAATGGGGTTGATGTAATATGCTTAGACTTCTGTAAGGCATTTGACTTGGTATCACATGACATTTTGATTAAAAATCTAGAAAGAGATCAAATTAACATGGCACGCATTAAATGGATTAAAAGCTGGCAAATGATAGGTCTCAAAATGTAACTGCAAACAGGGAATTGGCATCAAATGGATGTGTTTCTAGTGGGGTCCCACAGGATCAGTTCTTGGCCCTATGCTACTAACATTTTTATTAATGATCTGGAAGAAAATGTAAAATCATCACTGATAACATTTGCAGATGACATAAAAATCCAGGAGTGGTAAATAATGATGCAGAGCAATCTGGATCACTTGGTAAACTGGAGGCAAGCAGACAATGTTTTAATATGACTAAATGTAAATGTATACACCTGGGAACAAAGGATGTAGGCAATCCTTACAGAATGGGGGACTCTATCCTGGGAAGCAGTGACTCTGAAACAGATTTGGGGGTTATGGTGGATAATCAGCTGAATAGGAGCTCCCATGCAATGCTGTGGCCAGAGGCGTAATGCTATCCTGGGATGCTTAGCTGGGAATCTCAAATAGAAGTAGAGAGGTTATTTTTACCTCTGTATTTGGCACTGGCATGACCGCTGCTGAAATCCTGTGTCCAGTTCTGGTGTCCATAATTCAAGAAAAACGTTGATAAATTGGAGAGGGTTCAGAGAGAAGCCTCAAGAATGATTAAAGAATTAGAACCCATGCCTTATAGTGATAGATTCAAAGAGTGCAATCTATTTCACTTAACAAGAGAAGGTTAAGGGGTGAGTTGATTACAGTCTATAAGTACCTACATGAGGGACAAATATTTAATAATGAGTGTTATGTTGTCTGGGGTAGCTTGTGATTATGAGTGCCCAGTTCAGGGCAGATTGTCAAAAATAGGGCAGACACCCCAAACTGGTGGTATGTTCTATAATTAGATTTCACCAACCCAGTACCAGAGTACTATAATAGTCTTATAATGGAGTCACAGACAGTCCCCTTAGACTCTCCAGTCTATCTTGCCACCCAGGCAAGCTGGACTATGTGACAAATGGTCCCTTACACCAAAATAAATAAATAAATAAATCACAAAATATCCAGGTTACCTCCAGTCCCAAGAGACCAATCACTCACCCAGACCAATTTGTGTCCTTGATCTCACATCAAAGACAGCACTGGTAGCCAATTCTATAGTAAACTAACTAAAGGTTTATTAGCTAAGAAAAAGGAATGAGAGTTACTGAGAGGGTAAAGCAGGTGAAAATATCTGTACAGTCTATAATTCCGAATGGTGGCAGAGATGTAGTAATCTGTCAGTTTCCAAAAGTCTCTCAGGGCTACCCAGAATAACTCTGGGGATCTCCATCTTCTTGTTCACTTATTCTGCCCTGTTAGAATCTAAACAGTCCAGAGATGAAGAATTTTTCCTTGTGTCCATACTTATAGCTTCTCACAGAAACCAAGCTGTCACATGGGCTCTTTCTTTGATGCCAGAGAATGAGGAGCGCACTTAGAGTCTTTGATCGCCGATCATCACACACAGTGACCACTTGCTTCGAAATTAGCACTTTCCTGTTAAAGTTCTTCATTTGCATTCCACAAGGCTTCTTTCTCGTTTGAAGGGTTATTTATAAGACTGTCAATTAATCGTAGTTAATTCACGCGATTACCTCAAAAAAATTAATCGCGATTAATCAGTTTTAATCGCACTGTTAAACAATAGAATACCAATTGAAATTTATTAAATATTTTGGATGTTTTTCTACATTTTCATATATATTGTATTCTTTGTTGTAATTGAAATCAAAAAGTGTACAAAAACAAAACAATGTAAAACTTTAGCGCCTACAAGTCCATTCAGTCCTTCTTGTTCAGCCAATCGCTAAGACAAACAAGTTTGTTTACATTTACAGGAGATAATGCTGCCCGCTTCTTAGAATCATAGAAGATTAGGGTTGGAAGAGACCTCAGGAGGTCATCTAGTCCAACCCCCTGCTCAAAGCAGGACTAACCCCAACTAAATCATCTCAGCCAGGGCTTTGTCAAGCCGGGCCTTAAAAACCTCTAAGGATGGAGATTCCACCACCTTCCTAGGTAACCCATTCCAGTACTTCACCACCATCCTAGTGAAATAGTTTTTTCCTAATATCCAACCTAGATGTCCTCCACTGCAACTTGAGATCATTGCTCCTTGTTCTGTCATCTGCCACCACTGAGAACAGCTTAGCTCCATCCTCTTTAGAACTCCCCTTCAGGTAGTTGAAGGCTGCTATCAAATCCCCCCTCACTCTTCTCTTCTGCAAGCTAAATAAGCCCAGTTTCCTCAGCGTCTCCTCATAAGTCATGTGTCCCAGCCCCCTAATCATTTTCATTGCCCTCCGCTGGACTCTCTCCAATTTGTCCACGTCCCTTCTGTAGTGGAGGGACCAAAACTGGACACAATACTCCAGGTGTGGCCTCACCAGTGCCAAATAGAGGGGAATAATCACTTCCCTCGATCTGCTGGCAACGCTTCTACTTTTGTGCTTACATGCCAGCTATGCTAAACATTCGTTTGCCCCTTTGTGCTTCAGCTACCATTCTAGAGGACATGCTTCCATGCTGATGATGCTTGTTAAAAAAATAATGCGTTAATTAAATTTGTGACTGAACTCCTTGGGGGAGAATTGTATGTCCCCTGCTCTGCTTTACTCGCATTCTGACATATATTTCATGTTATAGCAGTCTCGGATGATGACCCAGCACATGTGGTTCATTTTAAGAACACTTTCACTGTAGATTTGACAAAATGCAAAGAAGGTACCAATGTAAGATTTCTAAAGATAGCTACAGCACTCAACCCAAGATTTAAGAATCTCAAGTGCCTTCCAAAATCTGATCAGGATGGGATGGAGCATGCTTTCAAAATCTTAAAAGAGCAACACTCCGATGCAGAAACTACAGAACCCGAACCACCAAAAAAGAAAATCAACCTTCTGCTGGTGGCATCTGACTCAGATAATGAAAATGAACATGCATCGGCCCACACTGCTTTGGATCTTAGAACCCATCATCAGCATGGACACATGTGCCCTAGAACGGTGGTTGAAGCATGAAGGGACATATGAATCTTTAGCATATCTGGCATGTAAATATCTTGCGACGCTGGCTACGACAGTGCCATAAGAACACCTGTTCTCACTCTCAGGTGACATTGTAAACAAGAAGCGGGCAGCATTATCTCCTGCACATGTAAACAAACTTGTTTGTCTGAGCGATTGTCTGGCTGAACAAGAAGTAGGACTGAGTGGATTTGCAGACTCTCAAATTTTACATTGTTTTATTTTTGAATGCAGTTTATTTTGTACATAATTCTATATTTGTAAATTCAACTTTCATGATAAAGAGATTGCACTACAGTACTTGAGTTAAGTGAATTGCAAAATACTATTTCTTTTGTTTTTTTACAGTGCAAATATTCGTAATCAAAAATAAATATAAAGTGAGCACTGCACACTTTGTATTCTGTGTTGTAATTGAAATATATTTGAAAATGTAGAAAACATCCAAAAATATTTAAATAAATGGTATTCTATTATTAACAGTGCGATTAATCGTGATCTCGCGATTAATCGTGATTAATTTTTTTAATCGCTTGACAGCCCTAGTTATTTAGTTACAGCGACGCACAAAATGTAAATGTTTGCCATTGCATTATAACAGGATACAGATAAGTGATAACAATGCACGCAGCATCCCATTCGTTTTCATGACATTCAAACACCAAAGACATTCTTATACATTTAACAATCACTTTGATCTATACACAAGTTTCAAAGTAGCAGCCGTGTTAGTCTGTATCTGCAAAAAGAACAGGAGTACTTGTGGCACCTTAGAGACTAACAAATTTATTTCAGCATAAGCTTTCGTGGGCTACAGCTCACTTCTTCAGATGCATAGAGTGAAACACACCGGCCTAGCTTCCTGTTCTGCATTTGTAAGTGTTCAGTGAAGCCTGGGGCTTTGGCAAGCACTGGCACCTGGTCTGCCAGCATCACAATGGGGTCTTCAATCTAGCAGAGAAAGGTAGAACATGATCCAACGGCTGGAAGTTGAAGCTAGACAAATTCAGACTGGAAATAAGGTGTCAATTTTTAATGTTGAGGGTAGTTAGCCAGTGGAACAACTTACCAAGGGTTGTGGTGGATTTCTCCATAGCTGACAGTTTTTAAATCAAGATACGATGTTTTTCTAACAGATCTGTTCTAGGAATTATTTTATAAGGCCTGAGTTGTACAGGAGGTCAGACTAGCTGATCACCAGTGAATCTATAAAGTCACGCTAGTGCAGACGGCCTGCCCAAGACCCCATATCCTATTTACATTCTGTGTTAAGGATACTATTGGCCAGATCTTCAGCTGAGGTAAACTGATGTAGCCCCATTGACTCTAATGGAGCTAGGGCCTATTTACACCAGCTGGGGTTCTGATCCATTGATTCCAATGGAGTTATGCTGATTTGCACCAGCTGGAGATCTGGGTCCAAGTATTTAAAAATATCCCAAAATTCAAAATTCAGGTGAGACATGAGCGGGAAAGTGCATAGAAACATGGCCCCTTCCTCACGGTGTCTTTAAATCACCGCAGATTGTCCTTGCACCAGTCCTGTGAGCATTGCACAGCTGTGGAAGAGTGAGCGGAGGGCAACATCAGCAGGCTTGCCTGCGCTGACTCTGTATTCCTGGCAATGACAATGGTGCAGGAGGCAGGAAAGGCTAAGCTGGATTTCCAGATCCCGCAGGGAGCGTGTGGCGCTTACAGTGGTTAGAATTATCTGCTGTGGATTTGCGAATTGAGCACGTCGTATCTAGACTCACAGGTGGGAATCAGTGTGGAACACCATGATCTCTTTGGAACAGACTGACTAGAACCACCATTTAAATACTAGCAGCAGTGTCTTCCACAGAGGCTTTAACTTAGCATCACCCAACGGAAGGGGGAGTGACTAACTGATGTGCCAACAGGGAAAGCCGTTAAGCATGTTACACATTTAATTAAACTGAAGGCCAGATGCTCAGCTGGTGTAAATTGATGTAGCTGCGTTAACATCAAATAGAGCTAGATTGATTTACACCATCTAGGGCTTTGGCCCTGAGTCTTTATATCAATAGCAAAAATCTTGAGTTACAGTCAAGCTGGGGAAAGGAAGGCTAGGATGCACAAGAGATCAAAGCATATCCTTCCTCCAGAAATCTGAAATGCTAACAGACTAGCTCACAGCAGTTAGGAGTGAGGTCTAGTAGTGATTTTTTAATGTGCATCCAAACAGAAATTACCTGTGAATTCAACCAGTCAAAACGATCGGTCCTAAATACTAATGCGGATTTACACCGGCTGTGGATTAGGTACAAACAGCCATTCTGTATAATGGATCCATCTTTTCCTGATACCTTGTCCTCTACCCCATCCCTCCCCTGTTTGTCTATCCACTGATTGCATCTTGTTACAATTCTAGATTGTATACAAGGATCATAATAATAACAAAAAATTCACAAGAGCCAAGAGCCTGGGGATATTTGCTTATAAAAATACATGACAATATTCTACCGTGCTGGGCCCAACGGCTACAGCTTACCCTGGTGGCACTGTCAGGCCTTCATTGCAGAATACAGAGCTGGTTTTGATAAGGGTTCAAAAGCACAGGTTTACTCTGAAAAGTGACCATATAGATATAATGGGCCAGATCCCCACCTGGTGTAAATTGGCCATAGCTCAATGGGAATCAACAAGTCAATGCACCCAATCCCCAGCTGATGTAGATCACCCTATTGATCTCAATAATGGACTAGTATCTTCTTATTCCACAGCCTTTCTCTGGCCCCATGTCCTTTTCCCCTAAGTAACCCATGAGACCGGAGCCCATCCGCGCATGTGAGACACTCTGACCATTCTTTCCAGCATGCATTGTCTTACATTAGATCAGAGTCAGACTCCTCTCCCCGAGCCTGATCTCCTCCCCCACTTCCATGAGCTCCTGGCGCACCACCACCAGCTGTACTAACCCAGCGAAGTCTGTGTGCTCTGCAGATGTCCTTACTTCGCTGCCCACTCCCTCCTCAAGATCACAGCTGGGGAGGGCTTCCTGGTGATTTTCCAGAAAGAGCCCTTGGGGTAGGAATCCACCTGCAATGCACAGCTTCCCACCAGCTTCAGTAGCACACAGCGAGGCAGAGAACGCATTTAGTTTTGCTACAGCCTCACCATCCTTCTTGCAGCTACCCCTGCACCCAGCCTTTGGTGATCGCTGAAGGTGCTGGAGCTGCTACCATCTCACTCCGAATGCTTTCAAGCAAGCTGGGCCAAAGTTCCTTTAAAATGGGGTTTACAGATGTGAATATGATCCCACTGGGGTGCTGGCAGGGCTTGCACCCAAGGTCTTCAGCACTAAGGACACGAGCTGCAGGAGTGAATCCTCCCCCTAGAAGCAGGGCCAGATTCATAAAGGTCTGTAGGCCAGCCATTGGCAGGGCATGTGTCACACACACTGAGAGGCAGGGTGGGCTAGTGGATAGGGCCCCAGATGGAGACTCAGGAGACCTGATGTGACACTTCCCGGGGGTTTCCAGGGTTGTGAGGTTGCAGTCTCTCATTGGAGTCTGTCTGCTGAGCTGGAATTGATATGCAAACTAGATACAATCAATTTAGCATTGAGTAAGGACTGGGAATGGCTGAGCCATTACAAACATTGAATCTATCTCCCCTTGTAAGTATTCTCACACTTCTTATCAAACTGTCTGTACTGGGCTATCTTGATTATCACTTCAAAAGTTTTTTTTCTCTTACTTAATTGGCCTCTCAGAGTTGGTAAGACAACTCCCACCTGTTCATGCTCTCTGTATGTGTGTTTATATGTCTCCTCAATATATGTTCCATTCTATATGCATCCGAAGAAGTGGGCTGTAGCCCACGAAAGCTTATGTTCTAATAAATTTGTTAGTCTCTAAGGTGCCACAAGTACTCCTGTTCTTTTTGCGGATACAGACTAACACGGCTGCTACTCTGAAAAGAATTCACACAGCCGCTGTTCCCAAAGGAACAGTATCCTGTAGCTTCCCAGTTACACTTCAGCTCACCGCTCGGCTCAACTCACAACACGTCGATACGTTTATAGGGGAATCAAGGATAAGTGTATTTAACAAGGAACAGAGGTTCAAGTCATAGCAAGTAAGTAGAAATATTGGAAACAATTGGTTACGTGCCAAATAAAACCACCTCCTGTTGTCCAGGCCTAGACTTAACTAACAAGACACTTTTCTGGCTCATGAAGTTTAGCTCACCCAAAGTCTTTCTCCCAGCACCTAACAACCAGGCCAACTAAACAAGCATGCTGGAGGCTTCTCTCCTAGGTGATGGATAACGGGGGTACTTCTGTACTCCCAGATAGAGTTCCAACAATCCAGTGTCTTCGCTTGTAAATGGGGAACCCCCCTGCTGCTTGTTATTTCCAGTCTAGAATCAACCCTGGAGACTTTGCCATCTCTTGATTAGCATTCGACTCAGACTGTAACTAGTTCATTGTGAAGCAAACAGTACCCAATTTGCATATAGCCAGACAGCTAGATAAGCGTCTCCTGCTGGAAAGAAAGTTGTATGTCACCTTTTGGTGACCACCCCCAACTCACAAACCCGAAGAGCCTAATTTTTAGAATATATACACAGGGCCTTACGTATTATCCACACCTACATTTCACAGTGGTGATGCTGATCAGCATGACACAAGCTTTCAGCAGAGCCCTTACATAACGCCCTTTGAGACCAGACCCAGGGGATTCCTGGAACCCTTATGCACCCCTGTGCCCTCTCCCAGTGGGCATCAAGAGGTCGCTGCCTCACACTTGGATTCTATCCCCAGCTCTGACCTACTGCGTGACCTTGGGCAAGTCCTTTCCCCTCTCGTGCCTCAGTTTCCCCTCCCACTCTTTGCCTGTCTTGTCTCTCTAAGCATTTCGGGGGCAGAGACTGTCCCTCACTATGTGTTTGTTCCATGCACCACAGGGCACCAGTCTCCATTGGGACTTGAGGTGCTTTTGTAATATAAATAATAATAATTAAACAGTGGATCAGAAAAGGCTCCAGACATGGAAGCAGCGGCAGCTCTATCACTCAGGACATTTAAAACATGCTTGATATAGGGATTAATTCTGTACTGGCCTCATTGGGCCCTAAGAAATCCTTTGCTGAGGCCTGATAGTCTGTGCTTAGCTCCATTGCGAGATGGTGTGATGGTTTTATTGAAGGATAGTGAAGGCTCTTCCAAAAATGTTGCAGGGATGGACAGAAGATGCAGAGGATGCTTCTAGCAGGAAATGTCCCTCAGTGGGAGCACAGTTTAGAACCAGGTGTCAAGGGTCCCTGGCCAAGGGGAATGGCGCAGCATTAGCTGCCTGGTTCCTAATGAGAAGTAGGTTTGAACTGAAGTCATGGCTGCCCTGCCCACCTCACTTTTCCTGACAGTCTTTTCTCTTTGCAGTGACCTCCTGCCACGGTGGGGAAGGCCAGAACTTTGCAGGTCAGTGCATCTGTTGAAGCCTCTTTCAAGCCATGTTGATCTTGGATATAAAATAGGGTTACCATACGTCCTCTTTTTCCCAGACATGTCCGGCTTTTCAGCACTCAAACCCCCGTCCGGGGGGAATTGCCAAAAAGCCGAACATGTCCGGGAAAATGGTGGCTCTGTTCCTCCCCTGACTCTTCGGCTCTGTTTAAGAGCCGGGCTGCCCGAGCACTACCGGCTTCGGGCAGCCCCCATGCCTCCGGACCCTGCGCCGCCGGAGCCCGGGAGGGGAAGTGCCCGGCTGGGGGCGCAGGGTCCGGAGGCAAGGGGGCTGCCCGAAGCCCAAGCGCTACCGGCTTCACGGTTTGCTGGGCAGCCTCCAGACCCTGCGCCCCCGGCTGGGCGCTTCCCCTCCCGGGCTCCAGCTGCGCTGGGCAAGCGCCGGCCGGGGGCGCAGGGTCTGGGGGCTGCCCGGCAAACCGTGAAGCCGGTAGCGCTCGGGCAGCCCTTTCCCCGTGGCTGGGAGTGGGAGGGAGGAGGGGGCGGAGTTAGAGCGGGGAAGGGGCGGACTTGGGGCGGGGCTGGGGTGGGGAAATGGGCGGGGCCAGGGCCCATGGAGGGTCCTCTTTTTTTATTTAATAGATATGGTAACCCTAATATAAAATAAAATCCCATCAGGCAGCCGTCAGTTACTTAGCTTGTCAGCAACCGGCTTAGTGTTCTGCGGCACCATGAGAGAGACTTATGCTGGGTTCCCGGCCCTGGTGTGGACATGTCCCCAGGATGTCTTTGCAGCAACGGTTAGCCAACCAGGCACAGCTCCCCCCTCGTAGTCCTGGGACGACTCGGACCCTGAGAAATCTTTGCGGGGGATTGAGTCAAGCAACCCAGGCTCCGATGACTATACTTACCCCTCAACACCTCTGGGGCACAGAAGCCTCAGCTACAGAAGGGAAGTTTTGCAAAAATTTCCCACCATTGCAAACAGCATCACTGAGGTTAGCGATGCTGGGAGCCCTAATGCAGACATACTGCTAACTGCCACCGGGCTTTTAGCATCATGTCTTCTATCGCTGATCACCCCAAGGCTAATCCACCTGGCAGCCCATCTATCCCAAGGCTCCCAGTGTTTTAACATCATGGAGCTGCAACAGTGTCAGCGACATTGCTCTAGTATAGACCAGCTAGACAGGCAGGCTTTCTCCCCATGCATACTAGTGTGTCTACACACTCAGAGACACACACACGCACTACTACACATCTGAGAGTCACACAAACAAACGAGCACCATTTCCTTCCTGCTCTGCTTCGCAAAACACCTGCTGACATTTCAGACAGCACTGGAGCAAAGGGAACTAACAGGAGACAGAGTGAGCTGAAGGCTGACTTCACTGCAGAAAAGGTGGGGGTTTACATGGGGATAATTAACATGCATTCACTAGCCTACTATAAAATCTTAGTGGAGACAAGGCACCTGTAGCTTTTACAAGGGTCAGGTCAGCACTAGAGCTCTGGGAATAATTTTTTTTTTGGGGGGGGGGGGAGGGTTGGTGAATAGTTAATTTGCAGAAAAGTGCATTTTTCAAGGCACCAGAACTATTCACAAATTTGGGTTAAATTTGGTAAATAGTGTTGGCTGAAAAAAAATGAATTTTTTTTTTAAATGTCGAAACAGTCCATTTTAGCCATTTCAAAATGATGTTTCCTTTCAAATTGTTTGTGGTGTTTTGTAGCCGTGTTGGTCCCAGGATATTAGAGAGACAAGGTGGGGGAGGTAATAGCTTTTATTGGATCGACTTGTGTTGGTGAAAGAGACAAACATTCAAGCTCACACAGAGCTCTTCCTAAAGTCTGAAGCTCTGTGTAAGCTCGAAAGCTTGTCTCTCTCTCTCACCAACAGAAGATGGTCCAAGAAAAGATATTACCTTCCCCCCCTTGTTGCATTTCAAAGTTTAGCTAAATTTAAAAACAAAGGGTGAAAAACACTGAAAGGAAAATTAAAAAAAAATTCATTTGGGATCAAATGAAACATTTAGTTTAACCTGATATGAAAAAAAACTAAAACAAATGTCATTTGGGGTAAAAAAAAAAATGTTTTGATTGACCTGAAAAGATTTGTTGTTGTTTCGTTTCAGAAAAAAAAAATTGTTTCAGTTCAAACCAAACTGATTTTTTTCCTGAATGTTTCAGTTCAGCCCACAAACTGAAAAATCGATTATTTGCTCAGCCTCAATCAGTCTTGCATATTTAAAAACTACAGTGCCCTGTCTCCACTGGAATTGTACAGCAGGGGAGCTAACGTGTACTAGTTATCCTGCCATAAAACACACACTTTTCTGAGGCAGAGAAGACAAAGCTAAAGAGAGGGAGACAGACACAAGGGGAGAGAGAGGAGAGATTTCCTAAACACTGCTCTTCTCTCTAACGTGCTGTTTTACTTTCTCAGCAGTGTGGCGCACAAGACTCACAGGTTCTGGCTGCAGATGTTCAGGCCTGCTGGAGGTTAACCGTATGGGCCGCTGGGAGAGAGTTTGTAGCAGTGTTTGGAACCAGATGGTCACAGAAATAGTCTGTGCAGAGCTGGGCTGTGGCTCCCCCTCCAGTGAGGTTCTCAAAATAGACTCAGAACAGAAACACATGGAAAGTATGAAGCCGGACTGCCCGGGGAATGGGGCTGACCTGAGGAACTGCCGCTGGGAGAAATCCAACTGCACGCAGGTTCTGACCGTGATTTGCAAAGGTAGGTCTCGTCTTCCCCTTTGTGGTGTATTGAGGACTGTATTGGAATTACAAGTTACCACTAAGAGCAGAGGAACAGATGTTCTTGGTCCTGCTTACAATCAGATTCAGGCAGAAAAGAGTCAGCTTAAAGCAAGGTGGGTGAGTTGTGTCTCGCTACCTTAGGGAGCGGCCTGTGTTCTCTCTGTGTGTTCTTAAGTTTTCATATGCTATTGTTCTGAATTCTAAGAAATAACGTAGAATTACACTGCAACCTTCCAGCAAGGGAATTTATCTTTTTTATTTAATTTCTCTCTGTGTCTATTCAGTGAACATAACACCCTTCCTGACTGCCTCCCGTAGAACTTTTGCCTGGGGCTGGGTCTGCAACCCACTAAAACATTTTGGACATCCTTATCATTTCAGAACCGGAAAAAACCACCACTGCGCCACCACCACCAACTACACCAGAACCCACTGGTAAGGAAACTCCACAAACCCAGGTTCACCAAATCCATTCAGATCCACATTCACTCTTCTGATAGAAATGGTTGCAAGTTACCATAGTTATAGGTTATCATTAGCAGAGATGATGCAAGAAATGAAAGGAGTCCCTTGGTGAAATTAACATCTAGCAAATCAAAGCAAATGCTTCTTTGCACAGTGAGACATCTACCCATGGAACTCACTGCTGCAGGAAGCCATCTGTGTATGGGTTTTTAAGAGGGACAGATGATCTTATGATGGATAATAACATTTGTAGGGAGGCCAGCTAAAACGTGATAATTGTATCTCATACTTCAGGGGCATAAACAGATCCATCCTGGGGCTGGAATATAATTCCCCTTTCCCACCCCAATGAACAGCACTGCACATTGGGCAAGCTGGATTATGGGGGTTTCACCTGGCTTTGAAGCATCAGGTACAGGCTGCTAGTGGAAACACAATACTGGACTAGGTGGACAGCTGTCTGAACTGGTGCAGCAGGAGGCAGGATACTGAACTCCATGGATCAATGGTCTAATCTAGTATGGCATTGGCAGGGGGTGAGATATGAGACAAAATGGTCTGTTATGGTAAAGCAGGGGAGGGAGCAGTAATTAGATCTAGTATGGCAAATTCTATGTTACTCTGATTATTACATAGATAGATCTGTATGGTGATGATAGATAGTTCCATTACATTTTCAATTTAATGGGCATTTGGGTGATTTAATTTCAATTATTGATGAAAACTCTGCTCAGGAACTGAACTACCCCACAGGGTCACAGCAGCCCCCTAGGGCTGAGCAGATGCGGGCTGGAAAACACCCCTAACAGTTGTTCCCATTGTGTCAGGAGTAGACGAGAAGCTGGAATAAGGAAGGTGGTGGGGAGGGATATGCTATCAATGCAGGTACGTGCCCCCAGTGGGATTTCACTTACCCACTGGGCCCGAGCTGTCTCCTAACAATCACCCACAGCTCACCACAGCTGGAGCCTACCAGGCTACACCTATCAAATGACTAGGGAGAGAAAATACCAAAATACTCCCCTGGTTAATATGACCAAAAAAAAGCAGCAGAAAGGCATCCCCGGGCCTTTATCGCAGGCAATGTGGGTAAGTTATGTGCCATGGTGTAGAGAAGGTGTCACTGTCCGTAACAATCCCCTTCTCTTTGTCCTTCTCCCAGGCCCACCCAGGTTGAACCTGGTAGATGGGAGGTTCCACTGCTCAGGGATTGTGGAGCTCTACATGGGAGGCCACTCAGGAACGGTCCAATCAAGTCCAGAAAACGAGATGGAGCTGGCTCGCTGGGTTTGCCCGAAGGTGGGCTGCGGTGATGCCTTAGAGTGGAAAGAGTGGCCTTTCTTCATGAAAAATGAAAGTCAGCGTCTACCTGTCCATTGGGAGATGGTGGCATCATGTAGAAGTGACTCTATCCCAGACTGTTTCAAGAGAACCAGGAACTCTCAGGACAAAACCCCAGCCTCTGTCATCTGCTCCGGTGAGTGAGTCCATCTTAGGACAGCCAAGTCAAGTTCCTTTTTGCTTTCCTCTCCTGCCATGTTTCACCTTTATTCCTGTGCACTCTAAAGAGGCCAATCCATCCCAGTAGCCCAGTTGTTGCACGAGGTGGGCAGAGGGGACTCACTCCACTGGCAGCCTGCATGGCCGTGAACCTAGTGTCAGATTGTGGTACAACATTTCTAGAATAGCAAGGAAACTCCTCAAAAATATACCCCTCTCTTCTATCTCCACACCTACTTCTGGCCTCTGCTGCCTGTAACTGCCAGCAATTTTGACCCTCAGCTCTTCTTTTCCTCCCTCATCCCTTAGTCTGCAAATCTAAAAGTGTCAAGATTGGCATCACTTTTCCGCACAACAGCATCATCTGCATTAGCCTCAGAAATGCCGACTGTCAGTCAAAATTATTACCGAGTTTATTTCTAGTAACAACTACTTCTGACCGAGAATTTTCAGACTCTTGGGTTGAGAACAGTGCAAGCCAATGCAACGCAACACCGTACAAATGCAATGCTATAGGTTAAAATGCAATACAATGCAAATATAATATAAATACTCTGCAGCACAACACATGGAAATGCAATGTCATTGAAACACAGTACCATAGATAGCATCCATTGCAATGCAAGGCCATATGATACAATACAGTGCAATTAATATCCCATATGATGCAGTACAATACTGCTTTACTAATACTCTGTACTTCTCTAGCCGCTTGTAGATGAGGATTTCCAAGCACTGTTCACACATTAATCATTAACCCTTATAATTTCCCTATGAGTCATGATTATCGTCCCCATTTTACAGGAGGCAAAAACGTGGACTTGCCCCGGATCACACAGTGAGTCAGGATTAGAACTCGGAGCACCTGCCACCCCAGCCTGGGGTCTAACCAACACTGGAATAGATAGGAATTTAGTGCAGTACCACGGGCTGTGAAATGCAGCAGTGAATGGGGTGGTTTTCATGGCCACGTACACCACATAAAACACTATTAACTAGCAGCATTAGGTATCAAATGCACTGGAATCCCATCAGGCTGCCCATTGTTATGAATTATTTGTATAACAGCAGCACCTGAAGGCCTCATATGAGATCAGGATCCCATCATGCTAGGCGCTGTATAGACACATCATGAGAGACAGCTCCGGCCCCCAAGAGCTTCCATTCTCACTGCACAGGACAAAGGGTGGGAGGGGACACGGAAGTGAAGTACCTTGTCCACAATCACCCAAGAGTTTAGCGGCAGGGATGGGAACAGAATCCAGGTCTCCTGAGTGTCAGGCTAGTGTTCTACCCACTAGGCCACATAGCCTATAGTCAGCTGGGTCATTCAGACATCCACTGGCCATGGAGTCTCACCAATCCCTGCTTGTCTCCTCCCCAGGTTTCCAGCCAAGGATAATGCAAAGCCTTGGGGACAGCCAGAGCCCCTGCGAAGGGGTCATGGAGGTGTTCCATAAGGGGAAATGGGAAGTTCTGTGCGATTCCAGTCCATGGAGGAAATCTAGAGGGCAGCAGGTGTGCCAAGAGCTGCAGTGCGGGAACCTCTCCTTGAGCGTCCAAGTCCAAGGTGCCAAGACACGGGGAGTGTCCTGCAGCCAAGAGCACCTCCAGCAGTGTCCCACTTTCCAAAGAACAACCTGCTCCAAAACCAGAGTCACGTGTAAGCCAACAGGTTCTCTTGTGTTTTAGAGCAGCGCTTGTCCCTCACAGGGTGGGACCACTTTACATCAGGAAACAGGCCGGTGATGACCCTTTGGCTAGGTCATCCATAGGGATGGAACACAGGATCTCTGGAGCTCACATGAGCTGCTACTCTTAGGCTAAAGAACTAATGCCTTTAGCCTGGTGGCAGTAGCAGACTCATAAATCTTTTACGTGGACCAGCCACTCAAAGGGGACAAAGACCCACATGTGGCTGATGCACTAAGGAAATGGGGAGGAAGAGAAATTTGCCTGATCTACAATCAACCTTTGCAAATTGCTGGGGTTGGAAATTGGGTAGAAGGTGGTGTTTGAGGGCAGAAGATGTGAGTTGAGTGAGGTTTGCGATCTAGATTGGGAGTTTGGGAAGGGCTTGACATGGGGATTTTGGGTTGTAACTGAGTATTTGGGGTGGAGTGGAGGGATTGGGGTTTAAGGTGGGACTCTTCTGAGGATCACCAGAGGCTGGCTAAGCTGTCAAACCTGTCCGAAGCACTGGCATGTCTCTGAAGATATGGGAATTAATTAGTAACTGCAGCTCCTTTTCCCAGGCCAGAATTTCAAGCCACGCTCAGCTGGAGTGGGAGCAGGAACCATTGTGAGCATCCTCCTGGCTCTGATCCTCCTTGGAGTTCTCATCGTTATCTGTGGACCTCCCGCCTACAAGAAACTACAGAAGAAATGTACGTGACAAACTCTTGCTGTAGGTGTGAGACCACTGATCCTGTTGCCCTTAGACATGCTATGGTATGACTCCCTCAGCTTCACTCCTCCAAGGAGTCTGGGGCAAGTTCTCATCTCACTCACACAGCTGGGAGTCTCTAGCTCCTATGTCTATTCCCGTCTTCTTCTCTCCCTCTCCTAGTCTCTCTCTCTCTTCCTTTTGCTCTGCTGCTGGCTGTCTTCCCCTGTCCTCTCCTTCTTTCGGCCTCTTTCCCACTCCATCACCTCTGGAGCAGTGGCATCACAGAGCTACATTGGCTGATGCATTGCTCTTAAACAAAAGGAGTTTTATATGTTGTTCCCTTTGAGGATTCAGGAGACACACACACATTTCTCCTGTTGATCTTGTACAGCAGTTTTTGGAAGGTGAGTTCCTGAGGCAGAGGGGTTTGGAGCTGTCCCTTTCCCACTCTTTGAAACACACCACAAATGCCTCTCCTCGGGATCCATAATTGTCTAGTCCACACAATGCAGGCAAAATAAGAAAGGAGTTCAGAATGGAAAAGCCTCTTGAGTCACCCAGTGTTGTGTATTTCACAGGCTCCTGAGAGGCTTAAACATGGAAATGACACAAAGGAACAGCCAGGCCCTGTCTTATCCAAATGATTT
Organism: Terrapene triunguis; assembly: GCF_002925995.2. Taxonomy (NCBI): domain Eukaryota; kingdom Metazoa; phylum Chordata; order Testudines; family Emydidae; genus Terrapene; species Terrapene triunguis. Next base: position 2,140,738 of record NW_020664441.1, on the reverse strand, counting down.
CTAGCACTTCAAGTGCCTAGCCAGGAAGCAGAGGGGTTATTTGATGTGGCTCATGGGGCTAGGTGGAGACAAAAGGGAAATTAAGGCAGAACATTCAGAAAACTCTGCTCCTGACAGTGAGATCAATCAGGATGGGGAACGGTCTCCAAGGAAAACCCCATTGCTGGAGCTGTGTGAAATCCAAACGGACAAAGCACTAGAAAATGCATCATAGGGACAACCCTGGGACAAGCTGATCTAATGGGGCTCTCCAGCCCCTAGTGCCTGTGATTCTGTGATGTGTATAAAATGACAGACAGGTCTGTGCCCATCTAACTTCACCCTTCCCTCCTCCACCCCACTTTCCTCTCCCTCTCCTTGCAGACGCCAAGAAGCAGCAGCGCCAGTGGATAGGCCCAACTGGATTACAGCAAAACGGTAAGGAGCAAGCACAAGACAGAGGCAGGTCTCTGCAGGTCACCCCTAACACTCTCATCTCTTCAGCTTCCTCTGAAGCATCTGATGCACTGCTGCGGTCAGTTTGATCTCAGACACACAGGCCCCCTGGGCTCCGCAGCTCAGCAACAGGATGGCTACTGTTCAGCCTGAGGGTTAAGTGGTTTACAGCCAACAACCACCCCAGGTGCTGAGGTTTCCCTCTGGTCCCACCATGTCACCACCTTCATTCAGGCTGTCTGAATGATCTCAGGGCCAGAAAACAGCCCAGGTACAAGATGTGTCTGAAGTGGAAAATATGGCTGAGGGCTCAGGAACATCATGTGTGACAGGGCTCTGGGACAAAAGATCCTATCCCTTGAAATGTTACTAAGTATCCCAGAACACTGTATAGAAAAGGATCGTACACCCACCTCTGAAATGCAGCCATCTCTGGGGTGGAACACAGCAGCATTGTACAGCTTTAAGGAGGCGCAGTGAAGGATAATCTCTCCCATTGAAACTGCTGGGAATTTTAAGCAGGGAGAATGTCATTACCCAGCTTAAACGACATGGAGATGTTAATGACCACATGTGGTCAGGACTGGAGCTTTATACCTCAACCAAAAGGCAGCACCTCCAGCAACACAACACCCCCTCCTCACCAGACTAGTGGCCAGTTTCATATTTGCTCAGAAGGAAGAACGCCCCCTATTGATCACTTCTTGCAGGACTGTAATTCTTAGCACCACGCATGACTCACCGCTATCACTTCGCGTAGTGCAGCATCCCATCCTGGGCCCATGCTGACTCAATGGTTCTTTAGTGACTCAGATGGGATAGTTGAGTCACACTCCAATTCCAGTGGCACAGTACACACTTCCACCGCGTTCCCGCGCTGGTTCAGTTCTTACTCAGCCCCGCTGACTCACAAACGCTGGCCTGTCTGGGTTTGGGAGGTGCTACCGGCAGTTGGTGAATGTGGGTGAGGAGTTTCAACCACGACTTTGGGGGGAAATGTTGAAAGAAGACTCAGTATGTTGGTTAAACAATAAGACAATTCTGCAGCTCAAAAGGAGAGGGAGTAGGGATGGTCTAGGTACACTTAATCCTGCCTCTGCGTGGGGGGACTGGAGTAGATTCTTACATTGCTATGATTCTACCTTAAAGATGCAGTGACTAACAATTCTCCATTGTGCTGCCATCTAGTTTCATTCCACCGCAACAGCACTGTCACTCTCAGGCCCCGTCAGGAAGGTCAAGGCGCACAGGGCGAGGACAACGACTATTCTCAGACCCCTAAGAAGAACTCCTACCTTTCGGCTTATCCAGGTAAGAGACAGCACAGTGTATAGTGACCAGGTGTGGGACAGCAAGAACAAGGGAGCAGGGAAGGGAGACAGTCAGGCCTGCTTTGCAGAAATGGACTACAGTGTTTCCCTAGAATAGAGTGGGAATCACTCTATAGGGGTTCTTCTTCTGGCTCTTCCACTCTGTTGCTTCAGGCAGATCAGTTAAACTTTCTGTGCCTCAGTTTCCCCATCTGTAAATGAGGGGGAATAACCACCTTTGTGATAGCTGGCTGAAAGTCACTTATGTGAATGCATGATGTAGTTGTTACCTCTTATGATTTCTGCATGACTTAAGAGGTACTGTGGATGGAGGACCTGATATTCATTCCTACATCCCTGGAACTCCTCACAGAGGTCATTAGCACCTTGATCTCTGGCTGCATAGTGAAGAGAGTGATGGTTTCTTCCTTTTACAGCTCTGGAAGGGGCGATCAGGTCTTCCAACCCTCCAGACAACTCCTCCGACAGTGACTATGACTTGCATTCTGCTCGGCGACTTTAGCCTCTTTCCCCCAGGTAAGCCATTCCCTAACCTTGGCACTGTATCGCCAGGCTGAGCCATTCCCAAATCATGTCATCATCAAACCCAAGGAGGGGAGGGGAGACACGAGAGCTGAATCAATCGCTGTATTTGCGCTTCTCAAACTCTGGCAGATGTTAAGTGATTTTCTACGTGGTTCGTTTTCTTGCCCTGCAGACAGAGGTGGGCATCTGGCGACTGGAAAAACTGACAGAAGAGAAGAAAAAAAATACCTGAGACGATCCTGCACTGGAATCATTTCCGTGTTACTACATGCAGCTGTAAAGGCTTTTCCCACACTGCCAGAGACATGAGATGGGGGAGTCAGTGCAGCCCCAAATTACACATCCCTTTCCATGCATAGGGGCAAAGAGAATCAGAATGCCTGCCTTCTTTTCCCCCCAGTGACCTTTGGCAAGTCACTTAGGCCCAACATGTCAAAAGCATCCCTAATTGTGCATGTCTCTATTTTTTGGTGTACAGCTTCAGACCCACCGGGCCTAATTTTCAGCAGTATTGAGCACTCACAGCTCCAGCTGAAGTCAATGGGCTTGTGTGTTTCATGCTAGGCATCTAAAATTTGGGGCACCCATGATCAGGGGATTTAATTTTTACATGTTGGTCATTAACCTCTGTATTCTATTCTATTCGGGTTCTTGTATTATGCCCATCACTATGGTATGTGAGCACCTTCCTATGACAAATTCATCTAGCATTCATTGCTTGTGGTTTCTTCTCCATTCCTCTCACTGGGAGGAAATTTGTGTGTGTGTTTAAGTTGATTTGTTGTTTGTTAAGGGCAAGCAAGTGTAAGAATTCTCATAGACTCATAGACTTTAAGGTCAGAAGGGACCATTATGATCATCTAGTCTGACCTCCCGCATGATGCAGGCCACAAAAGCTGACCACCCACTCCTGGAATAATTCTTTCCCTTGACTCAGCTGTTGAAGTCCCCAGATCGTGATTTAAAGACTTCAAGTCGCAGAGAATCCTCCAGCAAGTGACCCCTGCCCCATGCTGCGGAGGAAGGCGAAAAACCTCCAGGGCCTCTGCCAATCTACCCTGGAGGAAAATTCCTTCCCGACCCCAAATATGGCGATCAGCAGAACCCCGAGCATGCGGGCAAGATTCTCCAGCCAGACCCGCATTGACCATTGATACTAATTACCAGCGATGGCACGTTATTGACCTATTGACTAAAATCACGTTATCCCATCAAACCATCCCCTCCATAAACTTATCAAGCTTAATCTTAAAGCCAGAGAGGTCTTTCGCCCCCACTGTTTCCCTCGGAAGGCTGTTCCAGAACTTCACCCCTCTGACGGTTAGAAACCGTCGTCTAATTTCAAGCCTAAACTTCCCGACGGCCAGTTTATATCCAAATTGTGTTTTACATTTGGGCTGTGAAGTGGTGATATTTGTTTACCTAAGATATGTCTACATAACAAGCTGTAGTGTAGATCCTTCCAACATTAATGGAAGATTTTTTTCCATTGATGCAGTTAATCCACCTCTCCGAGAGGCAGTAGCTAGGTCAATAGAAGAATTCTTTCATCGACCTAGCTACGTCTACAGTGGGGGTTAGGTCAACCTAACTATGGTGTTTGGGGTGCAAAATTTTTCTCAGCCCTGAGCAATGTAGCTAGGTTGATCTAATTATTAAGTGTATACCAGGCCTTAGTCCCTGGAGGAGTGGATTGCAGAGTCTCCATGCCTGCTCTCCCACTCTAAATCAGTCGAATACTTCACTATCTTCCAAGGATATTGTGAAGCTAACTTAATTAACGTCTGTGAGGTGCTCAGATACCAGAGTAATAAGCACCATGGAAAAGATTATGAATAAACTGTCTTCTTACATCACTTAGGAAGCTGTGATGATGCATGTTTGGCTCAGCAGATGGCTGAAGTACCCCAGGAGTACAATATCCTGTGGTAATGTGTGGGGGTGTGCGTGGCTAGGTTTGTGAAGAGAAGGCATATGTAAGATCGAGGCAAGCTGGATGTGTGATGAGAGTGGGAGGAGCTAATGTTTAACACAAACATGACTGAGATATTTAATAAGCAATAACAGTTGTAATAAAACTTTTTTTCTAGTAGTTATGCTTCTTTTTTTCAATACAACAGAATGAGCAATACCCTTCGGGGGGGGGGACGGGGGGGACTGAGGCACTAGACTGGAGTTCAGGAGACTTGGCTTCATCATGGTTCTGCCACAAACTCTCTGGGTGACTGTGGGCTAGCCACTTATTCTCTCTAGGCCTCAGTTCCCCATCTGTAAAATGGGGATGATAATACTCTATAAATAGACAAGAGAAGTAAGCCCTCTGGAGCCTCTTACTTGGTGCATCTCCAGTGCCTAGCACAATTCAGGCACTATTGTAAAACAAATTAAGAAGAAGATTTTCCTAAAACCTGGTTCTGAAGTGACATGGCAAAAAGGCATTGTCGAGCTCCATGCTTATTTCTTACAGCGAATTTCATATCAGTTCTCTCAGATGACATGAGAAAAGATGTTTCTACTAAGTGCCACAAGCTCAGCCTGTAATCTGACAGTTAAGCTGGGATTTTACTGACTTGCATAACGCTGACAATAAATAAAGATTCAGCACCTGGAACTTAGCTGACATGTGTGCTGATGATGCCAGACCCAGAATAGAATTTAAGTAACTCTTCCAAAGCTGCATGGGGGCTAAGGAGTCAAAAAGACTAAAGCCTTATTTGTCACTGAAATCAACAGATCCAACTCTGACTACACACAGGGAGCAGGCCTGTGAAGTAAGGCAGTAACATTTTTATGTAGTCACTTATCACAGCAAAATTATGCTTTAATATATTTAATCTAAAAGGAGACTCAGTCTCATCCAGAGACCACTGTAATGAATGCAGTATAAGTTCCTAGAAAAATAAGATAGATACTTGCAGATTTTTTAGACTACTCCTGAAATATACTTCACACCCTACCCCACACTGTGGTGCTATTAAATATATGGTGACACCATGCAGAAAATTTACCAAACCAATTCTGGCCTGCGTTGTGCAGGAGGTCAGACTAGACGATCATAATGGTCCCTTCTGCCCTTAAAGTCTATGACTCTAAGTTTCTGCTTCTGTCTCCTTCCCTATGACTAAAGAACATTTGTGTGAAAACAGATTATCACATCTGATTCTGAGTTAATCCAACCATTCTTTGTTTTAACTCACTGTCCTGTAATTTCATTATCTCCTCAGCAGCCAGCTGTTATGTCACAAACAGGCATATGATGTTACTTGTGAAATAAACAACAAAACCCAGCTATGCTCTTCTTACCCAGACAAAATGAAGAAAAAGCTCACTCCTTACATCTGTTTGAAACATATGAGTTTGTGCTATTGTTGCTGTTTCCAGTAGATAAAGAAACAGTGAGCAAGGGGGAACACACAGAGAACTTATATTTCCATTAATTTAGGGAACTAGTTAGAAAAACTTCACAAAACCAATACCAGAAGATCAATGACTAATTCTCTTTCACAGAATGCTCTTCACAGTGAAGGTCACACCATGCATTCTGGGCGCTAAAGAACTGCTCAGCTGGTGCTGTAGATGGAACAGACCAAACAATATGGAGATGACAGGACCCGCCCTTTAAAAAAAAAATTTTTTTTTAAACTTTGGCAATAGTCTTTGCTGGGTTTGTAATTGTGACTGGGTGTGTGTAACCATGGAGAGGAAATTACCCTCTCATTCAAGCTGAGAGAGAGGGTCCGTTCAGGTCAGCTTTGAGACACCCAAAGCTGCAGAAATGAGGGTTGAGGAGGTCAGTATTAAACCAAGACAGAAAGGGAATGAGACAAAGGAATGAGGCGCAGGAAGGGAAAATGGAGGATAGAAACTACAGTGCACAGAAGAGGAAGGTAAAGGAGAAATGCTCCTGAAGCATGAGATCAATTGGCCCCTGGAGAAGAGGATTGCACAAATGGGCGCCTAGGGTAGGTTGCAGACTGAAAGGCAGGAAGGATGATGCATAGAGAATTTGGCAGCGAGAGACAGAAGAGGAAAGATTATATGGACATGATCAAAGGGAAATCAATGGAAGGATGCTGAGTTGGCAAAAAACCAAAATCAATAAAAAATTTCAACCAGGCACCACTTCATGTCCCAAAACAATCACAGCTGCAACCCTGTGTGCAATTAATCAAGTTTTATTACTCTAATTAATCACAGATAGGGAACCGTTTCCATCAAATTCCAAAAGCATTCAACCTGGTCTAGTCCATTAGTCATCTATCTTTATAAATAACTTACAGGCAAGCAAACAGAATTTGGTAGGTAAGTGCGGAGCAAAGCAAAATACCATTTATGTTCAGAATCCTTCATTCTCTCTGTTGGGTCCATTGTTTCCTCAGGTCAACATAGGAGGAAGGGGGGGGGGGTAAATGCAAGGGATACTAGATGCTTCGTGATCCAGTGTACCTTCAACCCTACCGCAGGTCACTAGAGAGGAGGAAGAGGCATTGCAGGAGGCCTTACATGCCTCAGTGTTTCACTGAACCATTACCAAAGTTTGGATAGTAGTGTTGTTTTCCACCATCAATCAGCAAATAAGGCTTAGTCACCCAGATTTCTATAGGTCAAGGCACATGCTGCCTTGCCTCCAAATTACTAGCAGCTCCAGAAGCATCACGCCAACCCATTTTATCTCCATGGTAGAACTGATATTCCACATATCGAATCCCAGGGATATTTCATGACCCTGATGCCTTCTCTGTGATAATCCACATCCTGCAAAGGAGGCCTGTCTCATAGCTAAAAGGGGCCAGTGCTAAAGAGGCCTTTCCCTACGAGTAGGCTGGAAACAGCTGAAGTGGATAGACAGTGGCAGCACTGGACAGACCTTTGCTTTGCAGTAAAATTGTAGTGGTAAGGAAACGTTGGCCCTGCAATGTGCTGGGAATGGCAGGACTGGAGCTGGTTTTGGAGTTATGCTACAGTGACATGGGGCATATCAAGGGCTGACCTATCCCAACGTGCTAGCTACTCGCTTCTCATTGACAAGATAAATTATGCATTGATTCTAAATCTGGCTGACTCTGCTAATCTAGTTTCCAAGTGAGTTCCCTGGGAAGCAATATGAGCATTTCTGGTCAAATACTGTTCGAGATTCTCACTCCATCTCTCACACACCTGTGTGTTTAGAATTCTTTTGGTATATATCCATATACACACAGGCATCTCACACACAGATCCTCAGCTGGTGTAAATCAGTGCATGTTTTGCCCATTTATAGTAGCAGAGAATCTGGCCCACTATTTGTATTTTCTAACATGGCTTCGAATGATCAATCAGTACAAGTAGCCACTGAAGAATGCCAGCAGTCATCACACGGTATTATTCATTAACCAAAACCTAAAATAGTGCAATCCTCGGATGTGCTGTTATAGTGTCACTTTGTCTTACATCTCATGCTGCTAGCGTGTATATGACGCCAGAACCACACCTCTCATCATACATAATCCTTATACATGTATGGGTCTGAGGACAACACTCCCAGCTCTTTCTTCTTTCGCTTTTTTCTCAGCAAGTATTGATATCTCAGACCATGACACAGGAGAGGATGATGAAGCAAGCTCTCCAGAAGTACTGACTAGTATCCAGGCCAAGCAGGGCCTCGAGGTGGTGGATATCCAAAGGGAGAATGTGAAGCTGGGGGATACGGAGGCTGGGATGGAATTGGGAAACTAGGTAGCGGTGGCTGGGTTGGGTATGGACACTGTGGTCTTCCGCCTCCTGGTGGGAAATATGGAGGCTGGGGAGGCTGGGGGTACCCTAGTCCAGATGGAGCTCTGGGCTGGGATTGAGGGTAACCTGAGGCAGGTGGTGGACCTCTGCATGGAGACCAAGGGTACCCTGGGGCCGAAGATGAGCCTCTTGTCTGAGGCTGGGAGTATCCTGGTGTCGAGCCTCCAGGTGGGTATCCAGGAGCTGGTTTATAGGGAAATGTGGGTTGGGTGCTTGGCTGAGAGGAGGTGAGGGGTCCCATTATAACTGGTGCTCCAGAGAAAGGAGCAGGTTGGAGAGCTCCATGGGCTGTAGGGCCTACAGGCATGCATGGGGCTGGACTATAGGGCAAAGGGAAGGATGGTGTTCCTGATAGGAAGGGCTGTGGCTGCTGCTCGTCAGCAGGCCCAGGAGTTATGTGAGGAGCAGGAGGCTGGTGGTTAAAATGAGAGTCACTGGCTGGTTCCTGTGAAGCTTCAGACTTCCTCAGTATCTCTTGGAGCTTTTCCACTCTGACCCGTCGCAGGTGGGACAACTTCCTCATGGAGGAAAACTGCTCAAGAAATATCTCCAGTGGCACTTCGCCCTCCAGGAACTTCTCAGCCATAGTCTGAAAGACAAGACACCACTGATACCATTGCTGCCCCCTCCAATGTTCTCTCCCAGCTCCAGCTCAGACCCCATGTTCTCAGACATGGCCTAGATCACATGGAAACAATTAAACCACTCAACCGTAAAGGAGTGATAATCCCAATCTTTAGGACAATGGCTTCAATCTATGGGAGATAATCTCCAATTTAGGGTGCTGGTTAGGGAGGATAATTTCAAGTTTTCAGGGAGATTGCCATTAGTCAATTTTATTTTAATTTGGACTTAAATCTTAGAATCACCTCAGATTCCTCTTCGATCCTCTGGCCCTCCACCTGCAGAAGATTTAACAGGGTCCCAGGCTGCATCGCCGCAGAGAATTTCTCTGGGGAGGAAAAATGCAATGATCAAAACGTGACATACAGAAACTAGGCAAAATTACCATGTTTCCAGCTCTCTCAGAGACAATACTAGGCACCTATCCCAAAGCTCTATGCTCTGACTCATGATCCCAGCAAAGCATAAAGAAGTAGAAACTACGTCACCTTCCTGCCCCATGCCACCAAGACTCTGTTAAACCCCTCACATTCACAATGGGAACCTTTGCTGCCTTGGGAAGTTTGAATATAGGAAGAAAACCGAAGGAGAAACCAACATTGTGCAGTCTCTTTTGAGTAGGGAATCATCTCTATTCTGTCCAGGTCAGTCTGAACAAACACCAGGAGAAGACAGATTCAGAATACAGACCCCCTGTACAGAAAGAGAGCTCCTCAGTCTGCTGAGCAGGAATGGGGGGAGAGGGGGGAGAGATGGGGAAGAAGCCCTGGTTACAGACAACCTGACTGCACTGGGAGGGTGAGTGGTTTGAGAGACATGTACCAAGTTTTGCCTTCTGCTCCTGGCACTGTTCTGCCAGCTTCTGCAGCTTCTGGTATCTGTCGGAAAGGTTTGTGCGGCCAGTTTCCAGCGGCGTCTGGAACTCCAGGTTCTGCTCTGCCAGGCTTCGGTTTGTGGCCAAGGCCATCTCCCTTTCCAGCTGTAGTTCCTGGACCTGAGAGGGGAGATCAAAAGCCACAGCCAATGAGGAGCAGCACCTCCTATCTGCATCCACACACTTTCCTCACCCTGCAGCATGCATGTTAATGTTTACCTCTGTTGATTCCAGTGCCAGACGCTCGATCTCCTCAGAATTCTCCTGCAGCTCCTGGAGCTCCTTCACAGATAGGTCCCTTAATGTCTCCATTTTCACTGGGGAATGTGAATTCCTAAGAGATGAGGAGTGTAAATGGACAATTACTAGGTTTCACAAAGCCAGCTGCACATTGACAATATATAGATATTAATCCCATGACAGACTTAACAAGGGGCTTTGATAAAAGATGTCAACCAACAGTGGTGGGGGGGGTTCTGTCACACTACAGACAACGGAGAGTCTAAGGACAGAGAGAAAAAGAAAACACAGCAGATCTAGCCATTTTGATTTTGGCAACTGTCTTTCCATTTTAGGGAGACAAGGTGAGTGAGGTAATATCTTTTTTTGGACCAACGTCTGTTGGCGAGAGAGGTAAGCTCGAAGGCTTGTCACTCTCACCAAGAGAAGTTGGTCCAATAAAAGATATTATCCATCTACCTTGTCTCTCTAATATCCTGGGACAAACACGGCTACAACAACATTGCATTTCCATTTCAGGGACAAAAGAGGGAGGTGATTCCTCCTCTGTGCCAGGACAAAGGCATTTAAGAGTGGAGAAAAACACCTTCTCAGCCATATCAAATAGTGTGGCTATATCAACCCAATTCTTAAATAACTTCACTAGCTGGCCATTTATTTCAGGATTCTGCTCAATATGATCCCCCTTTGTTTTTAAAACCAATCGTCTATCTCTGGACACACTTCCCTGCTCATTTTCATGCTAATCCTCTACACATCACCTGATGTAAATGCTTTCCACTCTGGCACTCCTGCCACCTGGAAAAGCCTTCCTGTATCTCCCTACCTTTTCAAATTATGTCTGACAATAAGTTTTTATCTTCTTGCCTATGTCACACTGAATTTCTCTTTCCTTTCTTTTCCCTTTATGAATAAATACTTTCATCTTTTCCATGCAATGGGCTCTCACACCTTTGTAAATCAGGATTAACTCTACTGAGGTCAGTGGAATAAACCCTTTGCAGCACTCTTTTCCATCATTTATATATGCTCTGGCTGTCTTGTGCCATTTAGCTTTGTTATACAGTAAGGTCACATTTTGTCAGAAAAGTGCTATACACAGTAACTGTGAACAAAATAAAAACTAAACAGGAAAAAAAAAGAGAGGTACATTCCTGCAGAGGTGCGAAAAGGGACCAATGAGACAACTAGTGCAGATTTTAACCTAGTACTAGCTGCGGCTGTCTGTTCTACCCCTGGTTCAAGTGAAACATCTCATAGATTCTGCCTCTGGAGATGTTGCATCAGTCTCACAACCAAACCCATCTAATAATCATGTTGTGAAACCAGAAGGCATATGTGCATCAGCAAATTTTGCCATCACGCTGTAGACTCTGAAACAAACTCAGTGCTCTTACCTGTCCCACGAGCCACACTCACAAGATGAATGATACAGGGCAGTGAGAACCAGGGCAGCTGGAACCCCTACCCCCTGCTTCAGTGTATCTATAATCTCCTAGAGAACAAAAGCAATTCTAATGGTATGGCCACACCTATATCAGAATAATTTCAATAGAGGATGTTCACTGGTAGAACTGGCTTCTGCTGAAGAGGCCCTAGAATCAGAAGCCTGGAAAGCACAGTATGAAAGGGATGGGGGGGGGGGGGGGCTATTTATTAAGCCCTTTGATGAGTAGCAATATTATTTCTCAGCTGATAAAGACCATTCATTAGTAATAGTGAAAGCAAGTGGTTTATGGGGCAGCCCATGGGGTCAGATTCACAGAGCGTGTTGGCATGAGTCACCCACACAGGCCAGGTCTGGGCGGGTTTGTGCAAGTCACATGCATGGGGCCCTGGGTGCAATGGCACATGTCACTCACCCAGCCACAGGAATAGGAGTGTTGGCACTTTAGGCTGGTGTTAGGCACATTGGGTACAGCCCACTCCCAGGTGGGCAGAGCATGGTGTGAGCCTTGAACACAGGGTGCAGCTGGGTGTGTTGGCATAATTCACCCACACGGGGACTGCACTGGACACTGATGCAAGTCACCCGCACGAGGACAGGCCAGCGCTGGGCACACCGGGGGCGAGTTACCCACCCTAATAGCACTGCCCCGGGAGTGTTGGTGCGAGAGCAGGGTGGGGTGTGGGCAGAGACAGTCAGGGGGCCTCGCAGCGTAACAGCCTCTCCCTTCCCCCCACCGCCGGCGAAGGGCACGTGCTGGGCTGGACAGTTGGGGCTGATGCACGTGCCACGCCAGCTGGGGAGGGGGAGAGAGATCGGCGTGCGAGAGGGGAAGGCGGGGCGCATGGAACGTCGGTGCATCGTCGCGCGCACAGTCCATCAAGCCTCCCACCCCTGTCGCCAGCTGAGGGCAGGAGAGGAAGAAAGCCAATCCCCACTGTTCTCGCGAGACCGAGACCGGGAAGGGGTTAAGCGATAAGGAGCCGATAATCAGTAAGAAATTACTCACCTGTGAGCAGCCGGGGAACCTCCAGTGCCACACACTTCCGGGTTCCGGTCCTCGTCCGGAAGTGAGCCTTACCATTGCTGTGGAGGTGGGGGGGGGAGAAGATGATCCACTGGGAGAATGGTACGCTCCGGCAGTTGACCCGGTGTAGAGCGCTTTCAGCCGCGCGCCATCTTTGTTCCACAGTGAGGCTGCGGAAGGGGCGGGGAGGGAGGCATCCTAGCGCTCTCCCACAGCAGGGGGCGGGGCTGGGCCTCAAGCTGCTGTCACTAAGCGCCCCTCCCCCCGACAGCCCGTGCCCTGCGTGGGATGCGGGGCACCCCCAGGATGGGGGGGAGGGTAAATCCTAGACCTGGCCCAGCTCTGACCAGGGCTAATACCACCCATGGCCACAACAGGCCGAATCCCTCCAGGGCTCGGCTGCCACCATTAGCCGTGTGGGGGCAGAGCCAGTGCTGGGTTTACAATGGCGCCAGTGTAGGGTGACCAGACATAGGGTTACCATATGTGGAGTGTCCCAAAAGAGGACACTCCACGGGGCCCCGGCTCCGCCCCCCGCCCAAACTCCGCCCCCTCCCCCAAAGTCCCCGCCCCAACTCCGCCCCCTCCCCTGCTTCCCGCGAAAATTTGATTCGCGGGAAGCAGGCAGCAGGTAAGCGGGGGGGGGAGGAGAGGGAGGTGAGGCGGCGCGGGCCAGCCCCTGGCCGAGCACCCCCCGGCCGCCCAG
>NW_020664441.1:2113473-2117757 GCF_002925995.2 Terrapene triunguis | reverse complement strand
CGATGGTCTCTCCGTTCATAGTAATGCTGGAAGAGAGAGTCAGGGGGAACGTCCCTAGAAACACGCCCAATCTCATTCCCACTCAGCCCACGAGGCAGCAGTGAGAGGCCTGCAGGGTGGAGCTGCCCCACCGCCCCCTTGCTACGACTGCCAAGAACTTTCCCCTGATGTTTCAGCCTCAACCTTCCTTGGCTATTGCCCGTCGCGCCTCATCCTACAACCTTCTGAGACTGTGACCGATCTAGCCTGGGGGTCACAAACAGATGTCAAGGGGTCGTGACCACCAAGCCCTTTCCTTTATTGCTAAGCAGAACTGGCCAGATGAAGGTTCCTGGTGTGAACGAGGTGGAGAACGACTGATCTAACCTCCTCGCTGGTGAGCCCCTTTCCTATAGCTCCAAGGGAGGCATGATTCTGACTCCCGTGTCTCTCATCTTGTCTAGACTCTGTAATTTAAGCTTCCCCTACATCTCCTTTTGCCTGTCTCCTCAAGGTGGCACAATGAAGGGGAAGGGCCAAGGGGTGGGTGATACCTGTCCATGGTGATTTCCCAGTAAGTCTCAGCAGAGAGAGGGATCCAGTTGAGGCTCCCAGAGTAGTAAGATGAGTCGATGCCACCAAACATCACGAAGCTTCCACTCTGCTCATCACTGGAGAAGGGAGAAAGGAGAGTCAAGGAAGATCCATGAATGATCGGCTAACAAGACAATAGGAAACGCGCCATCTGTTAGAAAAGGACCACAGCTGGGGAGTGCTGGGGTAGAGTCAGAGCTGGGCACATCAGCATCTAGTAGCAGAGTAAGGACAAGATGGTTGGATGAGAGCGGTGTCTCACCCCCTACTTTAATATCACTTTCCCCTGTCTCTTGCTAGATCTCAAAAGCTAATCATGATTGGACCTGCCCTAAAACTGGATAGGAGACCTTCAAGGAAAGGCCCAGGTGTTTGAGGCAGTGGTGTCAGTCACTCAGTAGGTGCTGCTCTTCCCTCTGAGTCAGTACCAAGCAGATGGTTCTGTCTGGTGCTAGAAGATGCTAAGTGAGGGAACCATGTGGGTGACACGTTTGGGGGAACTTTTCCCCCAGGAGTCAACGTAATACAGATGACCTACTTCGGCACTGGGCAGTGCTTGATATGGCCCTGATGCTTTAATGTAATCATTAGAGATAGTAGTGTTCATTTCTGATCCCAAAAACTTACATCACCAGCATAGAATGTGTGATGTTGCACTCCATATGATTTTATGAAAATATGCTAATGAGTGTGAATATAATAGAACTGGAATATGCTTCATGCAAAAGGTCTCTTGTAAGGTATCATTACAAAGCTTATAATCTACTGAGTATGTTCATCCTATGTGTATAAATGTATTATTCTTGTATCTGAAACTAGAAATATGAAATATAACTCTGAAGTCCCATTGTAGTTATGCAAAGTGTGGGCCATTAATGGTGGTTTGGAATCTTGATGGCTCCCATCAACTAGGACAATTGGTTGTAAATGGCTCTGTTTACTTGCAAGCCTTCCTGTCAGTCAGGCCAGGAAAAATGAAGGCTTGGAGTCTCACAGGACATGTGACCATGTCACCTGATACTGCAATCCATCTTAAACCTGGGGCTTTTCCATTTAGAAGGAGGCGTAGGGAGAGACAAAAGATTCCTGCCTTGTATCAAAGCTATAAAAGGGGGTGGAACAGAACAAAGGAGGCTTCCAGTCATGAGAAACGCCTAGTTTCCACCTAAGATGCCTGTTGGAACTAACAAAGACTGTACCGGCGAAAGGACTGGGCCCAGACTAGGAAGGAGTCTAGTCTGTGAAAGAAGCTTATTGGAACATCTCTGAGGGTGAGATTTTACCTGTAATCAGTTTCTTAATGTATTAGGCTTAGACTTGCGTGCTTTTGCTTTATTTTGTTTGGTGACTTACTTTGTTCTGTCTGTTATTACTTGGAACCACTTAAATCCTACTTTTTATACTTAATAAAATCACTCTTGTTTATTAGTAAACCCAGAGTAAGTGATCAATACCTGGGGCAGCAAACAGCTGTGCATATCTCTCTATCAGTGTTATTAGATGCTGGACAATGTATGAGTTTACCCTGTATAAGCTTTGTACAGAGTAATACGAATTTATTTGGGGTTTGGATCCCATTGGGAACTGAGTGTCGGGTGCTGGAGATAGGTGACCTGCTGAGCAGTTTTTGGTTAAAGTCTGCAGCTTCAGGAGCGTTGACCAGACATGGGTCTGTGTTGCAGCAGGTTAGCATGTCTGGCTCAACAAGGCAGGGTTCTGGAGTCCCAAGCTGGCAGGGAAAAGGGGCTCAGAGGTAACTTCAGCACCTCAGGTAACAGTCCCAAGGGGTTCTCTGTGACCAAACCCGTCACAGCTGCTTTTGGGGAATTCTGATGCAAACGTTGCAGGGATCACTCAGTGTAAGAGGCGCTATAGGAACGGTAATCTCACTGCAGCAGATGGGCTGTTTCCAGCCCTGACTTACGAGCTCAGGTAGACGGAGAAGAGGTCCTGGGACACCAAACCCTCATTCATCATGTTGTCGAAGACGGGGGTAGCTCCAGAAGAGGCAATGCTTGGGAAGGCCAGACCCAGGATCCCATCAAATTGGGAGTACTCAAAGGCTGAGCCGGGCTCAGTTTCACTCAGGCCAAAGATCTGTTTGGTGACCACAATGCCTCCAACCTTGGGGGAGGGATGGGGACAATCAGACACATGCTACATCCGAGGAGAAGCTGTTAAGTCCTACCAGAGGGAACTTCTTAGGTGGGGAGTTCTCAGAGGCTGAACTCTGTTCTCCCCCCATATAGGAGCAGCCTATGAATGACGATTACGTGTGTAGGCGCTAATGGGTCTGACTTTGATTTCATTCTTTGTGAAATCGTTCAACTGAAGTGGGCAGAGTTACCAGCATGAGATCAGAATGAGGCCTCAGCATTGAGAATAGTTTGAATGGGTATTATATGTATTAACAATCCTATAAAAACCCTTTGATCACCTAGGATTTAGCAGTTGTTCCTATTCTGGATGCCACACTCACTCCACACTTCATGCCAACAGCAGAGGGAAAACTGAGATCCTCCTGCTCTAAAAGCCTCCCTGCCATACAAAGGAGAAACTCCTATAGTCACTGACTCTATAGGACCTATGGCACACAGCAGAGCAGCTCTATTCCATACAGTAGGGAGCAGAGGTGCTGTACACCCTACCCTCTTCAATATGAGCCAACCTATGAGATGCACTCTGTAAGTGGGTAAAACAGAATCTAAATGAACATGATACAAAAATTCAGATGATCTCTGGCTTGCTCTGTGTTTCCCACCTCTTTCTCCGGTTTTATCTGCTCTCTTCTCTACCCTTTCTCTATCCCCCTCTCCCGGTTTACTCCACGTGGAATTCCTCTTTAGATTCCTAGATGCGTCTTGTCCTCATAACTCCTAATCTTGATCCTTTCTTGTGATTTACCTGGACGGTGTCGTAGGCCAGGAATCCAGTCATGCTGCCACTGCCATACTGGATGGAGAGACTCTCATTAGTGGCCTCATAGGTGGAGGAGTCTGATGGGTTGAATTGGTTGTGGTTTGCTGCAAGTACAGAAGAGTCAGATGGTCACAGACTGACACTTGTAACTCTCCCCATGTGTTGTATAGAGAGCCTGGATGCCTAAACAGGCTATGAATTCCTTAGTGGGGGCAGGGTGCCTAAGAGGCAAGCATTGCAGTGCTCAGCATTGCCCCACCTAAGTGCCTTTCTGGATCTAGCTTCTGGTCTGACTAGGGCCTGTTTCCCCTCTAACACCATGTAGTACATGGAGGAACAATGGAGGGAGATCGACTGCTGTCTGGCTTCTGAGGTGGATAAAAATAGACGATTAAAAAAAATCCTATTTAAAATTAACCTTGATATTAGTGTAAGCAGAGTCAGGATGAGCTCTACCCTGACATCTGGTGGTGAATTATGGCGAGTGTGGAAAAGAACTCCAGGGGCTGATCTTGTTTGCATAGGCACACCCACTCACCTGGCATGAAACACAGCAACTGAAAGTGGTTACTTTGGCTGGTGTGGGATCCCCAGTTTCTCTATTATTGGGGCAGGAAGAATAAAGTTTTGTTACCCTGATTCTGTGAATCAAGGCCAGTGGAACTGTTGTATGACAGAAGGACTGAGTGAGTCCTTCACCATTAGCTAAGTAGCACTTGCTTGACAAGGGGCATGGGTTACAAAACCCAGTGAATTGAGAGAGGATGGGGACAGGTATTTGTACCTGATGGT